>NW_004524589.1:809727-851244 GCF_000260255.1 Octodon degus | reverse complement strand
AAAAAAAAAAAAAAAAAAAAAAAAGATGACAAAGACATAGTTACAGTTGTAGTCTGTACATGTGACTATAATTCTTTTTTTTTTTGGTGGGGGGGAACGGAGGATTGAGCTCAGGCCCTTGCCCTTGCCCTTGCCAGGGAAATGCCTATTCTACTGAGCCATCTCCCCATCCCCCATATGACTATAATTCTCATATATCTTCTATATTTCTATTTTCAGAGGAGTTCCTTTTTGCACTTCTCTGATAATTCTGTTTTTCCCAGTCATTCGGTGGACAGCCTTGGGTTCATAGGAGAATTTTCAGGGCATCATTCCGCATATCCCTTCTGGTCTCCTAAAGAGAAGTGTGTTCTGCTGATATGATAACATGCAGATCAGTATCTACTGCCCCTGTGAGGCTACATAATATTCATAAAGCCATGCAAGAGATCGATGACTTAGAGTGTGCCTAAGGAGAGTCACATGGAGAGAAAACACTCTCTCAGGCTTTCACAGAGAGCACATTGGCCAAGCAATGGCTGTGACTCATCCACATGGCTGACACTGACAAAGGTTCTACAATCTGAGGTACAGGATCTCCGGATAAATCCTGAGGGGATTTCACTGACCTTCTCAGACCAAAATGCTACAACTCTTGTTGCATAGGTCCTGCTTTACCTTGGTCTTAACCATCCAGTAGAAAAGTATGAAGATGAAATATAGGAAGTAAAGCCATGCTGTTATGTTGAGCTGCGGGGGACTCAGGTCAACAATTTCTGACATTGCCAGTTAAACAGAAGACCCAATGCTATTATGGGCTACTGGACTCTTTTAGAATATTTTGCTGAGTTTATACACCTATAATATTCAAATAACGGAACTTAGATAAAAAAGGGTATACAGATGAATGTCCATTTTGTATCTGTGTATTCAAAGTGGTTAGGATAGATATATAGTTACATTCTCTTAATGAATAGAATGATTTGTTCTAATGGTGTTTGTAAATAGGATCTCAAGCCTGCATCTTGTACAGCAATTAACCACTAAGAAGAATTTATGCAGTGTGTCGGTTATTGAAACTGTCCTACCAATTTGATTTGAAACTGTCTCATTGCTATCTGTTTATCAATAAAATTATGGAAAAAAAGTCACACAAGATTGTAACAATCCAGTTATTCATCCCAGGAGCCTAGGAACATCAGCATGGGTCCCAGGATGGTGGTTTCTCCAGAATGTGAGATAGAGAAAGCAAAAAATGTACACCTTCTTGGTGGGTCAAAGAAAAATACACGCACTTGAAGTACCAATTTAGAAGAAAGACATTGGCATTGTACCAACTGGCAGCAAAGTGCTTCACTTCCTCTCAAGGTGACCAGAGCATGCCAATAAGGCTAATTACTGTCATGCCCCATCCATTAGTGGTTATATCTGCATGGGACTCCTAGCTTCTACAAGAAGCAAAGCAAGTTCAACTAGTACCTAGACTAGACTAAAATGACCTATACTAACTCCCTGTGGAAAGAAGATATAATTTTCTCTCAACCCTTATAAAATTGTAGATGGAAAAGAGTCCTGTAACAGATTAACAAGGGAAAAACAAGTAAGTTTATGAATACATTCAGTACCAGCATTTGAAAATAAAGTCAATAAAAAATGACCAAGGTAGTGGTTTAGGAGTCTGGATTATGGAGTATATTTAATAAAGAATGGTGCTACAGAGGGAAGAGAGGCAAAGTGCCAGTGAAGGTAGGAGACTAGTGGAAGGCAAACCATAGGAAGACACTAATGAAGTCAAGTGCCCTCACCCTCTTCCTCTGGCTCTGCCCTCCCTGAGCTGGGAAGGGTGGTCAGCAGTAAGGGATTTTGCATTCTGTTTTATAGGCAAGAATGGGTAGGGGAAGATAGGAAGCCTTTCAGTCTTTGTAAGTCTTTGCATGATCTTCAGCAGTCAGAGAGAAGGTGGAGAGTTCCTCTACATCTTAAACATTGTCAGCTCCAGAGTTCATCATATTTGAAGGAGAAACAGTTTACAGAGTCATCAAGTCCACATCTGAGTGTGTGAGCACCGGTGATGTTGGGAGATGAAAGCATCAAGAGACCACGTGGCTCCCCATCAGGAGTGGTAGGAATTCGGTCTGCTGACTTGTTTTATTCCGGAGAACACCATAACATGCCATCCATGCTTCTACCAAAACGGTGTGCTCAACATATTCAACTATAAGCACAATATGGTACAACAGCTCTGTAACGTTTCCATCTTGCACAACTACAGCATTGCCCCATTTCCCTTCCCTCTAGTCTCTGGAAACTACTATTCCCCTTTCTTTCTGTATACGTTTGACTGTTACAGACTTCCTATTGACATCCTACAAGTAAAATTATGCAGTATTTGCTTTACTGTGTCTGGCTGATTTTATTAGCTAAATGTTCTCGAGTCTTATCCATGTTGTAGCATATAGCAGTTCTTTCTCCTTATGGAAAAATAGTATTCATGTATATATTTCCAATTTCTCTACATCTTTGCCTACACTTGTTTTCTGGTTTTTTTATGCAGGTAGTAGGTGATATCCTATAGTAACTTTGATTTATAGTACTCTAATGATTAATGGTGTTGAGCATTTTTTCATAGACTATACTTTCTTATCTACATAATGGATAGATACCATATTGATTTTACATTATTGAAAAAGAGGATAGGTTCTCTGAGCACATGTTCTCAGGAGACCTGAACACAAAAACAATTTTACTGTGTAATGCTGATTAAATACTTAACAACAACACAACAGAACTTAGTATACTGCCTTACAAGAAAGTTCAAAGATTCATATGCAACCTCCTAGGATAGAGAGTTTGCTTTTATATCAGGAATTTTCTGCCCACTACCAACAAAGTTAATCATTGGGATTTAGTGTTTCCTTGCTCTGCAAAGTTATAAATAGTGCTGTTGAGCACTTCTCCATTGTTGCAGAAAGCAAAGAAAAAAATAATAAATGCACACCCTAGGGGAGCACTCATTCCACATTCAATCTTTGATTTGTGCATACGGCTTTGCTTCACATGTGATTGCTGACATGTGAACATGTGTCACACAGTAGGAGAGTCCAGACTTTGTGGAATCCAGAACATGAAAAATGCTAAGTCTTCAATTCAAAAAATAATAAGAATTTTAGGACAGCACTGAGGGGAACAAGGAAGCACTGGGCTGTCTGAAGGGAGGGCTTGGTGTGAATGCACAGGCTGGGTGGCTCTGAAGCTGGCTGGGTGCTTACTTCTTCCCCCATGATAGAAAAAACAAAGGCTTCTATTTTGAGCACCTGTTAAATATCAGAAAAAAATACTATAATCAGGCCTGTGAAGTGGTAGGAGTGGTAGGTGAGTCCCTTGGAATCTGATGGGGAATGAGGAGTCACTTATTTAAATCATTTATTTTCTAGAAAATTCCGAGGAATGACTTAGTTCCAATACCTAGAGAATTCCTTCAAGACTAAAGTTTTGCACTCAGCCAAAATCAGACTAGAGAGAAGATGTACCTACCTGATTATTAACTTTTTGACAATCATTGCAGGGAGAGAAGCATTACTGGAGTTTGGTAAGCACACAAAATCCCCAGTCAGTCTGAGTAGAAGACCCAAAGCAAGGCTGGCTTTACCACACTCCATATGACTTAGCAACTTTTAGCAATGAGTGAGCTCAAGAAAGGAATTTCATTGAACAGTGGGAAGTCATCTTTCCTAAGGGTTTGCAATTAACAATGATTCTAAGAACTTCACATTACAAAAATGGACATTTTGAGAAACCTAGCTTTCCAGAGCTCACCATTTACATAACCAGGGGAAGTATCCTTTTTCTTGTAATGATCTGCAAAGTGAATCATTGGCCTTTTCCTCTGTTACTGCTGTCACAAATATATTTCTTCTAAAGTTGCTTTCATTTATGAAAAAATAACCATCCACCCAGTCAGATCCTGGGCGATTCATTGGTTCTGAAAATTACATTAATAGCATAATTAATAACTTTAATACAGAAACTATGGCAGTCAGATGGGCACAACATGTAATCAATAGGAACTAATCATTTTCCCTTAATGTTTAATGATTCTCTCAAGAAGTGAATCTAAGAAAGCGGAAGAGTTAATCAATGAGGAGGCTGCATATATTCTCTTATCAGTACATTGAAAACAAAGATTTTCTTTATTGTGTAAATTGCAGCCATTGGAAATCAATTTTTGTGCACAGTGAGGTGGGATGCGTTAGAAGACTCTAATGTTTATGTCATAAAATCTACAGAACCTAAAATTGTTGCTTGCCAAGACTTTTGGTAGCTGTCCAAATGCTTTGAAAATCAAGATTAATGTACTTCATTCAAAAAATTCTGGTTTTTAAAACAAGTCATATACAACAGGAAGCCTAAAGAGTTTAACCCTAATGGCAATCTCATGCTAGCTTTCTTCTTTGTCAGCTGAGCCCTTGGAACAACTGGAGATGGCCTGGGAGGTGGGCAGCTAGCCGTGGTGTAGGCAAAGACATGTGGCTTGCAGGCTCAGAGCCGCTGCATAGACTGAGAACCTCGCTTCCCGTTTAAATTGGTCTGTGGGCACAGTGGGGGCTTGGCGTCCCTGAAGAACATGATATGAAACAACTTGCTAACTCTGATGACTCCTTTCAGACAAAGACTGGGCACAGATGCTGATGTGGTACTTGCAATGTTGCCACAAGCTTAGAGGGAGTCAGAAAGTGATGTAGGAAAGACAAGAGCAGTAGCAGCTTGAACAAGAGACATGCCTCTTATTTTAACTCATTCAAGACAAAGTCTCCCCTTTTTATATGCATCTTATTTTCAAGCCCAACTCCACCTATAAGATACCTTTGTTACAGTGTTTGGTATGGGGACCACCACTTAACTTTTGTCTTCACTTTTTTCATTTAAAGTGTTTGCTCTTACCAGTGCCTCAGTACCTCAATTATCCTGAGATAGGAATGTCTTTATTTTCACACTTGCCTCCATGTCCCCAGCTTTCCTGGACCGCAGTCAGCTTACTCGTCCTAGAGGCCACCAGCCTGTCCTTCCCTTTCAGAGAGCCCCAGAGGCTCACAGCTCAGCTGTCTCTCTCTCTGCAGGTCCACAACCCTTCTCCTTCCTTGTAGGTCCCTAGTACAGCACAAGTTCAAGGTCAAGACCCTAGCTTTGCATTTGCAGCCCATGCAGGCTTTATTCACATGAACCAAAGCTCAGTCATTAGTCAAAATAAATTTTCTCTTCTCTTATAGTTTTATGAAATTTTAATTAGCAGACCTTTGATATTATCATACAGATCAATTTTAATATTTCAGGGCAATTTGCCCTCAAAATTTGATAAATAAATCAAATCTCTTTTCTCCATTATCAGAGATACGTTAAGATGCCCTCTTGGAAATTTATGTACTAATTTTTACTTCCTTGCTTAGTATATTTTATTATATTATATGATGCTAGCAATTTTAAGCAAATGAAAAAATCTTAAAGATGGCCCAGGGAGATCATGATTTTTTTTCTTTGCTCCAAACAGTTACAGGTTAAATATCACTTATCCAAAATTCTTAGAACCAAAAGTGTTTCATCTTTTGATTTTTTTAAATTTATATTTGCATAAACATAAGATACCTTGGGAAAGGAACCCAAGTCTAAACGGGAAATTCATTGCTTGTTGGTATTTTGGCTAAGATCAACTGTAAACATGAAAATCACTTATTGTCTCATATACAAGCTATACACATAGCCTGAAGGTAATTTTATGCAAAAGTTTTAATAATTCTGTGCATGAAACAGAGATCATATCTCTGGATTATCAGAAAATGTCATTGGCGGCACCGTGTTCACACTCAACAAGTTTAAGACTTAGGCATATTTTGGATTTTTCAGAATAGGGATATGTACTTGTTAATAATAATAGTAAAATATTACAATGCCTAGTTGTTTTTATCACATAATATAAAATATCTTGGGAGCTGAGGAGATGGCTCAGTAGAATAAGTGCTTGCCTGGCAAGCACAAGGGTCTGAGTTCAATCCCCAGTTCCACCAAAAAAAAAAAAAATCTTATTTGGTTTTTTTAAAAAAAAATAAAATACAAAAGAAACCCCCAAATTGCCTGGCTCCAAATGCAAATAGGACAGAAAGTAAAATTCTGAGGAGAGCTGAGAACATGATGCTACCAAGCTCCAAGTCCTGAGAAGGAGCTGGTGAACAGGAGTCTCGCTCCTGGAGGGGAGAGGCCTTACTGCTGCTGTCTGGGCAAGGGGGTGAGCCCCAGGCTCATTGCTCGGGTCCAGGGCGGAGTCAGGCTCTCCTCCCAAATAATGGAGGCTGAACAAAGTCACTGAGGCTCACGGGTTGCATCCCCGGCATTAGGCTGAAAGAGCTTTTGTGGTAATCCTACGAATTCAACAGAACAGGTTTTTCTCTTTGTTTTGCTGGAGAGAAGCTGCTAGAGCTGTAACCAGTAGGCACCTGCAAATGCTAATTTTGATGGATTGCTGGAGGCTGAGCGTCCAGAGTATGTGTTCAATGAGAAATGTAACTACAAGGAAACGAGACTATTTCAACAGCTGCTCTGTGTTTTCTTTAGCAGAGAACTGAAGAAGGCTTAGTAGTTGGACAGTGATAGCTCAGGGAGTTGACTGATCTGACTAAACAGTGCAGTCCAGTGATGATAGCTGACATCACTCAAAAGATGCTTAGTGCCTGTCTGCCAGTTTCCAACTACCGCTCCAGGCCCTTGGGCTTCATCAACAACCAAAAGGAAGCTTCTTATGGAATTTATAGTCTGTGGGGAGCAACAGACAATGCAAACAGAAGTTCTAATAAGATATATGAATTAGTTTGGGTTAGCAACTCGTTTGTGTCATCCTCCCCCTGCCCCCAGGGGTGTGTTAAAGTCCTAGCACCAGTGCTTGAGAATGTGAGCTTGTTTGGAAACAGGGTCTTTGTAGATGTAATCAGTGAAGTTATGATAAAGTCATACTGGAGGGTGGCCAACTTGACCTGTGTAGCAATTGGAAAGGACATGTGAGACAGCGATTAGAGGGACACAGCTCAAGCCAAGAGAAGCAAAGTTGAGCAGTCACCACCAGAAGCTACAAAGAGACAAAGAAGAGCATGACTCTGCCTTGATTTTAGACCTGTGGCCTCCAAAACTGCAAGAGAGTACATTTCTGTTGTTTTTAGCTGCCAAACATGTGGTATATAGCCCTACCAGTACCTGCCAGAAAACAACCAAGTTTGTAGACGGTGGTAATCTTTGGGGTGGGGTGGGAGGAATGGGAAAGGGCTGGAGCCAGAGGAAGCAGTCAAAAGGTGAAAGCCTTCAGCTCACTGCAGTGTCTCAGGCAGGTCCCCCTCAGGAAACTAAAGAATCTGCTGCAGCCTGGAGACAGTCATCCGGAGGTGATATTGGAGACTAGAATGCCCCCACAGAAGCAGAAAAGAGACATCCTTCTTTCTCTTTGCAGTCCATCCAGGCAACCCTATTTGTTGATGCCACCCACACCCAGCCTACATCCCCTCTTCAGTAAGTTCATCGTTCAAACACATCCAGAACTATGCTAAACCAATCTATTAGGAATTTCTCATTAAAGTTGACTACTCAGGTTGACAAAATTAGCTATTACACTTCTGGTCCATCTTTTGCAACTTATGTATTTCTTTATAGCTTGTGGAGTAAAACTCTAAAGCAAAATTGTTGAATCAAATAGTATATGCTTATTAACACTTAATAATTTCAAATTGCCCTCCAGAGAGGTGGTGCCAATGTTCAAGGGATCATCTGGAAAGGTTCCTTTGTACCTGCCCTCAGTAGTAAGTTTTCATCTTTGCCAGGCTTACAAATGCAGAACGGTAACTCACGTGTGTTCTGATTTCCCTGGCGTCAAGTGTGATTGAGGCTGAACAGTTCTTCATGTGTTAACTATTTGTGTTCATGAGGCACCTGCCTGTTCATGTCCTTTGCCCATTTTCTTTTTGGTTGTTCATTCTTCTTAAAAAACTGACTCATAGTGTCTCTCATATTAATGAAATTAGCCTTTTGTTATACTTGTTTCAGATGTTTTCCCCTGGTTTTTTGTCTCTTAACTTGATATTTTCCTATGTAAACATTTAATGAATTAATCATGATTTCACTTTATAGCTTCTGTTCTTCCTGCTTCTCTTAATTACGATTTTAAAAGCCTTCTTTCCCCTGAATGAGAATACAATGAGCAAAAAATGGAAACCTTTAATCTCATATTTCTGATAGAAACTTTATCACCAATTAGTTGCATACTTATTTAAAATGAGTTGCATGTCATTTTGGATTTCAATGAAAATGGAATGGCTTGGTAGGTTCAGAATTGCTTAAAATATTTTGCCTTTCTGATGTTAACTAAGATAAGTGCAACTTAAAAAGAAGGTGGTCTCTCATGAAGTACCATTAGTCTCTGTGTTTAGTTTCATCTATTCAATAGTTTGATTAAAACTTTGAATTAGAATGAAAGAAGCCTGCTTAGTATATTTAAGAATGGCACAAAATTGGAAGGATAGTTGATATATTAGATATCAGATACATATTCAAAT
This sequence comes from Octodon degus, assembly GCF_000260255.1. NCBI lineage: Eukaryota > Metazoa > Chordata > Mammalia > Rodentia > Octodontidae > Octodon > Octodon degus. The sequence continues at coordinate 842,680 of NW_004524589.1, read as the reverse complement.
AGATTTTGACAGTTTGAAACAATTCACAAAACGCGTAGGATGGAATTTAATAGGAGGTGAATGTCTACTCTGCAGCGAGGTGGAAAATGCCTAAATGAGCAGAAGACGAGAGACACCTGAGCCATTGGCAATTTAAATAATTTTTTTTAGGAATTTAATGAAAATTGCAATTGTGGCCAATAGGCAAAATTGCCAGCAGAGCTAATGAGACCTTAAATTACATTAATAGAAATATTTCTCACAGTGTAAGAACAGAAATAGTCCCAGATGTAGGCTTTGCTGGCATGCCAACAGTGACAGTACTGTTGTAGAACTCAGAGTCATATTTTAAGAGGTAAATTGACAAAATAGGGTCTCCTCTAAGAATGGAAACCATGTCATTCTGATACTTAAACTGGAAAAAGAAAATTATTTGGGGAATAATCATCTTTAGGTATTTAAATGATTGTCGCCTGCAAGGAGGCGCAGGGGCCTGGGGTTAGATCCCCAGGCCTGCCATGCCAGCCCCACCCCAGGGCATGCTGAGACAGCAATTGAGACTGGGCATGGTGGCATGTGCCCTTAATCCCAGCTCTTGGGAGGCTGTAAACAGGCAGATTGCTATGAGTCTGATCTAGTAGTAAGACCCTGAATACCCTGTAGACCCTTTCCTAAAAATAAATAGGTCAAGCAATGGCCTTGACTCAGCCACATGGCTGACACTGACAAAAGATCTACAAACTGCAGTACAGGATTTCAGGGTAAATCCTAAGGGGATTTGGCTGACCTTGTCAAATACAGAAGCTACATTTCCTGTTATATAGGTCTTGCTTTATCTTGGTCTTAACCATCCAACAGAAAAGTATAAAAATGAGGTATAAAAAGTAAAGCCACATTAATATGCTGAGCTGTAAAAGACTCGAGTCAACAACTTCTGACATTGCCATTCCTATGGATAGCCCACTACTATTATGGACTACTGGACTACATTGGATTGTTTTGCTGAATTCACGTACCTACAATATTTAAATGGCAATGGAATACCCTTCTCTGACAAAACTAAACAAAAAAAAAGGGGAATATAATTGAAGGACCATTTTGTATCTGTATATATAAAATAGGATAGATATACAGCTACTTTCTCTTAATTCAATGAGAACAAAGATTTGTACTAATAGTGTTTGGACAGGATATCACGTCTGCATCTTGTACTATGAATAACTACACAAAGACAGTAATATGCAATGTATTAATTATTGTAACTGTCCTACTAGCCTGTTTTGAAGCTGTCTCATTGTTTCTCAATAAAATTAATACAAATAAACAAATAAATAAATGAATGTAAGGTGGAAGCATGTTTATATTTTTCTATGTACTGCAAAGAGTAGAATAAGAAAAGTGAACTAAAGTCACAGAAAGGAAGATTTTAATTCCATTTAAAAAGAATTGTTCAACTTTGGAAGTGTCCAAGAAACAACTAGGTGCTTTATGAGAGTGAGATTTGCATCCTCAGGAATATTCAAGCTGAGGTTCCAGAGTGTTGCTAGTCAAGCAAGTGTTGGTCAAGCTCAGCTATGAGATCCATCACAGGAGTTCGTTATATATGATTTAAGCAGGGCCAGCAGCTAGTTCCCCTGTTAGTTCTTGATTCTTCCACTTATTTTTACAGGTATTTCCTTAGGTATCAGTTGGGTTGGAAACGGAGGATCATGACTTTTACCTATCTTGTTGGCTATAGCAGTGACATGAGTACACTCCTGGGCTGTCAGGGAAAGGTCCCCTGCTGTGTATGGTAAGGCAGGGCAAGCCTAAAATTCACTAGTCTGATGACCTTAAAAATTCCTTTAGGTCCAGAGGCTTAAAGTTCTGCATCTGGAAAAGCTGTGGAGCTTCTGCTGGAAGGAAGTGGCTGTGGACAGCTGCCGGGAGTTCAGGAAAGTATAGCTGACCTCAGAGGTGAAGAGTGGCTTGGCCACAAGCTCTCAAGAGGGGAAGGCAGGGACTGGTTAGAAAAGAAGCAAGCCAAGGTGGAGGAGGTAAAGGTAGAGCTTGACCACATGGAAGAAAACAAGAGAATGATGTTTGGAAGTCGACAAAATCAAGACCCTCTTGCTCTTGACCCTGTCTACCTTCCCTGCTGCCACCACCGCCCACTTCCCACCCCATCAGAACCAAGTTGCTTAGAGGCCCTTGAACACATGGAGAGCTCACTTCGCAGGTGCTGCGCCTCTGCCTGGAGTGCCGCTGCCTCCTCTGCCAGTGAGGCCGGCCAGTCTTCCCTTGTGACACAGCTCACGACTCAGCCACTCCGCAGCACCTGCCCAGGAGGCCCCTCCAGGCAGAAGCAGGTGTTGCATCCTCTGTGTTCCAGTCGTATCTTCTATGTCATGATTTTACTCGTGAAATTACTCTTTACATGTCTGAGTTTACCAGTAGACCATGAGCCTCTCAAAGCTAGCATCCATGGTCTATTGATTTTTCTCTGTCACCAGAGTTTAAATTGTTCCAAGTACATATTTGTGACTTGATAGTTACTCGATCAATGAATGAATGAATGAGTCAATCAATCAATTAAAGAGTAGCAGTAGAGCAAATCCTGTGCTATGAAGGCATGATGAGGAGAAAGCCCTTGTGTGGGCTTAGTGACTCTAACTATACAGATTGAAATATTTGTGCACTGAAGAACCTGGCACACTATTATAGGGATTCTCAAACTCATCTGATCTTCAGAAGTCCCTAACACCCTGTTTTGCCAAATAAATATGATGGTTTGCATTAAATGCATGTCACATGAGTGAATATAAGTATTGAAAAAAATAAAGGAATTAATGAATGAATGAGCAAATGAATGAATGAATGAATGAATGAATGAATGAATGAATGACTTCCCATCTCATCAGGTACAGATTGTTTGTACTGAGCTCAGATGCCTACTGTTAGCTAGCCCCTCTTCTACAAAGAGCCCAACTTCTTCACCTACCTCCTAGGACACCCGGCCTCTGCTAGCCAGTCTGGCCCAACAGAACCAAGCAATCTGGCTGGGCAATGTGGATGAAAGGACCACCTCTTTGTCCTCCCCACCCACCGATCTCCAGGTGTGACCACTCATCCAGCTGTTCCCAGGGCTCCTCCCACTCCTGGCTTCCTTCTCCACTACCCACAGTGGTCTCAGTTTGCTCAGCTAAGAGAACACTGTTCCTGAGGAAAAGGAAGGTTCTTCAGGATGTCCATGCTGTAGGCTCAGACCTTGTGCCCTCACCTTCATTCTTGGCTCCAAACAATAGCCTCTGCTGCTTACTTGCTGCTAATGACCCCTACCTTGCTTTAGCCTGGGGAGTGTTTTACCTTCCAGCAAGTAACCCATCTAAGTGCACGGACTCTTACCTCATGTGTCTCACATGTCACGTCCAGTATTCAGGTATGATGTCACCAGGGCAAATTCATCACAAGCTTGCTCTCCTGCCATCCAAGCTTGTGCTGGCCACCTTGTCTCCAGACCTGATCTTGTCACCCTCTTGCCCCAGTGGTTCATCATTGTCCTGATTTCTTCCCAGTGTTGTCCTCCTGCCAAGAGATGGCAAACTCTGCTTCCTTGAATTCCACCACAGCAACTTGCTCAGTGCTAAAGTTATTCAAGACACAACAAATACTTATCACTTGATTTAGAGGGGGAGCTTTCCATGGGTTAATATCATCTTAGAAAAATAAATTCCAGGGCCAGTCAAATAGTTGAGCAGATTGAAGTGCTTGCAGCAGGTGCAGGAATCTGGGGTTCGATCCCCTGGCCTGCCATGCTGGCCCTTCCTCCAGGGACACACTGAGATGGCAATTGAGACTAGGCATGGTGGTAAGGTCCTGTAATCCCAGCTCTTGGGAGGCTGTAAACAGGCAGATCACTACTAGTCTAATCTAATAATGAGACCCTGAACACCCTGTTCAGACAAAAAAAAAAAGAAAGAAAGAAAGAAAGAAAGAAAGAAAAGAAAAGAAAAGAAAAGAAAAGAAAAGAAAAGAAAAGAAAAGAAAAGAAAAAAATAACTTCCAGATCCTTTGAAAAGCAATTCTTATGCTTTTCTCAGATTGGAGGTAAGGTGAGGGATTTTATACATTCTACTTTAACTTCCTAATTGAACCAAGTTTTCAGCATTTGAAATAGAAATTAAAATCCTCCCACCTTGTTAACATTTATCAGTGCCATCATCTTGTTTGTGCACCTTCTCATTCAGGAGACAAGAGCTCTCTGGGAATATTTGGCCATGGCACCTGCTTTCTTTGTTCTTGGCTATGCTTGGGGTCATCTTTACACTTGGGTTGCTTTTTATGTTAGAAAGTGGACAGACATGAAGAAAGCTAGCTGGAGACACCACTCAGAAACATGTTCTCAGTACCAAAGGACACGTACCAGCAGGTAACGACGAAATCTTCCCCTTTCTTTCCATGTACCTTTCTCAGTCTTAAAAGAACTGCTCTTCCCAAAGGGGAAAAAATAACTCAGATATAAGCTAACATTAGGGATAAAGAAGATCGTAGATAGCTGGAAAAGGGATCACGCAGTGCTACGGGATGGAATAACCCTCGCGCCAAAAGCGGAGCTGCCAGGGATCGGTTACCACTGAGGCCATAATGATCTTCTTGCATCAAAAGCCCTTTCACGACAGCAACGTACCTGCCCTGCAAAGCCTCGCAAGCCAGAGGATAAAGTAATCATCAATACAATATCCTTTCTCTTTTGTGAGCACTTTTGAGAAAGCCCGGTTGAGCAGTGACTCCAGTATTGAGTGTCATTTTAAACAATGCTTGAAATCACACTGCAGTCTTAGTTCTGAAACGTGAAGCATTTGTTGCCGTTGTGGATACACCTGGCACGTCTGGTCGCTAACAGAATAAATCTGTGATTATTTTTTTTCCCTTTCACTTGCTCTCTCGCTTCTTGCCTGGCTGAGTAAGTTGCAAATCAGTTGAACTTACCCTTCTTTTCGGCTTTGTTTCAGGGCCTGGTATTTGTTTGTGCTTTATCTCCCCCTACCTCTTAATAAAAAGAGTAAACCAGTCTGCCTGAGAGAGGATTGACGGCGCAAGAATGCAGGATTGTGTTGCAAAGCAGCTCAGGCCTGTAATGGTATCGCTCAGCAGGACCGGGTCCCATCAGAAGGCACATGGTGTGCCATGACGTAGCTGGTCTGCCACCACAAAGGCAGACTTTTCTCTGTGAATTAGACAAACCACACAAAAGGCAACAATAGCTAGCATAAACACCATTTAATACTATTCACAGCCCATTGAAGGGATGGGCGTTGAGGAAGAATTGCAGCAAAGCCGGGACATTGTAGTCAGATGAAAAGAAGCCTAATGAACAGGAAGCATCGTATGAGCGGGCTGACAGTAACCATATAACGGCGGGATTGTGGGGCTGGCATTTACCCCAAGGGTCTTTACAGTCAGAAAAATAAAGAGAAATTAAAGCATAAGGAATCCTCTTTGTGAGCACTTAAGGCCCATGAAGCAACACAAGAAGGCGGACAATTGTCTTTCCGAAATCCCTGTGTGCTCCAGATCCTCGTGAAAAGGAAACTTTTGGGGCATGCTTGCTTATAGGAGTCCATATCGTCCACTGGGAAAACTCATCTACAGAAACAGAGGCAATTTTCACAGTGCGATGAATAGTTGTACGAGCATTCGCCTCATTTCCAGGCAGGAAGCCCCCACTTTGGCTGAGTTAGCTAAGCTATTCAACATTCTTGGCAGCATCTTCTAGGGACACGAGGTGTCTAAGGCTAGACACCCTCTCCTTTGGCGTGAGGTGCATAAAGAAAAAATAATTAAATAAACCCTTGGAAATATGATGCCTATCTTTAAAATATTTGTCCCTCTGCCTCACAGAAACTAATTTATATGGATGTGTGTTAAGTAGGAATTTAAAGTACTTTAATTTTGAAGCAAATCTTTAATGATAATCATTCTTTGATGTGTACTAAGCATTTTTTAAAGAGACTTGATAAATGTACAAAATACATGAAAGAATATTAGTAAGGGACGCACAAGGAGATTTTATGAGCTAAAAGGAACCTAGAATGTTCTGGAATGTCATTTCATTGAGGGAGAAGAAATGAGAAACAAGGGGTTGAGTGACCAAACAGTCACCATCACATATCTAGTAATTGAGGGTCAGTTCACACTCAGGTCTCCTGACAATGGCCATGTGCTTTCTGCTATTTTGAATGTAGGAATCTGTAAACTGTAGAAATAATTTCAATAACAAACCAACTTTTAGTTTACTTAGTTTAACCTTAAGCATGTGATTAGCTTTCGTGTGCCTCGGTTTTATTAACTGTACAATGAGATTCCCCTCCCTTAAGAACTTTCTAGGAAAGGAATGAGTGTATATAAATGTTATTATTGTTTGCTTATACTAATGGGACCAGGTCTTTACTGTAAACCAGAGCTCCTTTGCTAAGAGATTACTATGACCCTAAAGGTCTCCTAAGACCTAGAAAAGTATTCTTAGAGAGCAGTGGAACTGTCTACTATCACAAACCATGCCAAGTAAGGCTGCAGGGGAAGTCTGGCTATGTACACTAGTCTTTTCTTCTGAGAAGTAGTTTTTGAATTTTACTGTGGAGGGAGAAAGAGAAGGAGACAGAGAGGAAGGAGATGAGAAGGAAAGGGAAGAGAGGGGAAGGGAGCAAGTTTGATCTGGGCAAGAGGGTGTACACTTTTAAACCCAGCACTCTGAGAAGCTAAGGCAGGAGGACCCAAATGTGGAGTGCAGCCTGGGAACTTAGCACTATAGCAAGGCTCTGTCTCAAAGCAGAAAATTTTAAAAACGGTTGGGGATATAGCTCAGTGTGGAGGCCCTGGGTTCAATCCTCGATACTGCAAAAGGAAAAAGAGAAATAATTTAAAATAAAGTAATCTCCTTATATATTCTAATTCCACAGGTTTATGAAGCAAGTGTGGGGAGAACAGAAAACTTTTTAAGGTACCCCCCCTCCAGGTGATTCTCAGATAGGTTTTGCAAAGACTATACTTAGGAAGAAAAGAAAAAAGAAAAAAAAAAAACAACTCCAGCCTGAGCTATGTAATGAGCTCAAGGCCAGTGAGAGCACCTGTCTCAATAAATACAAAAATCCTTCAAAATACAGATTTCTTCCTGCCCAGCCTCACCTTTACCTTCAGTGGGTTTTTACTGGATGTCTTCTTCATTTGGGCCCTGAGTGGGTCATGATGAGCGCCCGCTAACGTGCTGGCTAGCAGTGGTGCTCCTGAACAAAAGCCAACAGAAGCCAATCGGCAAGAGCAAGTTCTGCAGAAGCAGAACCCATCAACTGTCTGGAAGCCCCGCGTTCTGCCTGGAAATAACTCCAGTTGGCCATTCTGCCCTTGTTGGCACAGCAGGTACTTGACAGAAATCCATCATGGCATTGCCAGGTCCTTCCTACCATGGGAAGAGCTGCGGAAACACAGGCTGTCCCGAGAGGCAGGTGCATCAGTGTCAGCCAATCTCCTAGCCATTGGCTGATCATCTGGATCAAGAGTGTTGGTTCCAGAAAAGAGAGACTCAAACAACACAAGCCACAACCCTTAGCAGGTTATCATCGATTAGGGAAAGGAAATCATTTTATCTTTAAATAAAAGCAGGTTACACTACCCAGGTCCTCCTCTCTTCGCCCACAGTCACCTGGAGTCACACAGGGAAGAGACCATCTGCTTGACATTCTTCCTGCCCTTCCCCCTCCTTGTTCACATTGGCTTTTGACTCCATTGCCGCTTGCAGAGGTCTTGCACACAGTGTCCTCTCTGTGTCATTTTTGTCCCATCCCAAAAATGTACAAGCTAATGGGTTGCGTGCCAGGCAGGCTGCACAGCACAACAAAGGGGAAAGGACTGAAATGGGGCTTCTGGGTCATGCTGGGGGACATTCTGCAGCAGTTTCTCTCTGCTCCAAAGCCTGCATAAGAGCTTGAGGGAATAAAGCTGTCATTTAACCCACACCACACCCTCAAGAGCACCTTACCGCAGTTTACCATAGAGACACTGAAGAGGTCGAAGAATGTTGCAGGTGCACAGTCGAAGCTAAGGAAGAGATCAAAGCCACCTGACTCTGAAGGTCACAGGCTGAGCTTCCATCCTCATCTTTGGGTTTACATTCACTGCACCTGCGGGGATGGCAGGCCCAGTACTAGACCTATGACGTGAATACAGTTTCAAATGTTCTGTAATGACTACATGTTCACTGGTCATAGAACAGGGCTCCTCTCCTGAGGTAACTATGGAGCTGTGGCCCTTTAGCTTATCAAACTGGAGAGAAACAAGGCAGGGGAACAGAGCCCAGGGACCCACAGCATACCCCAAGGCACGCAGGAGAGCCCCCAGGGCTGAGACCTGTCCTGCCCACAATGTCAGTGGCTTAAGGATAAGAAGGACTGCAGTGAAGGCCTGAGAAGCAGCCGCATGAACTCACTGGGCACAAGATGCTGAGGGCCAGAATGTGCTAAGAAGTCTTGTTTTGCTTTGCTTCTGGGGTACTGGGAATTTGAACCCAGAGCCTGCAAAATGAACTAGAGCCCCAGCCCTCTTTTTAAAATCATGAGACAAGATCTCACTGTCACCAAGTTGCAGAGACTAGGCTCAAACTTGTGATCCTCCTGCCTCAGCCTCCCAGAGTGCTGGGATTCCAAGCCTCTGACACCACATCTGGCTGGTTGGTGGTATTTTGAGCTGAGTAGGAAGGGCAGCAAGGGAGGCTGTATAAACCCAAGGAGGCTGCAGCAGCACCTGGCTAAGGGCTATACTCCCAGACTCATTCCTCCAAAGCAAAAGAATCCAGAAAGCAGGATTTGTCAGCATAGACGGAGAAGATGCAAATGATTTCTCGAAGCGCCCTCTGCTTGCTTTGGCCACTTTGTGGGGTGAAGGAGAAAGAAGGATCAGCGCGCAGGTGCAGAGCCGCAGAGGGGGAGGTGTAAATGAGATAAGAGCTGCCCGCTCGGAGGTCACCTTGGTGAGTCGCAAGTCGACCTCTGCACTGTCTTGTCCAGCTCTCAGTAAGTCCAAGGATGTGATGCTCAGGCTCTGTGTCCATAGGCCCAGGAAGGGGGTCCACATGCTCATCTCCAAGTACAGTTGAAGTAAGGGAGAGCTCAGCCCTCCCCCAGCGCGAGCACAGGGTCTCCTCTGCTAAGCTCTCTTCTTCCCTCTCTGCGAGTTCCTCCAAGTGGCCTCGGGGGTCTTTTCCTCCCTGTCCCACCAGGCGCTACCAGTCTCCTTTTTCCCCAACGCATGACTGAGGCTGGATTTCCATGGGTTGTCGTGCCTCCCAGCGCTGGGGTTCCAGGGCCATCTCGGAGCTGGGTCCCGCTGAACATGGAGCACTCCCCCCCCCTCTAGTGCCTCCCGGCCGTACTCTGCAACTGACTTTCCTAGTTCTCTCCCTAGCACTCTTTAAAGTCTGCAACAGCCGCAAAGACAGGGACTCTGGGAAGACCACCAACCCCTTCACATCTGCCTCTTCACTCTTTCCCACAAAACCCCAGCCCTGATTGCCATCTCTCAGACACACTCCAAAGCAGTGTATACTTTCACTATTGCTGTTTGTTTGTTTATCCGGAGGTACTAGGAATTGAATCTTGAACTACGTCCACAGATCTTTCTATTTTTTATTTTGAGAGATCTCACCAAATTGCTTAGTTCCTCAGGCTAGGTTCGAATTTGTGATCCTCCTCCCTCAGGCTCCAGAGTGCTGGGATCACAGGTGTGCACCACCACAACTGGCCCAATATATACGTCTCTCCCTGTGTTCCCTCCCAGTGTCTGGCTGGTTCCTTATTTCTGTAGGGAGATCAGACCAGTCCCCCAGCCTAGAAACACAGTGGCCAGATTGACCTCAGACCTCCCCACCTGCTATCTGTAGGGCCCTGGGCATGGTGCTCACAGCTGGTAAGTGCGCATTTACTTAGTAATAAAAGGGAAGAGTAACATACAATCTAATATTTTGATGAGGGGCTGGGAAGATAGCGTGGTGGTCTAACTACTTGCCTGGCAAGCGCAAGGACCCGGGTTCCATCCCCAGTATGGCATGCCTTGCCAGTTCTCCATGCTAGCCATCGAAACCAGGCATGGTGGCTCATGCCTGCAATCCCAGCTCTAAGGAGGCTGGGACAAGAGGCTCATTATGAGTCTGAGCTGCATAGCAAAATAAATAAATAAATAAATCAACATTGATGAGCCTCAAAGACATAATGCTAAGAGACAGAAGCTAAGTGTGTGACCCTGCACACAAGCTTCACAGTGGCATTTGTGTGAAATGGCCCCAAGGGGAAATCCTAAGAAGTAAAAGGCCAGTGATGTAAACGGCCAAGGCTCGGGGGTCAGGAGCAGGGATCCTTTTGCAGTGACTGGAGTGTCTGACAGCCAGATGCTGCTGATGTTTGCACAACTCTGATTTCCCAGAGACACTGGGAAACAGGTGAGTTTTGACACTGAGAACAGGTGAGTTTTGGGGGAAGGGGAATTAGAATACCTGATTTTTTTTTAATTTAAAAAAAATTTTTTTTTTTTTTTGGTGGAACCAGGGACTGAACTCAGACACTTGCGCTTGCCAGGCAAGCACTTATTCTACTGAGCCATCTCCCTCCCCCTCTGATTTTTAAAATGATTATTTTTGTGATAATATTACATTCTGCACCACGTTCGTACCTGAGGTGTCTCTGTTAATGGTATTTACTTATCTGAAATAAAACAGGAAAGCCCTAGAAAGTTGACACAAGCTCACTCCTTGAGAGTGAAAGCACGAGATCAGATACATAGTGGACTTGTCTGACACGCCTGGAGGACAGTGAGGTGTGTGGCATGATCCAAAGCTTTGACCGCATCTCTAGGGTTTATACATCAGTACTTTATGTGTTTGGTTTGCCTAACAAGGCCCGACTACACCTGACCATTCTGGGCCTCCCTGCAAGGTACATTCAGTTTGTAAAGGTGTTTTCATAGCTTATCCAAAGAACTGTTTGTAGGATGGCCAAATAGCTCAGCAGATTAAAGTGCCTGCAAGCAGGCGCAGGGGTCAGAGGTTCAATCCTCGGGCCTGCCATGCTGGCTCTGCCCCCAGTGAGTGCTGAGAAGATGACTGAGACTGTGTGTGGTGGTGTGCCTGTAATCCCAGCACTTGGGAGGCTGTACACAGGAGAATCACTACTAGTCTGATCTACTATGAGACCCTAAACACCTTGTAGACCCTTCCCTAAAATTAAAAAAAAAAATGACATGAAAACTAAACAAAGAAAGAGAGTACTAATGAAGGACCATCAAAATAGGTAGGATAGATATGCAGCTACGTTCTCTTAATTCAGTGAATAGAAAGATTTGTTCTAATAGTGTTTGTGGACAGGATATCATGTCTGCATCTTGTACAATGAATAACCACTAAGAAGACAACAATATGCAATGTATTAATTATTGAAACTGTCCTACTAATTGGTTTTGAAACTGTCTCATTGCTATTTGTTTCTCAATAAAATTATTTTTAAAAATATAAATAAATAAAGAACTGTTTGTTTACTCAAAGGTAAATACTTCTTGCTTAAATCTTTACAACCTCTAAATTAGTCTTTAAAACACCATTCAGCCCAGAGTTTTAATAATCATCAAATTCAGAAATAACAACAGATGATAGATGTGACTATTATCTCCTGAATTTTTGTCCATTGTTTATTTATTTCCACATTTTTTTGTTGTGATATGAAAGACCCCTAACACCCTAAGTGAGAAATAGTTCTAACCTTATAGTATTTGAGATCAACAGGCATAAGGAATTTCATTTTAAATACAACTAGAAAACAATTATTATCCAAAACACATTTAGACAACAGTATCCACAATAGTTAATTAAAAAATAATAAACTATTCTAGGCAACATTTTAACAAATCGAAGCTTGAAATCCTGGCTTGGCTTGGTCTTGGTAGCTAAATAATTGTCCAATATGAAATGTTAGTTGAGTTTACCCTCATCACCGGTGTGCAAGTTCTCATTGTGTAGGCTGAATTTCCCCCTAACTTTGGTTGTAAGCCATCACGGCACCGTGCCAACGTAGCTGTCCAGTTGGCAGAGCTGGCATTCTCCTTTATCTCAGTCTCTTACCAGGCAGAGGCAAAACTCACAGGGCACATCCTGCGACAGAACGCGTTTGCTTTCTCTCTGTCCATGCTGACAAAGCAATTCCCGAGCTACGTCAGGGAAGAGGCAGAGGGGCAGGGCGCGTCGTGGGGGAGTTCAGCACGGCAGCGGCCTCCAGATGGGCAGCGCTGGCAGCTTCCTTGCGCCCTGTGTGAACTATGTGATCTCATGGCTCTTTGAGCCTGGGGCCAGCACTGAGAGGCTTTATTTTTCTCTGCACCTGCCCTGTAAGCCGGAGCATTGATTTCTGCTCCCAGAAGGCCTCAGTGAGGAGAACTATTCACCATGGACGTGCCCCTCACTTCACCCTGGAGGAAGGGGCCACAAGTCCTCTGCCTCTTGTGCCTACCAGCGATGGAACTTCTGTCTCATCTCTGTTTTCCAATGTATTTATTTTTGAAATATATGTTCAGATCAGAAAGCCACATATAACCTTTGGTTCTGTATCTATAAGGAACAGTGCAACACAGTATCTCATTTTTAAAGTAATAACAATACATCATCATCATCATCATCATTACCCTGTTCCTGACAATTGATTCAGAGTAAATTTCTTATAACCAAAAGAAGCAAATCAAAGGAGCCTTCAAATGACACTTTCTCGCTGTTCTTTGCTGAAAGTTCCCTTTTCTTTAGGGAGGATCATCTGACTTAATGAGAACAAATGACATTCATGACCCACAGAACCACAGAGCCAGAAGGGATTTGTGAAATTGGCTCACCCTTGACATGTAAGTCCCGACCTTTCCATGCAGCTAATCTCCCATTCTACCTGTACAGATGTTTGTTCTCTTGTGAGAACATCTTCCCAAACTCACTTACTGTAATATCTCATGACTGATCCTCCCAATTTGGTCCCACCTTTGCTCTCAAATCTGCTCCCTGCTACACTTTGGATGTTGAGTGTTCCCAAAAGGCCCAATTGTTAGTGGCCGGGTCCCCAGGGTGCCCCAGGGTGGCACTGTTAGCAATGCTGAGAGGTTCTTACACCCTTGGGGCTGTGCCTCAGAAGGGGATACTGGAGCCCTGGTTTTTACCTCTTCTCTTTTGCTTCACAACCCACTTCACAGGGAAGTGGTTGCGCTCCTCCACATACTCCTACCATGATATACTGCCTTGCCACAGGCCCAGAGAAATCAGCTATGGTCTGAAACCCTCTAAACTCTGAGCTAAACATAAGTTTTTCTACTTAGAAGTTGACTATTTCAAATATTTGTTATAGCGAAAGAATTCTGACTAACAGAATTAGCCTAACTGAAGTTCAAGTGAAGCTGGATTTCTCTCAGGCGCTCTAGGCTGATAGAACACGCCTGCAACCTCTGCCTGCCCCTTGCTTCACTTGCCTGAACACAGTCAGAGTGTCTTTCTGTGACAAGTTCCTAGTGTTATGGCTGGGTGTTTTGTTGTTGTTGTTGTTGTTTGTTTGTTTTGTTTTTGTTTTTTTTTTTTTTTTTTTTTTTTGCTTATTGTAAAATTATAGGAGTTGAGCATTAAGATGAATGTTAGAGGTGATTTGTTCCAACCTCTGTCCTGTTCAGGAATATATTTACATATTCCCCACAGTTCCAAATCTTATTTAGATAAGCATAGGTTCTATCAGAGGATGAAGTGGTCCATGGTAAAGCAACTTAGGTTGTAAATAATTCTGTAAGTTAAAACATCTTTTATTGGGCAAAGCTTGCCTTCCAATAATTCCCATTGGGCCTCAAAGGGTCTTTCTAGAAAGATGCAGAATAAAGTAGAGCCTCTTTCTCAGGGGAGAATTCGAGATGTTCAGCAATTCTTACTTCTTCTCCTCCTTCTCTCCTAACACCAGTCTCATAAGGAGGCACTCTGATGTCCCCTCACTCACAGATAAGAGGATTCCACTGCACTTTATTCAGCCTTTATGTTGGCCTGCATATTTTTGCCTGTACATTGCAATGAAACTATATAAATCCTAAAATCACAGCTGAAAAAGCTCTATGTGTAATTTGAGTATCAGAGTGATCCACAGAAATGCTTTCACTAAAGTTTTTGGAAAAGGAATCTCCAGTTGAAAAGTAGTTTCTACAACACTCAACTCACATTGAGTTTTTAGTTTGTCTCTGAAACTCAGTGTGACCAGAATATCTTTTCAGGTACAGAAAGAAAAAGTGTAGCTCCTCCTGCTACTAATCTTTACTGATATTTCTTTTAGAAAATAGTATGTGTATAATTTACGAAAATAAATGTTCTTAGGGTGGGGATGCATGCTCAGCTTTCCCGGAGTATAAAGACGCACCACTGAAGCAGTACTGGGAACCTGTCCTCCACTTCAAACTATGTTGAATAGCTATTAACTCATTAGCCTGAATTGCAAATTTTTGTAAGATTGTGTCAATAAAAATAGCAATGTGTGTTAGTGTATTTTAAGCTGAATTAGCTATCTTGATTAAATCAAATAGAAGTAGTTTGTCTAGATGGTTCCAAAATGAGATAAGTGAAAACCAATGTACTTAATTGGCTTATAAAATAGAAATAATAAAAGATGCATTGTAATACTAATTTAATGTAATTAGAAATCATTGGTTTTCTATTTTCATGTTGTCAATGCAATTATAAAAGTGGTCTGAGCCAAGAAAACATATTTTCTTGGAGACTGTGAGTGATTATTGAGGGGTTGCTCCCCGACCCTGAGGCAGGGGTGCAAACAGCACATGTAGACTGCTTGTGGCCAGGCACCCAGCTCGGTAAACCAGGACATTGTAAATTTACACTAAGGGATTTTTTTTGTGCGTGTAATCTTGAAGTACTCCTGTTTTTTCACCTTTCTCAGTCCTTAAAATGGGGACAGTTGCATGAAGGTGCACACAAACATCTGATTTGAAACAACTAAGTAGGAAGAAATAAAAATGTAGGAAATAAGGGGATGAGTTTAAGACGTCTGAGATAGAGGCCGTGTGGAGAGATGAGCCAGCCACAGTCATTTGAAAAACACTTATTTCTCAATTTGCTAGAGATATTTATGCATCACAGTGGCAGTAATATTGTAGCAAATCATCCTCAAAATGGGGCAGTGGACTGCAATATGAAGGAAAAATAAACACTCAGAATCATATTATTTATCTATTCTGTGAATTTGCAACCTATCTTAAAGAATCACACACACTCACACACACACACACATACACACACACACACACACACACACACACACAACTGCAGCAATCTTGCTGGGACTTTTGAAAGACAAGCTTTTATTATTGAAACTGATGAGGAAGGGTTGGCCATGACTCTTCTTTTATATGTACAGTATTTTGATAAATGATCAGCAGCTTCCTTTTTTGTGTATGATTCCACTAACTATGGTTCCTCCATGTTCCTGTGAAGACTTTTGTCCATGGGATAAAGGCAGACAAGGCTTTGGGGTCATGGTGAGTTTTGTGGCCTTCTTATTACCTATTACTCTGAAAATCTGAGTAACAAACCTTACCTAGCGCCAATGTGACTGCGGCCCGGAAATGCTCTGAAGAAGCTACCTGCTTTGAATCCTAACTAGGCGAGCCAAAAGACTTCTGCTCAGACTCTAGGGGAAGATGAATAACATAAATGGCCTTCTCCCCTGGAAAAAAAATCTAATTATATGTGTATAGATTTTTTTAAAGGTTTCCACTGAATACTCAGAAATATATTAAAATCATATTTACCTTCATTGAAAGAGAAATGATATTCTGAGACAAAAGGCCAACTATGAAACTCTGGAAATGGTGACAGTTATAAAATGCAGGTGTATGATGAAAGTGTGTCTGAGACACTGACCACGTCATCGTCAGCAGAAGGCCAGGGTGAGCTTCAAAGCCCAGAGCCCTCATCCTTTCCCTGGTCCTTGCCATGTCTTCTCAGGATAGGGGTGCTCCTTTTCTCATTGTGCACTTCGTATAAAATCTTCTACAACATGAGGATTTCATTGTTAATGGTGGATATGGATTGGCTATGAATCTGTACTACAAATTTCAACAACTGGGAATGCATTGTCATTAATAAAACTGATATAAATAATATAGGATGGCAATACAGAGTTCTAATAAGAATATGAATCTTGGGCTCAAATAGACTTGGCTTCAAATTCAGAGTCCATTATTACTAGCTGAGTGCAGGTTATTTAAACCTCCTCAGATTCAACTGTGCATCCATAAAATGGAACAGACATACTTACCTTTATTCAAACTCAAAGGCGGCTTACATTTGATATGAATATGTGTGTATGAGTCACAGGCCTGTTCCATGGATGGTTGCTATTAGTATGGAATCGAACTCAGGACCTTGCACTTGCCAGGCAGGCACTGCACTGCTGAACTAAATCCCCTAGCCTGCATGCTTTGATCATGTCATTTTAAAAAATAATTTTCAAAGGAAAGTAGTGTCTCGGTAATACCAAGGATTCCACTCAGGAGCACATCTTGTTCCGGCCCGGTGTGAGTACATTCCCCTCATTTTCAAACTATAATGCAAAAGTAGTAAACTCATATTCACAAATATTTTATAGTTTATCTTGTTGTCATATAAGTTGTGTCTATTGAAGGACTGCATAACTTGTTAACTGGCCAGAAAAAATCATTATTGATTCAAATCCCAAGACTAGGAGATTTTATAAAAATAGCATCCACCAAAGCAGATCTTGGACTTAAATATTAAGAAGCATAAAGGCAATAGAAAAATGTTTCACAAACTATAAAGACAAACATCTTGATTGTGGAGAGTCCACACCTTATAATATTTATACTCCACATTTGTTAAGGCAGAAAGTAAAGATTCATTAACAACAACAACAACAACAACAACAACAACAAATTCCTGAGCTGTGCAATTGGTGTTCACATGATGCTGAAATAAAAGTTTGATGCTGGTACTTGACACTTGTTCCTGCTGTGTGACAAGGTACACCAATGTGTAGCCACTTATCAACAACATACATCTCACAGTGTCTGCAGACAGATGTCTGAGAGCTGTGTGGCTGATCTGTGGCAGGAGGTCACCCTGGAGGTGGAGTCAAGGCTCTGAGCAGGGCTGTAGGCTCAGTAAAGGGCTTGACTAGGAAGAAAGAGATCTGCTTCCAAAACCCTTCCTGGGGCTGTTAGAAGGGATCTCAGCTTCCCACTTCTTGAGGGTCCTTAGAGGTGGCCTAAAATGTTCTCCATACAGACACTGGCTTGCCCTGTGGGGGGGGGGAGAGAGAACTAGTTTTGTACCCTAATGTAGACAACACTACTTCTAAGTATTCTGTTAATAACACAGACAACTCAGGTACTTTAGGTGCAAAGGAAATGAAACAGGATGGAAAACCATGATGTGGAGTTACAGGGAGTCATGGTTGTTGACTGTAGAACAGGCTGCGCCCCTGTTTTAAAACCTGGGGCTTCTATCTAGCCAAGAGAAGAGAGCCAGGATCATGACTCTCAGAAGAGTCTTACAGAAAAAAAAAATCAGACAGAAAGATTTATTCATGAATATTTAAGTGGAAGCCATTTATGGAGACCCGTATTTTCATTACACTTCTGTTTTGTTCCTGTGACTTCTCTAGATGGGAGGCTGTAATTTGGAGAACTGTACATTCATCTGATGGCTTTTCTATGTGAAATGAAACAAAGATAATTTGGGGAGCTCAATTTTTATCTTATAGTGACCACTGTCTCCAAAAATGTTGAATTTATCAACAAATTCAGTCAAACACTAATTTCAAGAAAAGTATCTTTGATCGTAGACCTTTAGAGCCAGTAGTGGTGACCTAGAGATCCATTTTCTAAGTGAGGAAAGGGTAACTGCCTCCCCCAGGACCACTGAGAAACTCACAGTTACAGACCCAAAGGGACAACACTTACTTTTTACCCAGAGACAGCTCAGGATGAGGATTTTCCAGCATACCTTACACTATTTGTCTTTCATGCATTTGACCCTTAGGAAGGTCTTGGTTCCTGTGCTCCAAAAGCTCTAGAAGTGGGAGGCCCAGGACCATTTGGATGAGTGGAGCCCACACATCAGGAGGGAGCACTTGGGGCTGACAGAGTTAGCATGCGATTACTTGGGTCTCACTGGTATCTGCAATAATTGGGAGTCAATTACTAGGCAACTGTTTCTGTCTTTTACATTGTTTGGAAAAGACAGAAGAGCATAGCTAAGAAATACCTCAGGAACTGAAAATATTGGCTTTCCACCCAAGCTTAGATATTTAAGGTCTGGATTATAAAGGATATTTAATGCCAAAATGACCTGAGAGTTCTTGGATTTTTGTTGCCCATACCTTCAGTCATTAACTAGTAGTTACTACCTACTACATGCCAGCACCAGTCAAAGTGCAGTGAGTGAATAACTCCGGTATGTCCCCATGCAAGCTCTATGGAGCTCACCATCTATTCACTGCCCTCACTCTACAGAAATGGTCACTTATCTCATTGCATCATCAGTGGCTTGAGTTTTAGTTCTAAATGGCAAGACTGTCTGTACTGCTACAGGGAAGCTATCAACTTTGAAATGTAACCCAAAAGACCCTCTAGCTTCAAAAGGTGAAAAGAACTAATGAGCGTATTTGGTGTCATCATGCAGGATCCTATAGAGCCCCTGCTCCTTGGGGGAAGCCCTTTCGGGTTTGTTTCCTTAACACAAAAATGTACTTGAGATGTTACTCAGCCTAGCAGGGCCCTGGAATGAACTCTTGTTCCCAGAATTGGTGATAAGCACATGTCCATTGAAGCCATTGAAGACCATCTGGCTTGGAAGGGAAATACAGGTCCCCTGATGAGTGCCACAGCTTCTCACTTGTGGGCGTAGTTCTCTGGGACACTCCAGTCTTCCCAGGGACTGGCTTGATAATGATCGAATAAACTGAATGCCAATCAGGATGGAGCTATTTGGCTTCCATGAATACTTCCATTTCTTGTGTCTAGATCCCTCAACTCTCATCTATTTAGGGAGAATTAGAGGACAATGGCTTGTGGGCATCAATATTTCCCTCTTCACCTCCTGAAAGGCCCACATGCTTCACAAGAAGGTGACATCAGTGTGAAATTTGCCCTGCGGAAGGCTTCAGAAACCTTTCTCCTTACTTAGAGATTAGATTATCCTTCTTCCATTGTCTTCCATTAGATTTTGTTTCCTTTCTCCTTTTTGGGGAAGGCCAGCTCACTATTTTCAAAAGGTGATGGACCATGCCAGGATTTAGAAAGTGAAAAGAAAGAGATTGCTTTGGATTTTCTCCTTCTCTTTGTGAGCTCAAAAGCTCAATAAACTTCAAATGGTGACTGCAGGTAGAGGGGTAGAGGAAAGCTTTTGTATCTTTAGAAAACCTAGGTTTCAGTTGGATTATAGAGGTAGTCAGGAGATAGGGGAAAAAGTTCAAATAGCACTTGAACTATTTTCCATGTCAATGGATATGTATCAGCCATATTCCATTGCTATAAGAATCAGCATGCTTAAGTATTGATAAAAATTTCTTTAGAGAATACAATGCTAGTTATCAAAAAATTGGATGAGTTTGTTGTAATGAAGACAGGACTGTATGTAGTTTATATTCAAGTTTATGGATTTCTCTGAATACTGAATAAATCATCAAAATGGCACTAAACTCCATGTGAAAGAATCAGTCCAAACTCTGTTAATCTGCCTGATACATCTTTTTGCGGTTTTTAAAGACTCTCAGCAAAAAAATTTCAACTCATTCCAGCACTACTATAGAGATCCACTGGAACTCGATTATGTTCCTTTAGGGGGTGGGTCTAGTGTCACTTTTCTTTAGAATGATTTACAAGTAACTCAGCATACAGCATATCTAAGGAAGGAGGCAAAATCAAGATGTGTAGTTCTCACTGGGGGTTTATACAACACGTGGAATTTCTGCATTCTGTGTGTACAGTGAAGCTCAGATTATCCATCAGTCAATATTTCCAGGCATAGATGCCTCCCCAGTTTCTAATTTAATATGTCCTAGAAAAACAAAGTTGCAGGCATCACTCAAGGGTTAAAATACGAATTTATTAAAAATTTTCCCATTTCAACCAGTTGGCCTTTTAGAAAAGTGGGAGTTTTTGGAAGGGACGCTGCCAATCAGAGAGCTAATAAACTTGAATTTACACCCAGCTGTGAAGCTCATTCACCTTTTACATGAAGTTATTTTACACTCTTCATTTCTGAGTGCTTAGCCTAGGGCTCCCATTCTCCTACCACAGAGCTGTGCATATCAGAAATAACTGAGAAAAAAAATGGAAGGTATTATGCAAATTAGGAACTAAAGACAATGTGTCTAGCCAGGGTTAGGGAGGAACTGGGTGAGGAATGGCACAGGCACTTGGTTGGCATGATGCTCCATTGTGGAAAAACACAGGCCCTACAATCATCTATTGCTAGATAAATAACCACCACTGCCCTGCCTGCTTCCTCTGCATGACTTCTTGTTTGGGCCCACACATGTATCAAAGGAGGCTAAGTGAATTAGCTGTGCATAATTACCAAATTCTGCAAACACATTTACACTGACATAGCGCATAAACTGTTCGTTGGTGGCGAACCTGTTAGAGCTTCCAACGATAGCAAATAGCCAACTGCAGCATGCGCGCCCTAGGTTTGCCTCCACTGGTATAAACAGTAGATAGCCATCCTCTACTGTAAAACCTATTCCCCCAGCAGGATTCTGTGAATTCAAATTCAAAAGATGCACTTATAATATGTTGTCTAAAGTGAAATGTTGTAAATTTTCCTATTGTGAAATAGAGTAACGCTTCCAATACAATGGGTTCAACAGAACTGCATTAACCACCATTCCCCGTTTAGGTGGAACAAATTCGCAGATTTTGAGTATATAGGATTTATATAACTTTAAATTTTTGCACTTGGATATTTTTATTTAGCTAGACATATTAGTTTGGTAAAATGTACAAGCAAACTTTCTCCCAATACCCAAAGAACACTATTTACATTTTAGAAACTACCACAGCTTCTAAAATAATTGCAGCCACTGGAGCTGGATTTCTTGAACAATGTCCCCATTTCTCTTCTCTCCACTGCTTCTCTAATGACAATACGCTAACCCTCCAAAGTTTCCCAGCACGTTGCTTTCTATAATTCACATGTTCCTATAAGAAGCAAGTTAGCTCATTAATACAGAACTTACAGAGAGGGCTCACTACCTATTGAACTAATTAAAACGTTTGTGAGTCAGGACAACAATAATAATGGGATTAATTATTGTAATTTGTGCAGCCTGAATATATACACAAGTAGGCAATCTTTACTTTTCAGTATTGCCGGTGGAAAATGAATTTCAGACATTAGGACCTGGGAGAGTCGGGAGCTACAGCTGCCGGGTGAGCACCCCTCCCTCAGTTCTGGCCAGCAGCCCCGACATCCCCGCACAAAGTAATCACAGATCACAGCGTTTAATCACTGAAAACAAGCACTCCAGAGGACAGCGGTGTCAATATCCCACTCTCTCATTATCTGTTTGGATTGCACATCCACACTGTCAGATAAACAGAGTGGAAAATTAAGATTAAAAATATGGTAATTTCATTTCAGGCAGCAGGCACCACTCGCTGCCCCTATTATGCTATTGATTACCTCTGAATTCAATTTTTCTTTCAATGCAAACTTTAATCTGTTTGCTACCCAGCAATTCAACTCCCCAAGGGCTATTTGAGAGTAAGTAACCATTTAATCTGATGCTAACTGAAAAATCACCGTCCTTAATGAATTGTGTAAATCATTCAGCTCTAAAGCACCTTTGACTTCTATTTCATTTTTTATTTTCCACTCAATATAGGAAAGGATCGGCGTGTGAATAATTACAAAGTAGCAAGTATTTTTACATAGAGCAAATATGATAAAAACCCTATTATAGTGGGGCATGTGTAATGAACAGTACTTTTTAATTTCAAAATAGCTATTCATTAAAAAAGAATGGAAGATTAAAAAGAGAAGCTCAAAGCTCAAGGTAAAAGTTGATAGACATTGTAATTACATGGTTAATTTCAAAGATTTATATGCTGTTATGATTTAAAAGGAATTTTTATGACCTGACATTTTCATTTGAGAAGATTTTTTATTTAAAATTAATCTTCGAGCTCCTATTCTTAATTATTTCTTGGCAAGCGATAAATGGGAATACAAAAAAAAAATTGCCCTATATCAAATTTTAAGCAGAATAAATGCATGCGAATTTTCCAACAGCAATAAAGGGGTTTTTCCTTATTTGAATCACTTTGCATTGAAATCCCCGGTTAAAGGAGTTTGCGGGAGAGAGCTCGGATTATCGGTCCGTTTAAGGAAGCGGCAATTTTTCCTGCAGTGCAGCTTTCATGACAGTTGAAAATGTCAGGTTGGACAGAGGGTTTCTCTCTGACGATCTGACAGTCTTTCAACAGGTCCCCGCCCGCCGTCCGGCCGAAGCCCCGCTCGCCTGGCTTGCCCCGCTCGCCCCGCAGGCTGAGGACGCCGCGCCCCGCGTGGAGCCGCGCACAGCGCAGGGCCGCGGGCGGACGTGGCGCAGCGCCTGCACGCCCGGCCTCCCTGCGCCTTCGCGGCTGCAAGTCCAGCCAGCCCCGAAGTTTGGGGGCGAAGACCAAGGTGTTTCCTCCTCTCCCTTCAGCGCTTCTGAGCTCCGTGGGAACTGGGGCGGCTCGGAAGGCCCCGGGGTTCCAGCCTCGCCGCCACCCCAGCTTCTCTGCACGATGGGGCGCAGCGCCTAGGTCCCGGGTCCTCGCTCCAGCGCGCAGCACTCACCCTCTTCCCTCCCTCTCTAGGGTAGGGTGGGAGATGCTTGCTTTTGGTTTGGGGGTGCAACCGCTGGAGAGCACGGGTTTGCTAGGAGTGGGCTGCAAGTTGACTCCTCAGGTCCCAAGGGAGCGAAGTCGCCGGGTCCCCAGGGCGAAGGGGACCCCCAACGGGAACGCCTCGTGCCCGGCCGCAACTAGAGGGCGCTTGTGGAGGCTCGGGAGGCACGGGGCGCCCGGCGACTGTAAGCCGTCACCCCGGGCCTGGATGAGGCCCCCGCCTGCCCCCGGCAGCCTCTTCTGGCGCCCGGCCCCGCGCAGCCGCGGCGGCTCTGCAGTGCCGGCTCCGCAAGCCCAGCTCTGCGAGCCCTGCGTGCTGGGAGGGCCCCAGACCCGCACGCCCTGAGCATCCCTCTCGGTGTGTCACGTCCCGGGACAAGAAGGGAGTGCGGGAAAAATGACACCCACGAGTGCCTAGGCCAAGGAAGTCGTCTCGGCTCTTGAGGAGATAAACAGCCTTTGCTGAAACTCCCGGTAACTTAGTAAGAGCCTACGCCGAGCGCGGGACCCAGGGAGTCGTCCTGGGGTACGATGCACAAAAGTGAGCCGTGCTGGCCAGAGACTGACGTTGAAATTCTATCCTGTGCCCAGCCTTAGTTCTGAATTTCTGAACTTGAGCTGGGGATGTTGTTTCAGGTTAGCGACAGCTCTGGGAAGAGGGAGGGGAGGGGCCAACTCCTGGATCTAGTTCCCGACTTCAAGCTTAAGAACAATCCCTTTAGGCTACAGGACGGTCGTTGTCCGGAGTCAGAGCCCTTCCATTTGCTCTATGGATGTCCTCTTGCTCAGAGGTGTAAGCACTTTGTTGGCGTGGTTTTGTTTTTTATATATCAATATTAGCAAGGATTTATTTCATTTCTTAAATATATGATAGGGGAACCAGACACCATGGTAGGCAGAACCGGTCGTGATTCAGAAAGTTTTAAAAAGAGTTTTGTTGCGTTGGAAGCAATGAGCAAAACTGCATAACAGTGCTTAGTGTATTTTAAGCACGTGCGTCACTTCTCCCGCTGGTTAGAAAAGCATCCGTGGAGCTCATCTGAACTGTGCTGTCAGTGACGTGTGAGGACTGAATCTGCATATCATCCAGTTCTAGGGGCAAAGCTGATCCTCAGCTCAGAAGAGGAGTTCTGGCCTTTTGAATATGGTATTTAAAAACAGTGGGCCTTAATGGGTCATCCTGCTGGAAATTCTGATGCCAGTTCGTGCAGAGCATGTTCTGACTACGCATTCATTCCGATATGGCAGGCCTACATTTCTCCAGTACTTTTATTTGCTTTTTCCAAAATTTCCAAAGGCCAGAATCTCAGTGTGGGCCATGAGGCAGCACATTTTTCAATTTTAAAATATTGAATTACATGCAAGCCTCAAAAGGGAAAAGAAAAGAAAAGAAACAGCACTGCTTGTTCTGATCTTTGCTTTAAAAACGACGGAATCAATTTATTTTTCAATTGTTGATTTTTAAAGTAACCCTTTCACCAGGAAGGACAGGGAATGTCAAGGAGCCTAGCCCATTAGGTTTGTGTTTTCTCAATCCAAAAATGCATGCAAAACAGCACATTTTAAAATGCAGACCTATGACCATCTATGTAAATGGAATATTTAATAAATGCAAAGCCCCTTTAAAATAGTAACCGATAGTCTGACATGTCACATAATAAGATCAAATGCAGATTTGTGTTCATCCTTCTTGCTTCCTTAATGTCCGGTGAATTGTACTGGAGTCTTATAATGCTGAAAACATACTATTAGCACTGAAAAATAGAAGTGAATTCCTACCACCGACCTTTATTTATTTATTTTCCTTAAAGTATGTTGTGCTGTTCAATGGCCATTGCTTCTGATTTGGATACTGAGTGAAAAGAAGCTAAGAGCAGGTCATCAGAAATACTGAAATAATCAATAAAGAGATTGCTGCTCTTGGTATGAGACTTAATTCCTTTACTAGTGGGTATTTTTTTCTACCCCTCCAATATACTTCAAAACAGCCACCCACCTGAGGACATACAACACAGAAATATTACTTTTGCTTGATTAAAAAAAAAATCTAACCCTGGAAAACTTGAAATAGCTTTTCAGGGGCTCTTATTTCCAGCCTATTTTTACACTTGATTCAGAAACAGCCCAAATGATGCTCCTGGTGAAACACTTCTGAGTCAAAATCTGGTCTGACTGCTGACCTCCTGAACCGAGAAGCACATACAGCAGAAGGACTGGGTCGCTGCACTGGTCACAAAAGAAGGCGGGAGCCACATGGAGGAGAGGAAGAGTGGCCAGGAGCTCTGCAGGGCATCCTGCATGTGGAAGTTCTCCAGGGCAGAGGACCAAGCAGCTTGCTGAAGGCTCAAGTGTAGAAAGCAGTGACCCTGCACTGGAAAAACCTACAGAAAATTCAGCAAGGGACTTGTTCATTCTTAGTCTCTAAGGGAGAGTTCTTTCATCCTTTTTTTTTTTTTTTTCTTTCAGGGAGGAAGGAAAACTCAAGAGAGAGATATGAAAAGAAATATTGTAAAGGTCTGTCTATACACTATGGAAATGCTGAATGAAAAGAATAGGGAAGAAAAAAAATCCAGCATTGGGAATCATTCATTCGTTCATTTGTTCTGCAGCTGTTTATTGAGCACTTAACTAGCTCCCAGCGCTAATCAAGGGTTGGGGATATACAGACCCTTCCAAATAAACCTGACATTGTGTTCAGTAAAATTAATGCTCGCCATTAGTTGCCATTGCTAGAAGAGAGCAAAGAGGAATTCAGGATTCATTGCTGGTTACTAACCCCTCACTTCCCTTCAGGATCACAGTCCCTTTGGGCAGTGGAATCAAAGAGATTCCAAATGGTGCTTTATCTGTTGATTTATTCAGATTCAGGTCCTGAAAGCTATCCTAATTCATCCACCTTTACCCCGGGCAAAGAAAATTAATATGTTCAGGCATCTACTCATCCGTTGGGTGTATCAGAAATAGCTCGTTAAATGCACAAAATAACATCCCTTTGCTGGTATAATCAGCTTCTTACAGATGAGGAAACTGAAGCTCAGAGCACTGTATTTCTTATTCAACACATACAGTGACTGGGAAGAGTATAGAGCTTGCATCTAGATCAGTTTTCTCCCAAGTCTGTTTTCTTCCGGCAAAAGAGTCATCCAAACTAACCCTATAACTAGGGAAGTGTTTTATATGTATAAAGTATGCTCTCTATTTACCACTAGTTCTTAGGTTATTTCAAAATATAAGTTTTTGTGTTGATGAAACACAAGAAAGAGTGATCACTTTGTCACTTTTAGTGAAATTATTTCTACGTATCCTTCTATTTTCTCACTTGAATGAATGTTACAGAAATTGTCTGGTGATAAGAATATTTCTATTTGTGGATGCTTTTAGTTGTGTGGCTCTTGCCCAGGTCCCCTGCCTACTGGGTGGCTCTGGATTCTCAAGCCAGGCTGTGTACATTAGTCTACCACGATAAAGACTGAGTTTCTTCTAATTAGACACCTTTCCAAAGAGAACACCATCGCAAGAGAGCGTCCTCAGAATGATTTCCAGCTACTTACTAATTGCACAAGATTTACAAACTAAATTTTCTTCATAATCACTTTCTGTAACTCTCAGAATAGTTCAACTACATGTGCATGTCAATGTTGCGCGACCTTGGCACAGAAGAAATTTTAGCAATTTAATTACCAAGCTCTAGAAAATACCAATGAATCTCCGGAACTTGGGCAAATGCTATTGATGCAGGGAGATTTTCTCCTGGACCTTGATTGGTAGAGCAGGCAGTGACGTCACAGTTTTGAGCAAATAAATGCTGAGATCCTGGCCTGAAGCCTTAGTGTCTTGTCGATTACATTTCTACTACGTTTCCACCCTGAGCGCAGTTTACACAGCAAGTAACTTTGCGGGTTGGCTCTTACTCCCACACATCACTGCCTCTGTGCTTCTACATCCACTGTGTTTTTTTTCACCCACCACATGAGCCTAAAATTTTCGTCATCCTTAGCAGGATGTGAGGGTGGATTCTGCAGCTCAGGAAGAGCTTCCGCAAACATTCTCCCACTTCCGTTCTCACAGCATCACTAGAAAGATGAGGCTGGTACTTTCTTCAATTTGTGAATGGAGACTGAGTGTACCTAAGATTCAGAGCAGCCATGACAGTCCCAGGGCAAGACAACCAGAGAGTGCAGGAGCCGCTGCCCCTCCCCGAGCTGCCAGAGCCTCTTCTAGAAACTTCCAGGTTCTGCTCAAACACATAAATAAGGGCATCATCAAGCTCTACACATTGCAAGAGAATCAAGCAACTCTCCGTCTCCCCTGAGGCCTCTTAAAGTAGCCTGTCCTTTTTCTGCCACCCTTTATGCCTGGCAGGATGGCCCAACACCATCTGTGCCTGATGGGACTGGGTTTCATCTCCTGCTTTTACTCTCTGGGCTATTTCAGGTTCATGCTCAAAAGCTGCTCTGCTGTCTAGCTACTGGTCCCGTGGACAGTGGAGGTGAGTGAATTATGCTAAAATAATGCTAGCTTAGCTGAATTTTAAGGAGTTACTCACAGGAACAGGATATTTGGAGCCTTCATTCCACTGGGTGGATGTATCTGATTCTGGGTGCCAGGGTCTTTTTTATATATAGTTACTTAAAGAGATTCTCTTTTTTCTTGCCTTGAATATTCATCTTTAGCCCTCTGTCACCACGAATTTAACACGTGTGAAGGATACGCCACCTCCCTGCCGCCACATGATGGACACGGCTGATCCTGTCTCCAGCTGCATCTTTAGCATCTTGGCCTCCACCTGGGGTGTTAACTAGATTATTTTTCTATCGCTCTTGCCCATGCTGAATATGCTGAATACTGTATCTCTCAACTGGCGAGCCCACTCTCAGCCTGAGTCTCTATTATCGGCAGCCACAGCATGCATATGCTTATTGGGCTTCCAGTCTTTAGGGAATCCTCTCTCTCTCTCTCTCTCTCTCTCTCTCTCTCTCTCTCTCTCTCTCTCTCTGCCCTTCCTTGAGTAACAAAATCTCTGGATTTCCCCTCTTCTGTTACATCTCCTGAAATACTCATCTTTGAATGCCTGTTCTGGAGTGGCTAGAGAAAGCCCTCCCACCCAGTGACATGCCCCTGCCTGCCCTGCGTTCTGGCACACGACCAATTGATCGCTTTATGCGTGCTTGCCTTGTGTCTTCTGCTGGGCTCGGTCCCACTGCATCTCCTGCTGCAGTTTCTCTAAGCACAGCAGCTCACACGCTGTTGTAAAACAGGCAGCCTCTTTCTTTTTCTTTCCAAATCCTTGTGTGTTTGTTTCAGCTGTGCCTTTTCACACCAAGCTCTTGCTGAAAGCAAAGGGAACCCTTCTTTAGCTGCCAGTATTCGGACAATCCTGTAAAGTAGCAGATTTCTATTTCAGTGCTGAACCCTTTTCTATATACAAACGGAGGAGCTGTAGAGAATTAGGCTCAGATGCTGTAGGGGCACAGAATGCGGACTGGATCTTCTATAGCTGTCGCATTTCCTCACAGGGACAAACTCAGGACAAGGAAGGAAGCCCAGGACTGGGGGTGCCTGCTCTTACCCTCCACAACCCAGGCTGCCACAACACATCTTTTCTTTCCATTTTAATCTGTACGGTTACAAATTTATTTCCCTGTTCTTTAAAAATAACTATTCTCATTTGCTTATGATTTTTTTTTTCCAGACTACCGTAAAGATGATAAAGACCATGCAAAGTCTACTCTGTTTACTGGGATGATTGTGGTCCTAGTAGGAATCCTAATATATGATTTTGTTTTCCTTCTACATAAAGTTTCTTAGGAATTAAGGAGCCATTTACCAGCTATGATTTACCAAAGAGAAAGTGTGACTGAAAGTATCTCAGGCCCAAGAAGCTTTCCCTAGCAGCGGATTTTCACATCGAGCCTGGTTTATCCTTCCTCTGTGTTAGGGACAAATTTGCACTTAGCCTTGGGAGAGAGGCGTGTCAAAGCCCCCGGATGTCTTCCTTAGGATTCTCACTTTAGAGGAAGAGCAAAGGCGGCATGAGGAGGTTGACCAGCTTTCCCAAGGTCACGGACAAAACCTTGTCACAGTGGAGAGTTTCCACAGAGCCTGGAGTCACAGGGCCTGTGATGTATCTGTCCCAGAGTGCTAAGCAGGGGACAGCAAGAGAATGACCCTGGTGGACCAGCTTACTGCCAGATGGAAGAAGACCCAGCAGAGCCTGACTGAAGCAGATGTTGGGCTGACCAGTCACCACCGTGCTTACACACAAAAAGGGAGCAGCAGAATACTCATTTAATTGTCTGTTGTATTCTTATCACTGTAAAACAAATGACTTGTCCTGGGCATCCTTACATAAATGTCAAGAAATATTAAGTTGGTCTTCTAGGAGCTTTCTATATACATGTAGAAGCAAGTCGTATTGACTGAACTGAATAAGTACACCCACCATGAATTTCTGTTCCTTAGTGCCATTAGGGGGCCGCAGGAGGTGCTCAGTGCTTACGCAAAAGTTAATAGCTATAAACTGGGGGGTACACCTGTAATCCTGGCTAAAGCAGGAAGATTGTGAACTAGGAGCCAGACTGGGCTACTCAGCAAGTCTCATGTCAGCCTGGACTACATAGTAAAACCCTGTCTCAAAAAAGAAAAAAGAGGAAGGGAAAGAAAAGGAAGGGAAATACATTGTTATTTATTCATTCCCAAGCCTAAAATTACATTCCACCAGGATGGTTGCGTGTATGTATGATTTGATTTCCTGAAGTTAACATAGGCAGGTTTTAGGAAGATGACTCGTAGAGTGAATTTAAAAATTGTTTTAACTTTAGTTTTTAACTACTTACCAGGAAGATAGCAATGGCACAGTGTTTATGTTCAGAGCTCACATATTTAACTTCTTCAGCACATTTCCCACTGCGGCTGGTTATTGTCTGACCCTAGCATCCGTCCCAGGAGCACACACACTTCCTTGCCCACTTCCAGTCTGGAGCTGGCATGAGTGCCTTTCACAACCCTGGTACCTTTGAAAGGACTGTCGATTTTACACATCACTTAGGCTGTCTCTGATGTGTCCTCTTGAACACATCTAGATTATGCCTTTTTCAGCAAGTATGCCATCAAGACAATGGTGTGCTTTAGTCAGTGTTGTACCAGGAGGCACTGATGTCACCATGCTGCATGGTGACATGCATCCAGTGTACATCACCATGCACCAAATGACATTAGCTTTGATCATTTGTTTATAGCCTTATTGGACAAGTATCTCCACTGAAAGGCTACTATGTGCCCACTCTCCTTATAATTAACAAGTTCCTTATGAGGAGATACTTTGAGGCATGAAAATATCTTGTTTCTCATTACAGTTCTACCCACTAATTTTATCACCTACCCATGATTCTTGCCGACAGTTCTTACTGTGGTGTTTGCCAACTGGTAATTTTCTATTTCCAACATTCCTTATACATTGATTAATCAGAATTAAACTGTGAAGAGCTTTCTCTCCCCTCAATTATTTATTTATTAAAGTGTTTTAAAAATAAAGAATGGGATTACATGGAGGCAGGGTGCCAGCCACAAATCCACAGAGAAGAGAGGGCTGTGAGAAATGATAACCAGATTGTTTGAGTGAAGCAAAGAACAGAAACTGGGCCTGCAAACAGAAGGGCCATTTACTGAGATAGAAAGTCAAAGCTCCTACACAGTTTCTGAGAAGACAGAAACATATTCAGAGGAATATTCAAAGATAGACGTTTCAGTAAGTTGGTGGCCAAATCTGGCAACCAGAACAAGGTATTCGCGGATAGGTGGGACTTGAAAAAGTATACATTAATTCATAGAGGAAAGAAGGGTTATTCTTCTGACCTTGCTGAACGTCTACAAGAAAAATAGTACTTCTCACTAGACAGGTGGAAATGCTAAGCATTTTGCAGGACAGTACAAGTATCACCCTTGAGTGAGAATTATCACAGCCTTGCGATAATCCAGGAGAAGATCCTAGAACCTGAGAAATGAAGCTGTATCAGCAATGACTGTTGGAGGGCCAAGTCACTCTGAAATTCCTCTTGGGGAGCTTCAATACTTTATTTCTTGATGCTACTTTAACCAGAGTGAATCATGGTCTACAAGCAAGGAATGTTGGGTAGGACCAAACCACTCACAAGAATGTTTATTTACCAAACTTTCTGCATTACTGCAAAAGAAGAAAGGCAGCATCCAGGGGAACTGTGGCACACTGCCTCCCCACCTCCGGTCTCCTAATGAGCCCAGTGTGTCGGATCTGCTTTGTGTTTGTCATTCTCCCCCAGCAAGCTAGGAACATGGGGAGCTAGAGGGTATATGGAAAATGATTCTCATTCCACCCTCTCTCCCAGCTCCTTCTCAAAGAATCTGGTTTGCTCTGGCCTGGAGTCTAGTCCCAGTGCCTTGGCAGAGCCAGTCCTACTCTTCCATGACAATGTTTTGAAATAATGGCTTTGGGGACACAAATGGAAACTGCTTTCTGTTCTTTCCTTGGCAAGTGAAGGTAGTAGTCACTTCTGTAAATTCCTGTCCTGGGCCTGGTAATGGGACCAGAGCTTTTTCCTGTTTCCTCTGGACCTCCTGCAGGCTGACTAAAGCCATTTGACAGGAGATGGTAGCCTGGAATAATGTTCTTTGTTTGTTTGTTTGTTTGTTTGTTTGTTTGTTTGTTTTGGTACTGGGGATAGAATCTGGACCTTGCACTTGCCAGGAAGGCACCTAGCACTCATGCCACTGAGCTATCTCCCCAGTCCCAATATATATCTCTTTATTCCATAATTGAGGGCTGTCTTTAATCAAGAGGTAGAACCTATTTCTCCAATCAGCATGGTAACAGCAGGGATATGCTCTGAAGAAAACAATGAGGGACCAACATTTCTCTCTTGGAACACAGAGCTTTGAGCCAGTGGCTGCATTTTTTGTGTGGAAGAGAGGGCCAGGGCATTGGCCTGAGACTTGAAGTAGAAGCTGGAGAGAAGCAGCTTCTGAAGATTGGATTTTGATTTTCCTACTGAGAGCAGGGATGGGGAGGTGGTCAAGTGCTATGTGTAACATCAAGGTTTGATTCAAACCTGAGTTCAAACCTCAGCTTCACCATTTACCATATGACTTCAGACAAATCACCTTGTCTATACCTCCAACTTTCCCCAAAACAAAATGGGACTTGGATAGCACTCAGAGAAGACGGCCAGATCTGCTATCACAGATGAGAGTGGCTGTCCCACAATGGTGTTCTGGTGTTCCTTGGATCTTTTCTTGGTGATCTACTTTGATCACTTACTTTGCCTTCTTGTCCCATTACCCTTGACCTTAACTCAGGAAATTATTTGCAGGAAAGTGGATTATGTCTACCAACAAAAATGTTATGTGTCCTCAGATGAGGATCAGCAATATGTTATCTGGTTCAAATATGACAGCATAGTTTGTAAGTATCAGTAGATACAAACCAAAGCAAAGTTCAACAAATTGAAACCACTTCCCACACCAGGCACACAAAACAGTGTCAGACTATGGGACACTTCTCCTCCTTTGATGCTTGTTTCATTCACCCTATGTCTGGGCGAATCATCTTGATGGCCGGTGTTACAATACGTACTTTGTGCCTTTATTTTTAAGAGTGCAGTTTAGTTTCAATTATTTGTGATAATTCTTAATAGTATATATTATCCAAATAATGACCTTGTGTGATGAGGCCTTCCCAAGGATCACTGTTATTAAGTCTTGCTGAGAAGTGGGGCATGACTGCCAAATGTTTTATAAGAATTATAGGGTGATGAGGCTGAAAGCATAGGTGGCAGGACTCAGCAGCACAAGACAAACACATAGGGCTGTTGGAGCCAGTGGATACTAGAAGATCTAAGGGAAGTTGGTGGACCGAAAGTGTTGTTAAAGGGCAAGGTGCCAAGATTCTCATGGCATTCTGTGACGAGAGCCCTCGCATTAATTAGGTCCTCTGAACCCCTTCAACTAAGGGAAGAACTTTCTTTCTTTCTTTCTTTCTGTCTGTCTGTCT
>NW_004524589.1:808072-809627 GCF_000260255.1 Octodon degus | reverse complement strand
TTTTTTTTGTATTTTAGGACAGGGTCTACAGGGTTTACAGGGTCTCACTACATAGATCGAACTCATAGTGATCCGCCTGTGTTCAGCCTCCCAAGTGCTGGGATTACTGTCACACACCACCACACCCAGTCTCAATTGCTGTCTCAGTGCACCCCAGGGTTGGGAACAGCATGGCAGGCTGGAGATTGAACCCCAGGCCACTGTGTCTGCCAAAGCAGGAGCTTTAATCCGCTGAGCTATTTGGCAGGCAGGGGGAATAAGTTTCTACCCAATCCTGGTCTGCCTACGTTATGTGTGTGTGTGTGTGTGTGTGTGTGTGTGTGTGTGTGTGTGTGTGTGCGTGTGTGTGTATTTATGCTCTGGTTGCTTTGTTTACTTGTGGACTATCGTGGCCAAGCTGGAAGGACAGAGAGCTGCTCCCAAGAAGCTTCTCTGTGAGGTATGCCAACACAAGCTGCGCTCCCAGCACTCTGGGAGGCTGCGGCAGCAGGGTGGCAAGTTTGAGCCACACCTGGGCAACTTTACACTTAGTGAGACCTTCTCTCAAAATTAAAAAGCAGGAAAGAGAGGAGGAAGAGGAGGAGAATAAAAAGAAAGAAGAGAGGAAAGGAAGGAAAGGAGAAAAGCAGAGTGAGAGAGAAGGAAAAGAAGGACAAGGAGAAGAGAAAGAAAAAGAGAATGAAAGGAAGGAAATGAGAGAAGATAGAGAGACAGACAGACAGACAGACAGACAAACAGAGGGACTCAGAGACAGAGACAGAGAGACAGAGATAGAGATCAATTTATTCAATGAGCAGTACTTTAAAAAGCCTAACCATACACAGAATTTGAAATTTTTCCCTGAGTAGCTTTCAGGATTCTAAGAAAATATTAGCAAAGTCCATGGGTTTCTCTTAGAGCCTAGAGAAAGAATTCATAGACATGGCACTTAGGCCAATTAAAGTTCACCCATTTGGCGCTGGGTGAAAGATGAGAGTGCTATCCCTTTAGATTCCTCCTAAAAATAATCCGTGGCGATAATCTTGTTTAGCTTCTGGAGGTGTGCTCACTAAACCCGGGAAGAGTAGCTGCAGATGTCAACAGGTTGAATACAATATTGTTTCCATAATTTAATTCCATGTGAACTTCCTGGTGGGTGGCAGAGTGATTAAAACTTTCTGTGGCCTGATTTATTTTCATACTAATTTGCAAGCCTGCTGTGGCTCTTCTACATTCCTTTTAATTTAGGTATTTATTGCACATTTTACAAGGTATTTGAGTAATATGATATCTAACTTAAAAGTGGTATTGTGTATACAGAAACTCTATTAATAAAAATTACTAAGTATCCTATTTGTTTATGGTAAAAAAAAAAAAAAAAAAAAAAAAGCCTGGCTCCTAAGCATGATGGAAGAGTCCTCTATGCATAATGACTTAATTAACAATTTGGAGGTTAGTTTTTCTTGTACTCTCTCAATGACTGATTTCTACCAAATTCGTTGGATAAACTTA
Source organism: Octodon degus (assembly GCF_000260255.1). Classification (NCBI taxonomy): domain Eukaryota; kingdom Metazoa; phylum Chordata; class Mammalia; order Rodentia; family Octodontidae; genus Octodon; species Octodon degus. Next base: position 808,136 of record NW_004524589.1, on the reverse strand, counting down.
TCTCAGTCATTAATTGATTTGTCCTGAACCCAGTTTTCAAATGTTTTGGTTGTTTGTTTTGGGT
>NW_004524589.1:788258-807972 GCF_000260255.1 Octodon degus | reverse complement strand
TTTTTTTGGCTGTACTGGCAATTGAGCTCAGACCCTTGCACTTGCCAGGCAAGCGCTTATGCTACTGAGCTATCTCCCTGCACCCCACCCCATTTTTTTCAGTTTTTAAAATTTGGACACAAGTCTCTATATAAATGCATAAAGCTTCTCTCCAGATATGATTTAAGTCACCATCCTACAGACGGTTGATCTGATCAGTGCAAGCAGGTGAGAACCGTGTTGCAAGCCCAGCTCTGTTGTCCCTTACCATCTGGGGCAGGGCTGGTTCTGGGAACCCCCTGAATATCAGGGTGCACGGGTGCTCAGGGGCCTTATACGGAGTGGTAGTGCATTTGCATATAGCTTATGGGTACCCTCACACATACTTTAATAATCTCTAGAACATTTATAATACCTGATACAATGCAAATGGCCTGTTATGCTACATTATTTAAAGAATAATGACAGGAAAAAAATCAGTATATGTAGTGGCCTCCATAGTAGGATGTAATTTTTCCCAAATATTTTCGATCTGTGATTGGTTGAACTTACTGAGGTAGAGGGCCAATCATATATCTGTTACTCTACTGATAAGTCAAGTGAATTAAACTGAGCCTTGCTTGTCTTTCTTTTTGGGTATCACCCTCCAAGCCTCCAACTTCTTACCTGGTGTTCCATTAAGAACTTTTAATATTAGATCCCAAATCCTGTGAAATGACTAGAATGTGGAGTGATCTCATTTGATTCTATTCGTAAGGAATCTAAATTGCCAACCTTCTAATCTCAAGACCTTTGTAGAAATTAAGTTAGCAAGATAAGCCAAGTGGACCTGCTACAGCTAGCAAGAGGACTAGGAACCTGGCGCTGTCTCTTTATTACCTTCATTAAGTCCTTTGTGCAAAGAAACATGGTCCTTGAAACATGCTCCTTTGGGCCAGCAAGATAGCTTAACAGTCTAACATGCCTGCTTAGGCAAGCTTAGGCAAATATGCAGGGACCATGGTTAGATCCCCGGCACCACATGCCATGCCAGCCCCACCCCCAGGGTGGGCTGAGCTGACACAAAAAGAAAAGGAAAGAAAAGAAAAGATATAGGTGCACCTGTGTTTATAGCAGCACAATTTGTGATAGCCAAATCTTGCAAACAACCAAAATGCCCATCACCTGAGGAATGAATGAAAAAGATGTGGTATTTTTATACAATGGAGCATTACTGAGCTATAAAGAATGATAAACTTGAAGGCTTTATATTGAAGTGGATGCCACTTGAAGATATACTCATAAGTGAAATAAACCAGACCCACATGTGCAAATATTATATAGTCTCCCCAGTGTAAGAACTCAAAAGAAGAAATAAAAATAGAAAGCTATAACACAATTAAAAAGAAAGCGAGAACTTAAGAATTAAATAGCAAAGAGAGGGAAAAGAGAAAAGCTAGAAAACATGACAGGGGCAAAACCATACATTTATATGGCCAAGATGGTTAAAGCAATGATCCTGAGAATCTTCAGCAGGATTTTGAAACTAGTCATGAATTGGTAGGATTCTCATCCTGACTAGCTATATATGCTAATTCCTGTGAACTAAGCAACTGCACTGAAGATAGCAATGTGCAATATTAGTGTCTTGCTTGGAATGCCTGCCATTCTGGTCTTCTAAATACGTACTGCTTGTCATGTCATATTAATTACTGCACTACTGTCTCTCAAGTAAATGTTTGTTTAAAAAAAAAGTAATAAATCAAAATAAGAGAGAAGAGAAAAAAGAACAATAGTAAAAAGAAACAGCATTTCTCTTTTCTATAGAGAGAATTTAATATCTAAATAGTGTTTTATGACTTTTAGGGTATAGCTTTGCAATTATTTTCTTAAGTTTGTTACTATGATAGCTATTCATGTTTTTATGAGTACATGTTTGCAGTACGTAATGTTTATATTACTTGTATGGAAGTGGAACATGTAGACAGAATATTTTAATTCCCTTTTTTAAAATCTTTTCTCCCCCCTTTGCTCCCTCCATTTCCTCTTTCTCCTTTCCCCTTTGAGAAGGATCTCTCTCCCTACTTCCTATCACCCACTTTTATTTTATACTTTATTTGTAATTGAAGTATCTCATATAAGAGAAAAAAGAAAAGAAAAGAAAGGAAACATGCTCCTCTGACAGTAGCTTCAGAATCATGTAGTAGATGTGAAAGTGCTCAGCCCCCACCTGGACATACAGAATCAGTATCCCCAAGGATGGGATGTCTCTTATGGTTTGTGCATCACTGTTCCCCCAAATCCTCTTGCATTCACTGGGGCATGGTTCTAGAGTTTGTGATTAATCTGTGAGCTAAGGCTGAGATTACAGGTCTGAGTACTGCTGGGGCATTGAGTGTGAGTCCCACACCCATCCTGGGGTGGAGAGCCCGAAGGCAATATAATGAAGGAGAGAGGCTGGCCTCTGCCGTGGCTGTCCCTGCCCCTCCCTTTTGCCTTTGCTCTTTGCTGTTTTCTGCTGCCCTCTGTCACGTAGCACTGCCTTGGAGCCAGCCAAGTATGGGCTTAAACCTCCACAAACTGCGAGCTAAATAAGCCTTTCCTTGCTTAATTTTAGATGTTGGGTATTTGTCCCAGCAACCAGAGAAAAGTAACTGAGCCAGGGTCTTCAGCTGCTGTGAGATTCTGACTCTCCCTATAGGTGGAAAACTACAGTTAGATGGCATGTGGAGCAAATGAACCTATTGTTATAGATCTCTTTTAATGACTTCTCTTTGGGGGGATACACTGCAATCAAGACATATTTAACAAAAAAACTAACCCTGCCTCCAAAGGCTGAGAACCTGGGATGTAAAACATTCATATAAGATGGTGTTCATTTGTGTCTGTCTGTGATGCTGAGCTAAACATGCTCACAGGTCATAGTACGCTCATCTCAGCCAGTTCCTGGTTCCTGAGTTTATTTTATTTTATTCATTTATTTATTTATTTATTTTTTGGCGGAACCGGGGATTGAACTCAGGCCCTTGTGCTTGCCAGGGAAGTGCTTATTCCACTGAGCCATCTCCCCGGCCCCGGTTCCTGAGTTTAAACATACAGCAGAGAAATCCTTACCTACCCATCTTGTTTTTGTTCTCATACAATCAAACATTCACTTCTTACTCCTGGGATAAATCTAAATCATTTTCCATCCTCAGAAGAAATTTTTAAAAATCAGGTGAGAGGAAAATCGAAGACTAGAAGGTAACAGAGACCACGTGCATACCATACTCAGTTCAAATAGTTATGTTTAGCCAACCTCTTCAGTGGAATTTGCTATCATGTTCCTGGTTGTTTTGCATGCTTAGATTTAATGTTGAAAAATGAAATAATTTACATGGTTCAGCCTTGATCAGAGCCCTGAGGTATCTTTACAGCAACCTCATTTCTCAGGTGAGTAAAATTGAGGCATGAGAAGGTTCATTGGTCCTAACCATTAGTTAAAACTCTCTCTTGGCTGGTTTCCAATGAAAATTTCCTTAAGTTGTATTTCCAACTCTGGTAAATGTGTATATCTGATAAATTATAATTGTAATCCTACTGTTCATATTTGCAAAAAATTCAGATCATTCATTCATACTGTTTGGGATTTGAATGTATTTATTACTTACAGGTATTTAGTAAGTAGTTAAAGAGGACAAATCACTTCCCTTCAGTTTTGGAGAACGACAAATGAAGTCAGAATTTTGCCCTGTAACCTGGAATAGGCTAGAGGAAATAAAAGCAGATAAAAATAAAATATATGCATGAAATATGTATGTAAAACATGTATAAAATTTGGATTTTCGCAAGCGATATGCAAACAACAAGAAACACAGGTTTGTGTGACAGAAAAGTAATATTTGCCAAATATTCCACGGTCTTCCCAATTACCCAGCATCCCTTGTGATGACATCATTAGTTCTAACTGATGTTTTTCAAAAACCAAAGCATCTAAGATCTAGATGGCTTTTCCTTTTCTTCCCCTGCTGTGACAGCTTTGGGGGCATATATTCCAGAAAGCATATCTATAAAGTAGAGAAGGCCTTCCCAACTTGTATAAGATTTTACCTGAGAGAGACATAAAATCTCATTGTGTTAAGCAAGACTTTGAGGTGTGAGGATTTGTCTGTGGCAACACATGGAGTTATTATCTTGGCTCAACACATGGAGCTCTACTGGGCATTTGTGTCTCCCTCCTAGCTCACACTCCCCCTCGTCAGGAATGCCTCCATGTCATCTGTATAGCTGAATCATTACCTTTTAGGACATAAATCAAATGCCAAGTTCGTCTCTCATGTGCTGATTCAGCAATTACTTTGGCCCATCTATTATGTGCAAAGGGTATGCACCAGGTATGTGTGCATTTTTAGGGTTTCAACTAAGACAGACCAGTTACATGGGCTCACACTAAAGTGGGAAGAAAGAAAATCTGGTAAGCAACCATAATCTAGCCCCAAGTAGAAGCTATTTCTTCCTGCTCTGTGCATTGGCTATCACTCTTACACACTTAGCATGTTCTAATCTAATTTAATTGCTAGCATTATTTCTGAGAAATAGTATTGGTTGGACAGTGTCTTATTACTGGGACCAAGTGCCTAACACTCTCAAGTTAAGGGAAGGTCATAATTTGTAGAGGTTTTAGTCCATAATCAGCTGGCTCCAAAACAGGATGACATGGCAGACAGACATCACAGAGGATAAATCAGTCATGGTGGGAAGAAAGTAGAAAGCAAATAAGGGGCAAAACAAGCCTCTTTCTGTCTCTTGATGTTGTACCCAAGCCATCAGGATTAGGGCAGGGAGTCCCAAGCCAATCAGTGAACTGATTTAGTAATCACCCACTCTTAATCCTAGCATTGCACCATGGATCCATCACACACTCTAGATTCAGCCACCTCTAAAAAAAAAAAAAAAAAAAAAAAAAACACCTATAACTATATGAGGCTTTGGGGAAACATCTAGAAACAAGCTATAACACTCTACCCTTGACCTCAAAAGACCCAAGCACACCCCTCTATCCAAAAGGCAAATATTTAGTCCATCTCTTTAGTGTTACCAAAATCCTCATAGTTTCAACATTGCTGAAAAGTCCCAGTTCAAAGTCTCATCTGAGATTTAAGGTAAATTCTTAGCTGTGAAGCCCCTATACAAATGAAAAGTTAACTTTTCTTTTCCAACTTTCAATGGTACAAGATAAACATTTCCATTCCAAAAGGTGTAAAGAGTAGGATATAGAGGAATGGCAACAAAAGTCCAAAATCCAGCAGGGCAGACATTAAGTGCTGTAGTTCTTGGCCAGATCTACTTCTTCATCCTTGCAGTTCTTCTCAGATGGACAACATTCCTGGCTTCTCCAACCCCCCGAGATCTCCACTGCACCTTTGGCTTCATACTCATAGCTACACATACAGCCCTCTCAAGGGCACATGGCCTGGCCTACCAGGCCCTCTTCTGAAATCTGGATGGAAGCCTTTCTGACCCCACAACACTTGCATTTTACATGCACTTAAAATCAAAATCTGGAGCAGTAGCCGGGTTCCTTCTTTCTTGGCTGTAGGCATCCAGTGCCTATGAAGCAAGTCCCGAGGAACAAGTCTACTTGCCATTCTGGAATGTGGTGCTTTGGGACTGTCTTCTCAAAGCAGTCTTTACCTTTGCAACTCTGATGCTGTAAAGGCTAGAGTCCAGCTGCTTCTGATGTCCTCAGGCCATTATTTTTATTCTCTCCTTCTGAAATTCTTTTTTTTTTTTCCTTGATATTGTTTTCAGCAACCAGTTTCTCTTGTGCCTCATTTTTGCAGTCTGCAACTTTACTGAAATTTCCTTTCTGAGCAAACCCACAATCTGCTGGGCTCTTTTCTTTTTATTCTCAACATAAATCTAGATAAAACTCACCAACAGTAGCCATGCCACTGCCTCAACATTAGAACGCCTTGACATTTCTTCTGCCAGATTAATTAGCCCATTGCTCTTAATCTCAGTTTCAGGCAAAGTCTCTGGACACAAACAAAAGGCAGACAAACTTTCTGCTGAGCCCTAACATTCATTATCCAGAGTTCAACAGCCAATGCAGTCCTTCCTTCTTCACAGAAGAAATCACCTGACCTTGGTCTTTACTGTCATGATTTCTGTGGAAAAAGCATTCTGCTTTTCTTAACTATTACCAGAATCTCCCATGAAGTACAGTCCGAGACATTCCAGCTCTACTTCATTAGCCAACATCTTACCACTTCCAGAGGCTCCTGAAGCACAGTAAGGCACTGTTATGGTTTGTGTTTTGTTGTCCCTTCAAAGCCTCATGTAAGTCATGGGGTGGACGTCTAGAGTTTGTGATTAACTCATGATCCCCTGGGATTATGGGTGCGAGTGCTGCTGGGATTACGGGTGTGAGTACTAGACCCAGCCTGGGGCAGATAGCCTGAATGCAACTCAAGGGAGACTTGTTCTTTGCAGCCATTGTTGCTGCAACTCCTCCCCTTTGCTTTCTGCTCTTTGCCGCCACTATGAAAGGTTGCTCTCTGCCATGTGCCACTCTGCCTTGGAGCCAGCTGAGTATGGACCAAAACCTCCCATAACCATGAGCTAAATAAACCTTTCCTTCCCTAATTTTGAGTGTCAGGTATTTGTCCCAGCAACGAGAGAAGAATAACTGAGACAGGCACAGTCACAGGAATGATCCCACTTCGGTGGCACCAAATTTCTGTCTCAGTTATTTTTCTTCTTAGTGAAACCACCACACACAAGTTAAGGTAGGGAAATTTTATTTAGCTCACAGTTTGTAGAGGTTTTAGTCCATAATTGGCTAGCTCCAAGGCAGGGTGGCATGACAGACAGACAGGCATCATTGAAGAGAAACAATTCATGACAAATAGAAAGCAGCAAAGCAAGCAAGGGACAAGATAAATCTCTTTCTGTTCCTTATATTGTGCCCAGGCTACTGGCATTAGGAAGTAGTAAATTGGCTTAGTAGTCAACCATCCTTAATCCTAGTACTGCACCATGAATCCATTACAATCTCTAGATTCAGCCATCCTGAAAAAGCACCACCTAGGACTGCGTGAGGCTCTGGTAGGGACATCTAAACATGAGCCAAAATAGGCAGTGTCAAGGAAGGTCGTATGGATAGTTTTCAGGAGAATTAAAATGTGATGCAATGATTCAAAATTAAATATTTTCTTCTTCTATGCCCAGCGCGCCATACTATACTGAATGAATGCATTCAGTGAATGACTTTCCCACTTTCTTGCTGATCAATACCTTTCCTGAATGAATGAATGAATTTCTACCCTAATGTGCCTTCGGTAATTGAATGAGGATGAATGCCTTGCGTTCCTGCAGCAGACAGAGATGTCTGCGAGCCATCAGAGCAGCAGGAGTATTGGCTTACTTGTCCTTTTTCACATCTTGAAGTTCAGCATGCTTATATTGTTTCTCGTCATTCAAACCTACTCAAATATAATTGGTTTTATAAATTGGAACTCATTTGGCAAAAAGAAGAGGAATCTTGTTAAAAGTGTAGTGGACTTACATATGAATGGGAATCTTCTTAAAATTTAATTTTTTTAAGATTGAAAGGAGGTATGTAGATTTTTATAGTAATTTAATGAATTCAGTTTTCTGTAAGCTTCTGAACAAACGAAAGACTAAAATAAAATAACATTTAATTTCATTTTAAAGTGTTTTATCAAAATCATAAAACAATTGGGGAAAGTTTTCTACCACTTCTCATTTGTTTGGTGTGTTCTGCTCATCTATGTACTTCTTCTGTGTTGTTCTAGTCTTGATGATGTGATTTTCTTTTGAGGGGTGTATTGCAGATTGAACCCAGTACCTTAGCACTGAGCCATGTCCAAAGGCCTTTTAATTTTTAGATTCTAATGTTTTATCTTTAGACAAGGTCTCTCTATGTCACCAGGATGGGCTCACATTTGTAGTCCACCTGCTGGGATTATAGGCATGTACCACCACAGCTGACAAGATGATGAGATATGTCACATGAAGCTTTTAACCCCTAGATAAAATACCACCTAAAGTATTGATTAAACAACTATTTGCCTGTATTGATTTATATTTCTAAACACTAATGTTTTTGCCTTTGAATAATTATTTACCAGGCATCTTAAATTTTTATAAGTAGTCATTATATTATTAAAGTTGAATTTGCTTTCATATAAAACTAGAGGTTACCCTTCTAATAAATATCAAGTAGAAACTGCTATTAAAAATAAATAAAAGACTTGGATTAAGCAGAAAGTTTAACCTGGCACATTGAAGCAAATGTAAGTTTCATTGAAGAAGATACAGAATAATAGCAGTAACTTATGCTAATGGCCTGCATCTATTAATTAATGGAGTTGCTTACTGGGATCCAGACAGCCAGGCAGGAATCTCTCCTATTAATTTTGGAGGTGTGCAATCTTGCAGATGTAGTGTCAAGTGGGGAACGAATCCAGTGATCTCCATGTAATTCATAGGAACTTTTCCAAGCACAAAGATTCATTTTAATTAAAGATTTAATAAAATGCATGTTTTGCCTACATTCTTATTCACTTGGTTTTTTTTTTTTTTTTATGTTGCTTGCTATTTTTTCTGTTGATCTTGGTCATTTTTGATGGTGTGACATGGGATAGATTAGACCCATCCTGGATGAATATGCAGTAAACAAGTCAGATCGTTCAGGACACTTATTTCTATAAACAAGAGCCTTAAATTGTTTTTGCTCCTGAAGAGGTCCTCCACAATGGGCTCAGCTGGACTCAGGTGGCTTCAAGTCGGTACCATATTGGACACCTACTCTTTTCCAAGTGCTTTAGGAACAAAATGATTGGCAAGGAACCAGTATGGCTAAATCAGGCTTTTTGGTTTAAACCTTCAACAGCTAAATGGACTATTGGTTTGCAGATGAGCAGGCAGAGACCACAGTGACATAAGGACACATCTCGGTTTTCCTCTTTTCATATTGAGTAAAATCTATCTTAGGTAAAGTCACTGTCTACCTGTGCCTCCAGTTCTCCTAATAAGGCTGTGATTAAGAACCCTGCACCTTCTCGGTGGACTGTCATGCAGCCATTAGAGTATTTATGGAGATTGTGTAATGACATGGCAATGTGGCCAGGGGTAGTAAGGGAAGAATCAGGAAGCTGTCTCTATGGCATAATGACATTTTAAAAAATGTATTCAGTACAGCGTCTACAGGGTCTCACTACACAGATCCGATTCATCGTGATCCTCCTGTTCTCAGCCTCCCAAGCGCTGGGATTACAGGCACACACCACCACGTTCAGTCTCAGTCTCAGTCTCACTGCTCCCTGCGTGCTAGGCTGTCACGGCACACTGGGGACTGAACCCCAGCCCTTTTGTCTGCCTAAGCAGACACTTCAATCTGCTGAGCTAATTAGTCAGCCCATAATGACATTTTAGAGAAGACTTTAAAGAAAAGAGTTGAAAACAATAGAAACATACTTAAATGACGGAAATAACTAAAGAAAATGGTTCCTTTTTATTCCTACTATCCAGTATTTTAATTAAAACTTTCTTTATAAACAGGGATTATTTTATTTTATTGCATTTGATACAAGGCCTACAGGGTGTACGAGGTCTCACTATGTAAATCAGACTCATAGTGATCTGCCTGTGTCCAGCCTCCCAAGAGCTGGGATTATAGGTGTGGGATACCACACCCAGTCTCAGTCTGTATCTCAGCATGCCCCAGGGTGTGGGGCCAGCATGGCACTCCAGGGATCAAACCCCAGCCACTGCACTCTGCCTAAGCAGAAAGATTATTTTAAAGGGAAAACTGGGACTGGGGAGATGGCTCAGTAGAATAACCGCTTGCCTGGCAAGCTCGAGGGCCTGAGTTCAATCCCTGGTTCTGCAAAATAAATAAAATGAAAACCACTGTTCTGATATGTTCAAAAATACTTCAGGCAGAGATATTTTGGGTCTGAAGATGCTTCTAGAGTAGAATGGATGAACACAGTGACAAGCGAACTGTCGGCTGGAAAGGCTGGAGTGCAATGCCAGTCATATTCTGGGACCTTTGCCTCAGGAGCCCTGATGGGATATGTAGCTTGAGGCAAGGGAAGCAGGCAACCCCACCCAGAGCTCAGCCTGACCCGCAAAGGTGGCAGAGATTACAAGGTGCAGTGGAGGCAGTCTCTCCCTGATAGGACCAACCCGTAGCAAGCTTCTGTCGCGGCAGCAGGAAGCAGACTTGTGCAACCATCTCTGTGACCCTGAGAACTCAGAGAACATCCAATTAACACGAGAAGATCCTGTGCTTCGGGTCTCTGCTCAGCTCCTTAAAGCCATTATCATGATACATCCACAAACGCTCAGCGTTCCCCTGCAGTCACTAACCCTCGTCACCTTCCCTGGCCTCTTTCGGTTTACTCCGTGGGTTCAGTGGATGCCACTGGTCTTCGAAGCATTCTGTTTGGCCCCCAAGAGGTGGATGCTGAAATTCCTTTTTAAAAACTTCTTTGAAGCATAGTTTATAAGAAATACACTGTACAGATTTCAAATACGCACTTAGAAAGCTTTGACAGATTTCTATACCCATGAAACCACAACCGCTAATAAGATACTAGCATTTTCATCACTCTAGAAGTTTCCCTCCGAGCCCCTCCCCACTGCTAGGCAGTCAGTCATTCATTCATCTGCTTTGTGTCACTATGGATTATTCATTTTCTAAGACCACATACAAATTCAATTACATACCATGAACTCTTTGTGTTTGGTTTCTTTAACTCATAATAATGGCCTTGATATTCATTCAAGTGGTTGAAGGTATCGGTAGATGGCTTCTCCTTATCAATATCCAGTATTCTGTGCCATGGGTCTGCAATGTTTCGTTTTTCTTTTCACACCCTGATGAACCTTGGAGTGATTTTCCTTTGGGGAATAATACAAAGTAAGCTGCTGTGTAAATGTACGACAAGTTTTTGTGTGGGTAAACATAAAAGTGAAATGACTAGGTTGTATAGTGGAGGTATATTCATGTTATTAAGAAAATATGAAACTTCTTCCATTTTACTTCCGCATAGTGATGCTGGTGTGTTCTGGTTTTCCACTTCCTTGCTGTCACTTGATATATTCGGTCTTTAATTTCGCCACTCTGGTGGCCGCATATGGATATCTCCCTGTGAGTCATGCCTCTGCAGCGCATCTTGGTCTCCCCATGAAGGAGAGCCTGGGGGAGCCCTTCTGGCACCCCTACTCCAACCTCTGCAGCGGAGGACTTGATCTTCTGTCTCTCAGGGTCTGCTCTGCACCCACTGCAAAAGGCTCTGCTTCTGTCTGAAGACAATCCCTCACACCCTTCCTGAGGCTTCTTATCTGCTCTATCCCTGAAACAAACCAGCAGTCACTGAGCACCTGCTCTGTGTTTCCCAGGGCTTCTGTAATAAAGGACCATAAACTCGGCTGCTCCAAACAACAGAAATGTACTTTCTCTCGGTTCTGGCGCACTGAAGTCTGAAATCAGGGTGTGGACAGGGTAAGTTCCCTGTGGAAGACTGAGGAGGATCCTTTGCGCTTCATCTAGCCTCTGGTGACTTCTGACAACCTACTGTCCTTTGGCTGGTAGACACATCACTCCAGTCCTGCCTGTGGCTTTACAACAGCTTCAAATTTACATGTGTTTCACTATGTGTCCAAATCATCTGCTGCCCCTCTTTAAAAGACACTTGTCTTTGGATTTGACTCTTACTGGATTATCCCAGATTATTTCCTTATCTCAAAATCCTCAATCACCTCCACAAAGGCTTTTTACCCCAGAGGAGGTAACATTCCAACTCTAAGAATCTGACAGACATCTTCTGCAAAGTCATTTTTCAATTTACTGTACTTGCTAAGAACTAGGAAGATGCTAGATGGTTTACGTGGACTGATTTCCTCCTAAGAAAGCTTTTTAGGATATTATTCTGATTTAGGGGGTAAAACAGATTTAAAGAAGTACCTGATGCAAATCCAGTGTTGGAACGAAGTAGTGTCAATGTTCAAATCTACCTTTACCTGGCTCCTAGGTGCCTTTTGCTTCTGTGTCGTAAACATGTTAAAACCTCCAAAAGCTGAACATCTCATCTGAAGCAGATGCAGTACGTAAGTTCTTAGGCCTATTAATTTCATTTTATTATGAAAGTGCCAGCATTCAGTGGTTCTTAATGCTGGATTTACATCCAATAAATTTATTTGGAGAACTTTTAATAAACGTTTATGTTCTAAACTGATTTTTTTGAGGTTCCAACTTTGTTTTAAAGTCGCCCAACGACTTGCACAGGTAAAATTAAAGAATTATAGAATTCTCTACTGAGCCTTTGGCTTCCATATTATCTACCATTTTCCTTGGAAGGCCTCTGAAATTAAGTAAGGCCACCTGCTCCTCAGAAATGTTCCTCAGCATTTTCCAGTGGCAAAGCCAAGATCTTTTTTAAAAAATGTACTTAATATAGGGTCTGCAGGATCTCACTACACAGGTCAGATTCCTAGTGAACCTCCTGTTTTTAGCCTCCCAAGGCTGGGATTACAGGAGCATGCCACCACACCCAGTCTCAGTCTCTGTCTCAGCGTGCCCTGGAGGTGGGGCCGGCACAGCACGCCAGGGATCAAACCCTAAGCAGGCAAAGGCTCAAGGTCTTATGAACCAATCTCTAGAAACTGCAATACGTCTAATTTTACTTTTCAGCAATTTAAATTCTGTAGGTCTAATTCAGTGAGTAAATGAGCTTGTGCTACAGCTCTGCCCCCTTCTCCAGCTTTTTTTTTTTTTTTTGTCAACTATCACCCATGTACTTCCTGAAGAAGGAGCTCTTTCAGACTTTATCTGCAAAAAGTTGCATATTCACAAACGTAATTCCAAATCTTCATACTCAGAGGTAAACTAAAAGATTTCATTTCTGTAAGAGGAATGTGGAGTTGATTGTAATTTTCCTTCTTTGTATGAAGAAAGCTATATATTTCCTTTTTCTTCATAGTTAGAAGTGGCTGGATCCATTTCATCTGATTTTCTTTCTCTCAGAGTTGCCTACAGATTAAAAGCAAATATGGGGAGCTGATGAGATGGCTCAGTAGTCTAAAGCACCTACTTAGAACAAGCTTAGCAAAGCACAGGGACCACGGTTCGATCCCCCAGCACCACATACCAGCCAGCCCCGCCCCCTGGTGGGCTGAGCTGGCCACACACACCCACACAATAAGTTAATTAATTAATTAAATTTTTTTAAAAAGCAAATATGGAAAACTTTATTCCCCAAAGTAAAAATTCGAGAGGCAATTCTGGTACTTTAATATTTCCTTCTTGGAGCACAGTAATTAAGGAACTTAGATACCTGTGTTGATATACTTCAAATGTTCATGCAGAATATCTTCTTTAGTTTTATTTGTCAGTGCGCTTCTCACAAAGCCTATGCTAGTGAATGTGGTTCTCCTGGGATTTCTTGTACATGATGTTTTATTATGATTTATCTTACTTCACACAATTCAGCTGAGAAATTCCCAGTTTTCAAGCTTGTCTGTGTAGATGATATTACATGTAATGTTTATTGCTTTGCTTTTTTGTGTTATATTAGAATCCATTTATATATTATCCAGAGAACTGGCAGCCTTTCTTCGCATTATTATTTTTTCTTTTTTAATTTGCACATAATAATTGTATTCATTCGTGGGCTACAGTATATTTCAATACAGGTATTGTAATGATCAAATCAGTATAATTAACATTTCGTCTCCCTACCATTGCTTTGTATTTGAAGACTTCAAGCTCCTCTTTTGTAGTTCCTCACCAATATGTACTAGATTTTTGTGACCTGCAGTCACCACCCTGTAGGTGACTAACACATGCTGTAAAACATATAATGTATTATTCCTAAGAGTATTTTCATGTCCTCTATAAAGCTCCCTCTACCTTTTCGTACCCTCCCTTTTTAGCCTCTAGCAATCCTTATTTTACTCTCTGCTACTTTGGGACCTGCTTCTCACTATCTACATATGAGGAAAGTGATACTTGTCGGCAATTCATTTTTTATCTACGCCACCTGCACTCTTTGGGACAACACAGGAAACTTGATATAATTGGCAACTCCTCTTTAAGATACTTCCAGATCAAAGTCTCTTTTGCAGAATACTCATCTGAAAGTAATAGTGAAGTGAGAGGCCTGAGTTTGAGTCTTGCCAAGTGGGAGAAAGTGTTTCAGTGAGGGAACTTCTGCAGAACACGGAAAGCCACTGCTCTGAGAGCGTCTCGGCCTGCCTGCACCGCAGAATAGACTGACGCCTTCTGTGTGATATTATACAGCTTTATTCCTTAGTGGAATTGCAACAAATGTGAGCAGGTTTCTAAAAACAGTAGCTCCTTGGGGATCTATTACTTGTAAGAATCATGCAACATGGTATTTTCCAGAAACAACTCACTAGGGAAATCTTAAAACTTTCCCCTTGGGATGTGTTCGGAGCAGGCAGCCCTCTGTTTGAATGGTTGGGGAAATGAGTCCCAGAAGCGCTGAGTGAAGGCTTGCCAGGAAATGCTGCCCTGTGACTCTGTGCCCATATGCCCAATAGGTAAAGGGTGTGGCCTGGAATGAAAGCCTGTACATAATAATTTTCCACTCAGTCATCACTTAAAGAACAGTTCCCATAGTCAATTGGTTTGAGTTGCTTGGGACTCCACAGAACTGACTGAACGTCACATGCTTGACCTGACTTAGTTATTATGAGGGCCAAAAATGGGAAGGGGAAAAAAAAAAGCACTAACATTTCAGAGCCCAGTGGCTTTGCCTGCATTCATGACTGAATTAGATGCCTGTGAAGGGTTCTAACTGACTCCTGGGGCACTGGGCTTTATAATACCTAAAAGAGACCAATCAACTTGGAAAATCAATATAGTTATAGCTTTAGTTGATTACAAACTATAGCTATCTCTTTAGTTTCTTTGATTTTTGAGAGTGTCAGCCAACACTTACCTTGTTTGCAAAAATACATTTTTACCAGGGAGAAATGAATATTTGCAAATTCTGCCATTTGATTTAGGGGAGTTCATGGCCTTCCAAAGGGAGTCTTTACTGGTCCATTGGTGAACAAAATACAAAGCAGGAAAATCTTTCCTCAGGAATCATGAAAGAAAAGAGTTGGAAAGCAAGCCACACCATCCCAGGCTTGTAGAAGCCAACTGTTGGATGTTGTAAGTGGGTGAAGGAATCAGAGTCTCACAAGAAAAAAACAGGCAGCAGAATGGTACATGTAAGTACTCCCCATGTTTGCCAAATAATCATAATATCAAGCCACTGTGGCAAGACTCTTTCAGTAAATGTCAGAACTCTCACTCAAAGAAAGGGAATGGATAAAAAACCTCTGAGTTGCATGCACTTTTTTGGATAAAGGTGCTGCGGTGATACATCCAGTTGTTATCTGTCTCTTGCCTCTTGAAGTTGAATATGACTTTTATTAGCGTATGTTGGACATTTTGTGCCTCAGATTTGCAGAGTAGAAAAAAATTGTATGTTTTACTTGATAACTATACTATGTTCATCTTCTTGTGTTTCCTCCAGAAAGTATAAGCTAAGCATGATCACTGAATAAACTCTGGGTAATATTCTTATTCCCATACCAATGGTTACAGACAGGAAAGGTGAAATATCTCTTTGATCACACAGTATGATCACACAGTATGCTCCACATGTGGTTATGCATGGCAACTGTGGTCTATGGCCAAAAGAAGAGGCTGATGTATCTTAGGTCAGAATACAAAATAAATCTCCACCACAGAAACCATGCACTGTGTATTTCCTATGTGTTAGGAATGGTGCAAATGATTTTATAATTAGTAAATAATTTCATCTGACTGATAATCCAATGGAATAATAGAAAAATATTAGCACATTCACCTTGGAATCAGAGCAAATGTGGGGGACCTCAAATAGGATCTTCGAGGCCTATACTGCACCAGGCATTAACCTCAGTTTGTTGGATCATGGGCATTTCCGGGGAAAGGGATCCTGAGGGAGGGACCATAGAATCTGGTGGGTGGCAAAGAACTTTGTAGGCTTTTGAGGCAAGATAGCTATATTCACTCTTTCAGAAGTAATTGGCTGCTTTCTAATAGCCGGCAATCATATTCGTGTATACCATGCTTGCCATCTCCTCAAACACTAATGTGTTCACATATTGAGAGTTTACATATTTGGTCAATGTATTTACATGGTTCTGAGGATAAGATGCAGAATTAATGACATGAACATTGGTCTTTTCTTAAATTATTTCAATTACAACTTAAGCTTTGCTATAAAAAAAATCAAAGAGAAGAAGTCATTTTATTAGAAAATACAGAAGTCCTTTGGTTGTCTTTTAAGAGTGATTAAGATCCACTTAAAATAGTTTTAAAAAGTTGATTCTGGAATATAATCCACTTGCGATAACTGTAAACTTCTTCATAGCAAGTAGAAGCATCTGGGAATATGGAATTGGTCTTTCTACTGCATTTTGAATTGAGAATGATTTCATTCAACTCTTGACATTGTGATGACCACTAGAGAAGCCCAGATAAATCCGATAATGTCCTTGGATTATAATAGCGTAGTGTAAATGGATTTAAAAAAACTATAACACATAGTTAATACTTGCTAATGTACAGAGAATGCTTATATTTTAAAAACTTATTTTTTAAAAAGTTTGTATTGTGAGGGGAGATGGCTCAGTGGAATAAGCGCTTCCCTGGCAAGCGCAAGGGCCTGAGTTCAGTCCTCGGTTCTGCAAAAAAAAAGGTTTGTATTGGGCACAATTGTGCATAAAATGCTTTAGGAATGATTGTACACATCGCAAAGAATTAGGCTATAAGCGTATTTGAAAAGAGGAGACATTTTGAGTATTAGGAGGCAGATTGATGGCAAAGTGTCTTTTACTATAATAATTTTCTAATTTTAAACATTAAGCATATTTTATGATCATTCTTTATTGATTCACTCTTTCCAGCAGTTTCTGTCAAATAAAAACATCACACTTTATTCGTCACATCTGGCCCCACTTCACTTGTGTCTCTTTCCCCAACGTTAAGGAGACTACCAAAAGGAAGCTTTTGAATGCGTTCAGGCACTGTCATGCCACCACAGTGCCGTGAGAGACGTTCGTGAAAGAGGACTTCTAGGAAAGCTTGAGAAAGCAGCAAGCCCAACGCGGTATATGTCTATTCAAAGAGGAGGGAAAGGGCCGGGGAGATGGCTCAGTGGAATAAGCACTTCCCTGGCAAGTGCAAGGGCCTGAGTTCAATCCCCGGTTCAAAAAAAAAAAAAGAGGAAGGAAGTATTTGAGGTAATTAATGACAATGTACAAAAGATTATAATAGACTATAATAGATATTTTTTTAAATGTAACTATTTACCATTTCTAAAGTCACACTGGGGGGCCTACCCCTTAGCTCAGTTCTTTTTTTTTTCTTTTTTTTTCTTTTTTTGGCAGAACCGGGGATTAAACTCAGGCCCTTGAGCTTTCCAGGCAAGCACTTATTCTACTGAGCCATCTCCCCGGCCCCACTCAGTTCTTTAAGTAGCTGCTTCCACAAAGCAGTCAGGCTCAGGTTGCTGTGGTTCGATCCCCACAGCTCAAGCCAGCCAACCCTGCCCTGAAGGCATTCGGAGAAAAAAAAAAAAAAAAAAAACCCTTCTAAAGTCACACTGCCTAGAAGGCTTTTATGTAATGGTCTCTTAAGTTACAGTGCCTGAGTAAGAATGCCAGCTCCATCACTTAATGAGCATTTAATTTGGACCTCCCATTTAAACACCCCGAAGTTTATATTCCTAATCTGTTATATGATGACATAGCAGTTTCTTCTTTACGCGGTTGTTGTGAGGATTATTAGAATAACCATGTAGAATGCTCAGAATAATATCTAGTTATATTGTGCTCTGAATCCTGTGAGAATAATTGTATTCTGTAGCACGGAAATGTCAATCAGATCACAGAATTAGAAGTG
Organism: Octodon degus; assembly: GCF_000260255.1. NCBI lineage: Eukaryota > Metazoa > Chordata > Mammalia > Rodentia > Octodontidae > Octodon > Octodon degus. The sequence goes on along the minus strand of NW_004524589.1, from coordinate 790,034 downwards.
GCTTCCTGGCGGCAAAATTCCTTTCATGAATTTTGAAGGATAGACAACAATTGAATAGATGAAGTAAGAACAGCAGTTAAGTCAGGGAGTGGTAGGTAAGAAGGTGGCCATACAGCACCTTGGTGCTACCTAGATGGTGGCCGGAATGAAGGAAGTGAGGAGAGACTGACATGGTGTGTGGGCGTTTGTGTGGCAGATTTTGTGCCCTCCTCGGTGCCCATAGGAGTGACTTTGTACAGTATTATCTATATGAATGGGTAAGGGAGGGAGTAAATGAGTGAATAAAAATATAGTTTATGTTCCTTCTAGTTCTGAAGCGTGGAGAAAACCTGTTACTGACTCCTTCCATCGCTAGCATAAAAAAAAAGTCAAGTTTCTCAAAGATGCTGGAGTGTGGGCGAGCCCACAAAGGTGAAACTAGCACCTGTCAGTAATTGTTATTTCAACCATAGAGCCTAAAGGCATAGACGTAAAGGTTATTGCTCAGGAAGGCTTGAGTGAAGATGGAGAGCTAACTTTAGTCACGAAGGAGAGGAGGAGAGCCTAGTGAATCCCAGCCATACACCCTGAAGCAGGAAAGGAAAAGGAAGTCCCAGTTCCAGTTTCACTTTCCATCTCGTGGATCGATCTCCTGCTGTCCCCTCCTCTTGGTCAAGCCAACTGGAAGCCAGCACCAAAGAAGCCCAAGTGGGTTCTTACCCAGAAGGAGAGAGAATAGAGATGGATGTGGTATAAAGATCAAATGAGAATGGTAATCACAGATTTAAAGATCATTGTCAGATTTAAAATGGCCTTGCTACATTTTGAAAACGGCTCTCTGTGGCTGAGCTTCCTGTAATTTGTTGGTGGCAACAAATCCAGAGGGCTCAAAACAGAACAGACTGCCTAGGATCTTGGCAGCACATGAAACAAAATACAAATTGGCACTGGGTCAGGGATCACCTTATTCTGAGGGGGGAAACCTGAAAAAAACTTTGTTATCACTACCTGTGCTCATGAGTTATAGATAAAGCTTAGTAACTTTCAAGAAGTAAAGAATTGATACATTTCCTTAAGGAGAAATGGACCAGCACTTCCCTCCTTCCATCTTTGCTCCATGTGGGTATTTTACAACATCACAAGACGAATGGCCTAAGCCACAAACATGGCAGGAAGATGGTGAGTCTGAGGCTAGTCTAGGCAACATAGTGAGGCCCTATCTAAAAAAAGAAAGTGAAAGGAAGGAGGAAAGTAGAAAGAGTGGGAGAGAGGGGGAAAAGAGAGAGAGAGAGAGAGAGAGAGAGAGAGAGAGAGATTTACTTATGTGTGGAGTGGGGTCTTGTGAGAAGGGATTAAGACTACTTGTTATATTTACCTAAGAAAGAAGAAAAAAATTCCACTCAAGATGACCCTTTAAAGTACCACCCTAAAATACATGAAGCAAATTAGTTCTTAGAAAATTGGTCAACTGGCTCAGGACTTGAGAAAGAAATTAACTGTATGATAAAAAAATATTGTGGAACTATCTACAATCAACTTTTTTCCAAGTATACATAAGTTCATCATGGATATTAAAGAGAATATTACTGATTAAAAAGAAGATTAATTAAGAAGTAATATAAGCTTGAGTGAAACAAAGAGTATATAAAATACAGAAATTTTGAAAACAAAAAAAAGAGTAAATGTAATTTTTAAATTGTATGAAATCTTAGCCTGGATTAAGTCAACTAATTAACTGCAAGAGAATTCAGGCAAAATTTAGCACAGAGATCAAGAGATGAAAACTATGCAAATGTA
>NW_004524589.1:785631-786643 GCF_000260255.1 Octodon degus | reverse complement strand
AAAAAAAATACCCAAGGTAAAAATAAAAATAAAAAAAAACAAGAAATCAGCCAATAACAAATGCTGGAGAGGCTGTGGGGCAAAAGGAACCCTTTTCCACTGTTGGCAGAAATGTGGATTGCTACAACCACTATAGAAATCAGTATGGAGATTCCTTCAAAAGCTAGGATTAGAGGTCCCATTCAAGCCTGCTATTCTCCTCCTGGGTATTTTTCCAGAACTGAAAACCTCATAAAACAGTGATATATGTGTACCATGTTTATAGCAGCTCAGTTTGTTATAGATAAATCCTGGAAACAACTCAAATGCAGTTCACCTGAAGAATGGATAAAAAAGATGTGGTATTTTTACACAATGAAGGGACTATTCAGCTATAAAACAGGGTAAGTTTGAGTCTTGCTGGTAAATGGATACAAATAGCAAACATACTCAAGTGAAATAAATCAGACCCACATGTGCGGACATCATATTGTCTCCTTAGTGTGAGAACCTGAAAGAGAAAAATGGAATCTGAATAGTACAACAGATATTGGGAAATGGGAATGAACTTATTCAAAAGGAAAGAGTTACTGAGTTGAGCAGAAGGACAGGAGAGAGAGTGGGGGCAAGAGATTTATCTAGGTATGTAAGTAGGATGGTTTGGACAACTGCACTGTGCTTTTCTGCTGGTCTATAGAAAGAAGCAGAAAATGCTTAATTTGTTTTTTTCTCCTTGTTTCAATTGTTTGTACTTTTTCTCTTAATCTCTTATACATTTCCTTTTTTGTTTTCTTTCTTCTTCCAATTTTGCATGCATATATCTGATAATATGAATACTGGTTGGAAGACAACACTATGTATTATAACAAATACTGTGAAATTCATTTTACCTTGTTAAGTATAATTCTGCATCACTTGTATTTTTTCTGTCTTAATTCTAATCTGTACTCTTCTTCAAAAAATAAAAAATAAAAGATCTGTATTTTAAAATATAATAAATTATCAGGGTATAACATCAAATATAAGAATTATA
>NW_004524589.1:767513-784941 GCF_000260255.1 Octodon degus | reverse complement strand
GCCCTGCAAAAAACTTCTTATCCCTCAATTCTGTGCACAATAACTCCAAACATTTACTGCTTCTATAAATCTTTTTGGGCTGTTATAAGAAAACAGTGTACCACAGAGCAGGTGGGTTAAACCACAAATATTTATTTCTCACAGCTGCAAAGTCTAAGATGGATAGGCTGGCTGGTTTATTCCTGATGAAGACCCTCTTCCTGTTCTGCAAGTGACTGTCTTCTTGCTGTATCCCCACAGGGAAGGTAGACAAAATACTTTACAGGAAGAAACCAAAATGCAAGATAAAGAAATGAGGTGAGAAACTATAATATTGTAAAAGTGAATAAATATTCATTAGCAAGTTTAGCTAATTTATATAAAATAAATGTAATCAATGTCATAGTATTATTTAAAAGATGAAGCTTTTTAATAATAATTTTTATTTCATAATTAATTGGTGTTAAAATTAAACCAAATAATGCTTTTTTAATGCAGCCATGATTTTTTGCTGCCTCAATCAAGCACTACATAAAACAGACATACAATTTTCATGTTACTTAAAAAAAATGAAGCCATTATCTAAATTTATATTTTTCAAAACTTTGCAAAAACCCAGTTTTCCTCATTGTTGATATCTTAATTTACCAAAGTACACTTGTTTCAGTTAACGGACCAACATTTGTACAATTTGTATGCTGTTATTGAGCACACTCCACTTAGCTTCCAATAATTCCTTCTTAATTCCCCATTTTTGTTCTAGAACCTCCGCAGGACACTACGATACACTGCATTTAGTCGTCATGTTTCCATACCTGCCTCTCATCCACCTTTGTTTCCTAGATTATTTTTGATGACGTTGACAGCTTTGAGAAAATATTGACAAGGTATTTTCTATAGTATTCTTCAATATTGGTTTACCCGATGTTTTTCTCATGGTTGGAGCAAGGTTCTGTGTTGGGAGAAGAAGATTCCAGAAGGCTCTAGGGAAGAACCTTTTCTATGTTTTTCAGATTGTCACAGCATCCACTTCCTTGTTGTTAGAGGTCTTTGGTTGCTGTTTTCTTGCTTGCTGTCAGCAAGGCTGCCCGTAGCTCCCAGAAGTCCCCTGCATTTCATGTCACACATTTGCATTTTCACCACATGCAGTCCTTTCTAAGCTGGCTTCAAATTTCTCTGGTGTCCCTGTTTCTGACTTCTTGACCCAGAGGTCAGGCCTACCATTAATGGCCACATCTAAAGGTCAATTGACTGGGCACCTTAATTACATCTGCAAAATCTCTTTAGAGCAATGCCTAGTTAATGTTTTACTGAATAACAAGGGAAAGGTGTGTGTACACTAGGGGCCCAGCATTTGGGGCTTGGGGAAACTTTTTATTTATTTATTTTTATTTTATCATTTTTTAAAGAGAGAAAACAATAAAAATAACAGAACTTCAAAACAAGATGATAGGAAGTTAACAATGGTTGTTATGTTACATGTTGTAATCTTCAAAGTAGGTGCTCAGGTTATCAGATATAAGTATGCAAGACTGATTCCTTTTTAGAATCCTGACTAATAAAAGAGGAAAGAAGGGGGAAAGAGGGAAGAAGAGAGGAAGGAGGGGGGAAAGAAGAGGAGAGGAAGGAAGGGGGTGAGAAGAGGAGAGGAGAGAGGAAGGAGGGGAAAGGGAAGGGAGGGGAAGGAAGGAGAGGGGAGGGGAGAGAGAAGACCCAGAAAAACAGTGAAACAGAATCATGAAGCAACATTGTTTTGTTTTCATCTGTTTCTATCTCTCCTTCTATATTTCTCCCCCTTTGCTCTTAGTTCCTCCTTTCATACCATATGTGCATAGAGTTTTAAATTATAGTAAAACCAAGAAGTAAAACTGAGTTACTCTGGGCTGGGGAGATGGCTCAGTGGAATAAGCGCTTCCCTGGCAAGCACAAGGGCCTGAGTTCAATCCCCGGTTCCGCCAAAAAAAAAAAAAAAAAACTGAGTTACTCTTACATAACATGTGGTCTGGAGACTTTTCAATGTTTTGTGTGAATAGCGGTTATTTAATATTCCTAAGGAATGTGAATCTGCTCAGTACAGGGTTTTCTAGACTGTTCCATAACCTTTGAAAGCAATTCTCAAAAAAAACCATGCAAAGATATATCTTCTTTAGAAATGTATTTTTAAACCTTATATGTAAGACAGATTAATATTTGTAGTGAATATACTTAGTACCAATCTGTTTTACACACATTCTTTTTTTTTTCTTTTATTTTTAAAATTTTTATTTGCATTAGTACATGTTTGCAGTACATATGGTTACGTCATCATGGGATACACTTACATTCTAAATATAATTATTAAAAGATGACTGATAGGTTCTGGCCCTAGTATAAATTGCTAAAATCATCATGGTGGTCATCTAATATGGCTGAAGTCCTTAAAACAAAGCCCATCTTCCCAAGACCACCCCTGCTTCTTCTCCAACTTAGCTCAGGACATAATTTCCTTCACCCTTCCCACCACCTCAGGGAAGGCCCCAGTCAGTTTCCCAGGTATATCTAAGCATCCCCTTCAAGCCCCTCCCGTGGCAAAAGGCCATAAAAGCCTCAGCCTCCCTTTGTCTAGTTGAGAGAGAAAAACTTCCTCATCCTTCCCCCATTCTCTCCCGTGTCCTCAAAGAAAATAAGGCCCCTTTCTTTTATCCTTCTGCCTGTTTCTCTGCTGCACTGATCACCCAAAAACACCTATGAATGACACTATCTTTAAATGCTTCAGTACACCTGGAGAGAACAGGTAGTTACACACATGTCACGTGTTATGTTAATATACACTGTCCATTGACATGCAAGCCCCATTGTCAGTTCATTGTTAGACAATCATCCCATTATGGGTTTAATAAACTCAGCATATTGTTGTGATGTTATTCAAGGTTCAGCATGTAGTAAAATATTTATTCTACCCAACATGCCACATGGAAATATTGGAAAGACAGTGGTTTAAAATAAAAAGCCAGTCTTGTAGCTCTGAACATGCAGAAAGTTGAACAATTGGGAATGAAGATGAAATACTTCCAGATCCTGAAAAACTGGAAGGGGAGAGCTCTCCAAGATGAAATAATTAATGATTTTTGGAGCAGCCTGTTGCAAGAGCACCCAAATATTACAAAACATGCCATTTGTGCCTTCTTCCCTTTGCTACAACACTCTCTGGGCTCCAACAAAAACAAAAGAAATGAATAGACTTGATGTTGCAGCTGATACAAAGCTCTGACTCTGCCCCATTGTTCCGCATGCTAATATGTGAAGGAGAGATGTAAGATAGAGTTCACCAAGCATCTCTTCACGAGGCTATATTTTAGAATAAAAAGCATACACAGAGAGATGCTTTATTTTATTCTTGAGGTAGATGATTCTCGATAAAATTAAAGTAATGTTCTTGTCAATGACAGTGCATATTAAAGGCACATAAATTATAGTGATAAGAATACAACTCAGTAAAAATTAAACAAAAGCTTTGAGCAGACCTTTCACTAAGGAAACCCTACACACTAAATAAGCATATGCAGAGATGTTCATCATCACTAATCATCAGGGAAATGCACATTAGAGCTGCAGGAGATGTTGCTGCACACCCGCTAGAACGGCTAGAGCAAGACTGACAATCATAGCCAGCGAGAGCCTAGAGAAACTACTGTTTTCATTAATTGTGTAAAACAAAAGTTTTATTTCCCCACAGTCCTAGAAACTAGAATTCCAAATTTAAGGTATAGGGAGGGCTTCCTGCCCTCCCTCAGCGGTTCTAAGGGAGAATCTGTGACAGCTGTTCAATTGCAACTTGATTGGCTTGAAAGGTACCTAGGGGGTACATAAAGTATAGCTGTGGGCTTGTCTGGGTGGGTCACAGAGCATGCCCTGGAGCACACTGCCTGGTTCCTGGCTCTTTCCTCTCTGGGCTGTAGTCCCAGTGTTGCATGCTCGTCTCCAGGAGCCTAGCTGTTTTGTTCTGCCATACCCTTCCACCATATTGTTCCTGCCTTGGAACCAGCCTTCCTTGGATGAAGCCTTGAAACTGTGAACCAAATTAAAATTGTCCTTCAAATTGCATCCCCACAACAAGAAAACTGAGTAGAGAAGTGTACTTCCAGGCTACTTCGGAGGCTGAGTTGAAAGGATTACTGAGACTAGGACTTAGAGACCAGCATGCTCAATATAGTGACCCCCCATGGCAGAGACATTAATTAAAATCTGTATTTCACTTGCTGTAATGTAGACGGCAATAGAGCCACCTTTTTGCAGTGCTGGATTGAACACAGGGAGTACTGAGCTACATTACCAGCCTTTTTTACAGGTATTCTGAGACCCAGTCTTCAGCCTCAACACAGCCACAGGTGCTCCTGGTGTCTCTAGCTTTTGAAGCACACAGTGCCTCTCCTACTTCTGTGCTTTCTTTCCAGTCTCCAAGCTTCCACCTACTGGTTGATTGGCTTGGGTCTCAGACTATGGCCCATCTTTGAACCAATCTTGATGACAAGAAGGTTGAGGTCTCCAGCCTTCTTGGAAGGTTGAGGTCCAGTGGTTGTCCACATGGGCTGCCATTAGAATTACCAGTCATCGGAGGTCCTCAGTCAGTGGGCACAGGACCACTTGGGAATTAGAGATTTTATTATTTGACGCTGTCCGTTATTCTAGTGTGCAGCTGACCGGGACTGTGAACAATGGACTTCTATCAACCCAGCTGAAAGCACTGTCACCCACATCTCTCCACAGGGAGAGATGGATGGCTTGAGAAGCAACCCTAATGCACTCTACTCGTGCAGTGACAACTGTACCCTGTGCTGTGTGAACGAGGCAAAGGCCACCCCTTGAATCCATGAATGCTTTACAACAGAATTGTATGTTGTTGATTCCATCCCTGCAGAGAGGTAAAAACCAACACTGCCTTTTTCCTAGATATTTCAGTAGATTTAATTTGGGCCTTGTCCACAGCCTTCTGGGCCCTGCGGCATGGAAGGAACTGGCCCATCGGGGTAAGCTGCAGGCAATGGACAGCTCAGAGAGTGCAGGGCACCTCCACTTTTTGGAAGCTCTGACTCCTTCAATGTTACCTGTGATCACACACACACACACACACACACACACACACACCACAAAGCTGCCCTGAGTGCCCGTGGGCAACACTGAGGAAGACAGCCAGGCAGCCCACCTACAGCGCGCAGATGGGGAGCTGCGGTCGGGACACAAGTGGGCACCACCCCGCACACTTCTGTGGTCAGTTTCTGATCCCTTTGAACTATCCAAGCTCTTGCCTGCCTTGCCTGGCCCACACAGGCCTCACTCGTCCTCTCCAGGAGACCAGCGAAATAACGGGGTGCAGATGCTTTGAAAAAAGTTCTAGAAAAGCCCATCTTCTGCTGCCCCTGGGTAGGAGTCATAGTCAGGTGGCCACCATGTGACCGGGACCTGTGGGGATTCCCTCGCAATGACCTGGGCCCAAGACAACGTGGCGAGAGAATCTAAAAAGCGCTCTTGCAGCGCAAGTGCCCTGTGGAACGAGCCCGCGCTCGCCGTTGCCTGGGCCCGGCCAGGCCCTGGCCCTCCCTGCCTGCGGGGCGCGGAGCCTGCTAGTGAAGGCGCGCCAGGAGCAGGCGGCCCAGGGGCCCGCCTGTGATCGCTGGCCAGGAGCAACCCGAGCGCGCCCCGCCCCGCCGCCCCGCGGCCCTTCGCTCCTGCAGGAAGGGTCTCGGACAGAAGAGCAGAGAGGCGGGGTCAGGCCAGCGGCCGAGGTCTGTTAATTCCCTCAGAGATCTCAGGCGCCCAGCCTACTAGCCAGACTCAGCGGGAGGCCCCCTAAACCTTCCCAGCAGGGCTCCCCGGTGTGCGATGGTTCTGGGAAGGGACCAGTGAGGCCACTCAGCCTGGACCCACATCACAGACCTCTGGGATACTTGTCTTGTGTCCAGATAAAGCAGCAGAAGAGGCTGCATCTCTTGGGTGCTAGTCTTGGTCCTCTAACGAGAAAGGCCTTTCAGCCTCAAGGTTTCAGTTCAACACCAAAACAGGTGTGAGTACCTAGCAAGGAACATTTCTCTCTGCAGCAGCTCTGGCTCTGTCTGGAGACAGACAAAAGCCTCACATTAGCATAAGGTGTGCAAAGCACCTGCTCAAATAACTCAGGCAAACAGTGAAAAACTGCCTTGGAAAGAAGAACCCCAAACCAGTGCAAATACTTGGACCCAAGATAGGGGATTAAGCTTCATTGCAGTTACGGGCAGCAGAAGTGGAGCTGCCGTTTGTCATCGAATAATTTTTAGCAGCCTGATTCAGATACCTGCCAAATTATAATATGGAGGAAAAACCCAGTTTCCTTTAATCCAGCAAACATTCCTGTTAGGAAAATCTTAATTTCAGGTCATGGGTGAGCAGCTAGGGTTCTGTACACAAACTATAGCTCCTCCCTGAAGAGGCTGTGTCTACTATTGTTGTTGCTGCCTGCTTCCATTCCAAGAAAACAAAACCACGATTTCATCAGCATTGATTTTTAATATTTTTGATATGTGATTTTACATTTGTTTTGTGGCGTAAGAGAAAAGCGGGGGAAGGAGTGGGAAGGCAGCCGAGAAACGAGCCAAGACAAACTTGATTTGGGGAGAGTGAGTGGGAGATCAAAGGCTGGGATGTTGGCGGGGCCTTGGGGAAGAAGCAGGGCCTAGCAGTGTGGGAATGGAGCACGCGGATGCATTGGGAGCTCAGTGAAGAAGGGGTCAGAACTGCCCTGGGATGGTGCAAGAGGTGCCTGCTGTCAGGGAGACTGGGGGTCCACCACTTGGAGGACCGCTCCTGTGTCTCCTTGCTCCTTGCTGATCCCTGGAGAGTAAGAAGTCCGGGAGGTGAGAGGCCACACCCGCCCAGAGCCCTGGGACGTGTTTCAGAATGCTCTGCACCAAAGCATGGTCCACAGTGAGCTGCCTGAGTATTACCTGGGAGCTAGCTGGAAGTGCGAGCTCTCAGCCCTGCTCCAGATCTCCAGCATTTTAATAAGACTACCTGATAAATTCTAAATGCATTTAGGATCCAAAAGCAGTGATCCAGATGAGGGGTTCCCAACAGTGAAAGGGAAAGAAATCACAGAGTAGGAGGAAAACCACAGGCCCACAAGTAAAGCTTCACTGTGCATAAGCTCAGCCTCCTCTCAGACCAGCTGTGGCACTGGAGTCTGACAGGAGTGTGACCTACTGTGAGCTGCATACCTGCATGCCTGGGTGGTGCTTATGAGAATCTAATGTAACAACCATAGAAATAAAGCACACAATAAATTTGGTGCACTTGAATCATCCTGAAACCAAGCCCCATCCTGTCCGTGGAAAGACTGTCATCCAAAATAGTGGTCCCTGGGGCCAGACAGGCTAGGCACTGCTGATCCAGACCACTCGGGGTGTTGAGGATGCAAGAATGGCCTGCCCAAATGATAGCAGTCTACTTCAACCACTTGCTGCCTGGGTCCATCCTTGCAAAGGCAACAACATGAGGTAGCCCTGCCAACATGAGCAGTCTGGGCCCCGAGCAGGTCTGTTCCTAAGGCGAGGGAGGAGTGGTTCGAATTTGATCGTGCCATGTGGGTATCTTTCTTTTCACACATAAAGCCCTTTCAGATGTGAGCTATGTCCAAGGCAGTTTTCCCCATGCTCTTTCTTTTAGCACAAAACTCAGAGCCCAAGAATTACAATTTTGAGTGAGGCTTTTCAAGTAGCTACAAAGGATTATTAAAGTGGGAAGCTTAATATGTTGCACTGAATCCTTTATTTGCTTGACTTATAGCTTGATCTATTTAGATACCTAATGTGGTACTCTTGCCCTGGGCTGGAAAATACTAGGATGAGACTCTCCAGGAAGCAGATAGTTCCTACATGAAAAAGAATGAACTCAGAGGGAAAGAATCAGGGTAACACAGCACTTTTAGCACACAAATGCGTAGTCTCCAATCAGTTGTCTAAAAGTTCAAACTACATCGGAATGTTTTTATGTTGAGATGTCAGTAACAGTTGTTTGCTTGAAAGAAGGATTAACTTCAGGAACAAACAAAATTCAACTTGTTCAACTAACAGTCAGTATGAAAGCCCTTCATTTTTTCAACCGACACTGATTATTCTTCCATTATGGTCCAGACACCATGTTTAGCTCGGCTCTACTGAGTGAGCCCTGACTGCCCTCAAAAATCCCCTTGGCCACTTACGTAGGTGAAGCCTTTCTTTACCAAGTAGGTCTGCTCTTTCACATTTCCTTCTTCCAAAAGTGATGAATTCTAGGTCAAGTCCTGCAAGATCCTCCAACCAACTCTTAGAGTGGACTGAAGGGCTCACCTGACCTATGAGGCAAGATAGGCTTGAATCTGTGTGCTTGGCAGCACAAAGTAAAGGCAAATTCCATTGTTCAGCTGCTGTCTACTGATCTTTTTTAGGATTCCGTCAGTTTCCTTATTGTGATTTGATATTATATATTATGAAGTCTAGGCGTTGAACTGTCTTTACTGGTGAAGGTTCTAAAACATTTGCCAAGGATGTGGTTTTTCCCTTGAAAGTATATCAAAAAGCATCCACTCCCTAAACCATAAGCTGTATCCATTGCTTCTTCTATTTAGCATTGGCTAACCTAATAAGTCAGTATTGGTGATATCACAGTACATACCTTCATAGGAATTAAGTCTGCTGTTTCTACATTTGATTTTCATCAAAAGGCCAAAAAACAATAAGTCTGCTGTTTTTAGGAACTCAAGAGCACATAGAGGCCTTGTCTTCCGGTCTCTTTGGTCTCGGCGGCACAAGCGAGATGACGAAGGAACGTCATCCTTTGGAAAGCGTCGTAATAAGACGCATACGTTGTGCCGCCGCTGTGGCTCTAAGGCCTACCATCTTCAGAAGTCGACTTGTGGCAAATGTGGCTATCCCGCCAAGCGCAAAAGAAAGTATAACTGGAGTGCAAAGGCTAAAAGGCGAAATACCATTGGAACTGGTCGAATGAGGCACCTAAAAGTTGTGTATCGCAGATTCAGGCATGGCTTCCGCGAAGGAACGACACCTAAACCCAAGAGAGCAGCAGTTGCAGCGTCTAGTTCATCTTGAGAATTGCAGCAATCACTCAAAATAAATGCTTTGGTTTTAAAAGAAAAAAAAAAGAGCACATAGAATTGATGTAAACAGATGGCCATTAGATGGCCCCTCCAGCATCTGGGGAGTATATTTTGTGTAGAGAACTTTCCCAAGACTTTTTAAATCATAGAGCCTTTGGGAAGCTATCTGGTCTACCAAACCAAAAAATCCAACCTTGAAAAAGAGGCTCCTGGCCCTGACAAAATGGATAAAGTGGTATCTTTACCAGACAGATAAGGCTGGTAAGGCTGACCCCGACATAGAACTTAGTTTTTAAAATGTCAGCACCATCCCAAAGATCCACAGTTAGGAAATCTAGGAAAAAGGGACAACAGTGACAAAGCAAGGGAAAGAAACTGTTTTCACCAAGGTGGTACCAACAGCGAAGAAAGTTCTTGCCTCTCCCAAAGCATAGTCCAGGCAAAGGCTTTGAAGGTGAAGGAAGCAGTGCTGGAAGGTGTCAACTACACAGAAAAGAACTACGTGTCCTCTACCTAAGCTGACCCAAGACCCTGCTGTGCCAGAGACAGCACACAAATCTTTGGAAGAGTCCCCTAGGAGAAACAACTAGATAACTAGTGCCATCGTTAAGTTCCCATGACCACGGAGTCTGCTACAAGGAAAGGCAGACACATTTGTGTTCATTGTGGTGGTCAAGGCCAACAAACACTATATCAAACAGGATGTGAGGAAGCTGTGTGAGTGGCTGTGGCCAAAGTCAGTCCCCAGAGCAGGGCTACGGAAGAAAAGCTCCTGCTACGGTGCTTTGGATTTACAGCTGTACAATGAACGTTTTGGCTTACCTGTGCTGCACTAGACGAATTGTATTGGGCCTCACTTAAAATATGTAATATAGTTAATATATATAAGCAACAAAATTTCCTTCATTTTTTATAATATCTTATTACAAGATTAAAATGAATAAGCCCTCTGGGCTGTGGTTGAATAAGTTTAATAGCTGATTCTAAGTATACATTATTTACTATATAAAAAAATCAGACTAACTGAAATACAGTTAGAAATGTTAAGCACCCTGATTTTACCATTATACATTATAGACATGTATGGAATTATCATACTATACTCCATATGATAGATCTATATCTCTATCTCTCTCTATATATTAAAAAGCAATGATCTGTAAAACAAACAAATATATCATCCCACTAAAAAGCCGCCTACTGTGGGCTGTCCTGTCTTCTGTTGCTGCAGACTGGAGATTGGCTTGGCTTGTTGACCTGGCTCTCACCCTTGTATCCCAGCTTCTTAAAATCTTTTTTTTTTTTTCGGTACCAACTTGGGACCTTGCGCTTGCCAGGTAGTTGCTTACGGTGTTGAGCTAGCTCCCTGCGCACCCCCCCACCAAGCTGCTTAAGAAAGACTCGAAAGCCCAAATTCCACCAAATGGTTTTGTTTCATGTTTCTAATTGTCATCTGCATTTGAGCCTCCACACATGTAAATCAGAAGGTTGAACATTATTATACTCTGGGGAAATATCAGGTTTCTCAGGAAAATTTGCCTAACCATTTCTCATTGCCTGATAACTGATTTTAGGTGTCTCCCCAAAAGACAGGTGCCAACACATCTAGCTAGGCCTGTTGTGCAATTGGGGAAACATCACCTGGGTAACAATGAGATCTGATACAGAGTAACCCATATCAGATATTTGGAAGTTGTTGGTACTTGGAAGTTGTAGAGAATCAAAATACATTGTGTTCGCCACTGTTGACATTTTGACAGTAATATTTATGTACTTATAAAAAAGATTTGAAAGTTCTAGAAATGAATCATTATCCTAAAATTGCTGTTCAAAAGTGGTTTTTGTATATAGAGCACTTTAGTAAGCCCAAGGTTCACCTGATCTGTCTTTTTAACACTAATACATTAGGATTTTCAAATGTCACGTAGCCACAGAGAATAGCAACACTGGAATTATGATTCAACTATGATATAAAACTATTCAGAACAGCCATATAACACATTCTAAAGGACGTATGAGATGGTAAAGATCATAAAGCTATTGCTGGAGTAGGAAGACACTTTCATAAATGAAATATAAGGTTAAAAGTTTATCTCATCTAAAGAATTCTCTTTACATAGTCTCAGGATCCTGTAGTTAATTTACATTCATGATTGGTATTTGGAAAATTTAAAAAGTCTACAAAATGAAAACCAGCAATAACCACACTTCTCAGAAATGTTGCTAACATTTTGATTATTTAATTTCATAGTTTTAAAGATGCAAATGTGCTTCACAAAATGTTATTTTAGGTAATCATTAATAATATTAGAAAATGAATATGCACCAGTAACATTTTTTTAACATTTATTTATTTATTTTGTGTGTGTGTGTGTGTGTGTGTGTGTGGCCAGCTCAGCCCACCCAGGGGCGGGGCGGGCTGGCATGTGGTGCTGGGGGATCGAACCGCAGTCCCTGTGCTTTGCCAAGCTTGGTCCAAGTAGGTGCTTTAGACCACTGAGCCATCTCACCAGCCCCCACCAGTAACATTTTTTGACAGGTGATTTTATCAAATTTTTACTTTTTGGAATTTGCTTATTTCCACTTTTGATAAATTATTTTGCAAAAATATCTCTGAGTGTGTATTTTGTTGACATTTATAGTTATATATTTCAAGTAGATCCCTGCAAGAGAAATTTTTGATCAAAATATAGGAATGATTGTATCACTCATTTTTATTAGTATATTTAGTTAGTGCTTATATACCTGTATTCTTAACAACATTATTGTCTGTTTCAGCACTTGCAAATTATAAACACAACATTTTGTTATTTATCCTGTATTTTCTAACAAAACAAAGAAGGAACATTGGATATACTGTATTAAAAAAAAAAAAACAGAAAGGAAAGATGGAAAAAAGAAAAAAAAAGAAAAAGAAATGAAATTTTAGTAAAATTTTACAAAGTGACCAAGGATGAAAAGAAGTTAGTTGATTTTCAGGTGAAGAAAGCACACACCAGAATAAATTTGACCAGTGCAAGCTGCCTAGAAATAATCTGCAGATTAGGAGAAAACAGATATAAAGTGAATTGCACCTGAAACAGTTTGGAATCATCTACACATCTATTGTTGAGCAGCGAACCAGCAGTACTTTGTGTTTAACTGTTGGTGGAGGCTCCTCCACTCCTAACTCCAGCTCTGTTGTCGCCAGAACAGGATCATCAGGTGTCTCCTGTTAACAAAATTATTTTTCACATAGGGGAGATACAGCATTACGTAATTTGTCAATGTATGCTGATGCCAAATGTGAAACGCTGATGAGCCAGAGTTCCAGGACTGTGGCACCCCATTGTCACCAGAGAGAAGGGCCCCATGTGGCCCTGCCTGCGTGATGGGTGGAGGCTCTGCATGGCTCTTGACTGTACAAGAATGCTCCGCGCAGCTATGCGCATCTCTGCACCTTCATCATGAGCTAGGTCTGAGTGCTTCAGGTTGGAGAGACGTGTACAAGTCATACTTGGAGAGTGAAGACCGACCTGATGTTCCCAGACATACAGCTGGCTCTTACTGATCTACGTCTGGGTTTCTCGTCTGTTGCTTAGCAGTGGAAAATCATATTTAAACTTTTTGTTTGGGAAAAGATGTTAAATGTATAGAACAGGTGCAGTAATAGTACAGTGAACTCCTGTGTATCCTTCATCTCAGTCAACTCACTTAACATACTTCCCTACACTTGCTCTCTCGATAATTTCTGAGCTTGGAAATAAATATATATATATTTCATAATGCTCCCCATTGCTTGGAATACACTCCACTGTTTCAAATACACATCCTGTACTTTTGGTGATATGTCTTTTATTGTAATGCGATTTTAAAAATGTAGGGCTGGGCTACCAAGCACAAAGTTCTGAGTTCCATTCCTGGTACAAAAGAAAGAAAGGAAACAGTCAAGGTTGGCCAAATAGCTCAGTGGATTAAAGCGCTGGCAAGCAAGCACAGGGCCCAGAGTTTCGATCCCCAGGCCTGCTGTGCTGGCCCCACTCCTGCCCCCAGGACATGCTGACACGGCAATTGAGACTGGGTGTGATGGCGCGTGCCTGTAATCCCAGTTCTTGGGAGGCTGTAAACAGGAGAATCACTATGAGTCTGATCTAGTAGTGAGACTCTGAATGCCCTGTAGACCCTTCCTTAAAATACAAAAAAAAAAAAAAAAGGAAAGAAACATTCACTATGTCACCCTTTGAATATTGTCTTGGTTACTTTTCTGTCTTTGCAGCGAGAAATACCCAACACCCAAAATGAAGAATGTCCTCAGTTTGGGTTTGTCTGACTCTTGATTTGACTTAGGTTGTGCTTTGGGGAGGGGCAGAAATAGCAGCAGCAATGTGTCATTGTCATTGCCTAACATATAAAGAAACAAGGGTGTTACTGTACCATTGTTAGTGATAACTCCAGTCACTTAGACAGAATGGTGTCTGTCAAATTTTGCTATGATTAGGACTCAATTCCCTTCTTGTTAATGTGGGAAGATGCTTTCCATCCATGCAGATATGCTGTGCCTCCCAAGCTTGCAGTCTGTGTTCACTTAGCAACCACGATGGAGTTTTTCTGCATTATTTAGGACAATTAGGGCTTAAACAAGGCATTTCTCTGCCAGGTATTCTATGTGTATTAGTTGGCCTTCTATTGCAAAAAATGTCTTAGCCTTCCATTTGTCCATCTATATGCACTCAATCAGCTACTTTTTCTCTCTTCCCTGTCACCCTACTTTCCCACTCTCTACCCTCTTCCCTTCCCTTCTTCTCTTCTTTTCTCTTCTCTTCCTCTTCTGTTCTCTTATGTTCTGTTCTCTTCTCTTCTCTTCCTCTCTTCTCTTCTCTTTTTTCCTCTCCTCTCATCTCTCTCTTCTCCTCTCCTCTTTTCTCTTCTCTTCTTTCTCCTCTCTTCCACTGTCCTCTCCCTTCCCCTCCATTTCACAATTGTGACAGGCCTTCCTGCACCCACGCCTCTCTTGCTCACATTCCCTGGTGGAAAAGGGGAGCTTCTTCAGTCCAAGGTCAACGGCTTTAGCCCTGGACTCCATCCTTTCTTCCCTTGGATACTTGTGTTCCATCAATCATCCCAATCAAAGCCAGTGTGGAAGGGCAGGAGCTCTGTCTGCAGAAGCTGAGGTTCGCAGACAGGAACTTACCAAACATGTAACTAAGGCTGTGTAGCCACAGGGTACCTATATCTGTTTTTTAAAGACAGTCCCCACTTATGCCAGTCCCTTGGCTAGAGTAGGTAGCAATTCTCTTTCACTTTCAAAAGGGTCCCACACTGGTCAGTAAATGCTCTGGTCACTCTTAATTTGCTAATGAGTTGTAGAGAGAACTGGTGCTGACTGGCCTCAACCCAGGGATCTCTGTATTACTCTGGGTTACCCCTTAAACTTCAGACAACTACAAAGCTCAAAAGGAAAGTTTATTTTTCATCATTATGCATTCAGTTAACATATCTTGGCACCATGGGTCAGACATTGTGCTAGAAGATATGAACTGAAAAATAAATGGGTGGTTCAAATCCTCAGAGGCTTGAGGAAACAGACCCACAGATTATTATATTCAGGACAGGTTACTTGCTATATAAGAATTCAAAATGAAAATGCAGGGCTCCTTGTTTAAAACTTTAGAATTTCAAGATGGTGACAAGTCTTTTGGCCAGATGTTGGGCCCAAAGCAGGGCCCCTGTCTGCATTTCACTGAGAGGTTCTTAGGATTATGGAAGTACATAGGAGTCACCTGCCTGAAGACTGAGGACAACCAACCAAGTGATTTAAATGTCAAGTGGCAAGAACCTTCTGCCACTGTGCCTGTCAGTGACTACCGCAGGGACTTCAACACATCCTGTGGTAGACATAGAGATGTGCCACCCAGATTCCCCCTCAGGACTTCCTGGGGCTGTTGTGGGGACAGCCTGAGCAGTGTCCACCTGAAGTGCAGCTGGAAAGGCCTGGGCAGCAGCATAGGATAGGACAACCCACGTGCCACTTGAGTTCCAAGCTTCTTGGGGGTGGGCAAAGCTTGTCTGGTAATGGCTGAGCTGTTTCTTCCTCTGCCCAACCCTGCCTCTTTCTTGATTCTATGAATGTTGTTCCCAAGGGCCCCCTGGGGCTCCCTAAGCACATGCAGAATCTGTATCATAAAGAATCAATGTGCAACGTGGACTACAACAGCTTCTGGTAAGTGTCAGGATTTTTGAGAACTATGGGTTATTTGCATACATACAGCCTTTTCTTCTAAATCCCAAAACATAAAATGGTATAAGCAAGGACTCTATGCATGAAGGTGGTTACCCTCTGAGTTAAAAACCTCAACTCAATGAAGGCCAGCATGTGCATATTTTGTGCAAATTAATCCATGAATTTACAGTAATTCTTGAGAAGAGCTATTTCTATTTTAAATTGGTATCTGAGAAAGAACAGAACTCAGCACTGCTACTTATGGAGTAGGATGCAATTTCCTTTTATTGACGTACTTGAACATTTTAGATCATTTGATTACTAAACTAAGTTGATGACAGACGTGGCTCCTGGGATGGGCTTTAACTGTTTTGCCTGCTTAGTCTTCTTTATTCATTCCAGGTAGAAGATTTCTTTCCTTTTAGGAAAATGCAAGTTCTTCCATCAGTAGTGTGAGTCACAGGAGAAGAAGGATGTGGAAAGTCACTCACACATCAGGTACTAAGTGTAACACGCGTCAAGGCACGAAGCTCAGGACATAACTAGTCTCAGATTTGAAATAAATACTTGGATTTGAGAAGAAGGGCTCTTAATATTCCTATAAGCAACTCTAAACAAAAACATGGGCTGTCGTTGGTTTACATAGGGACAAGCTAATCAGTTGAACAAGTTAGTAAAATTGCCAGACTTAGCATGACGGACTTAGCCTGATTTAGCCTGACGCTTACTTTTATGTACATATTCATCTTACTAATGGAGAATAAAAGACAGGAGGTGGAAACTCTTGGAGGAGGGGCTGATTTAGAGCAGAGTGTCGTCACTTTATGAAAAGAACAGTATAGGGGCCGGGGAGATGGCTCAGTAGAATAAGCGCTTCCCTGGCAAGCACAAGGGCCTGAGTTCAACACCAGGTTCGGCAAAAAAAAAAAAAAGAACAGTACAATTTTTTTTTCAACAGATGGTGTTCCCGTCATATAGGGGGCCCTAGAGCATGTCATATATCACAGAAAAATCACTATACTGCTGGCCCTTAGAGAAAAAATTGAAAAGGAATGTGCAGTGATCTCAGTGACTAAGCTCACCCACACGGCAGGTCACCGTGCTATTAAATGTGTAGAGGCTCATGGCCCCAGTTTGAACACCTCTCGTAATTGTAGTGGCCAAAGGTAACTTGTTTGAATCTCATGATGTCTGAGTAAATTCAGTACTAAAATATTTATGCAAGTTTTCCTTTTCCTGAAGTGTGTATACATTTTTCTGTCAGACTCTGTATTTACAACTAATGTATGTTAATTATAGTTCGATAAATCCCTCCCACACACTCTAGTTTTTATTCTAGTACTTATTCTGGAACTTGAAAGTGAGATTTATTTTATTTGATTAGAGAAAATATAATGCTGGTTTCTCACGTAGAAAGAGGTCTAAATGGTTCGTTTGCTGTGGGCCACAGAACAACCTTGAAACACTATCTTAGTAACTCTGTAGAAAGTTTTCCCGATGCAAAGCATTCACTTTGAGAAGACTGAGTCGCTGAATTTGAGATTCTAAAGAAAAATAATAAGCACTTTTAAGCTCAGCTCTCAAGTATGGTGTATAGAAGTGAACAGAACACAAAAAAGCTTAATGGATACTGATCTAACCATCCCGCCCAAATGGAACCATCAGGAAATTTTTTTTTGTAGTACTAGGGACTGAATGCAGGACCTTTGCATTAAGCTACATCCTCAACCTTTTTTATTTTGAGCCAAGGTCGAAGTATCGAAACTGCCCGAGTGGGACTAGAGCCTGCAGTACTCTTGCAGTCCCTGAGTGCCCAAGAATATTTTAAGCACCTCAGAAGGTACCCTTCCATCTCTCAAAGTCAACAGCACTGTTCTGCCTTTAGCTTTGAACTTTGTATATAGATGGAATTGCAAATATTTTTGGATGAGAATTCCTGGAACAACGTTTGTTAAATTGATCTGGGCTGCTTCCCCTGTTGCAGCCTATGACCTCATTTTCTTTCTGCTGTCAAAGAGCATTTAAAACATTTGCAGTCTGAGCTATTAGGAATTACATTTCTAAGAACAGCCTTGATCTGCCGCAGGTGCAGAGCAGTACCCATTTGGAGAATTTAGCAAGATGTATCAAATGCTGTTGAGCTGTTT
>NW_004524589.1:759521-761053 GCF_000260255.1 Octodon degus | reverse complement strand
GGGAGGAGTGGGGGAGGTACGGCAGAGTGGTGGTGGGTGGCCCGGGGGGGGGTGGGAGAGGGTCCGGCCCACACTGCGCCTGGGCTGGGACTGGTCCCGCTGGCACAGGTTAGCAGGAAGCTCTCCACACACTCGAGCTATTTATGTCTAGTTTTTTTTTTTCTAGTAAACATTTTCAGATGTCCAGCAATGCATAAGTGTTGCAAATATTTTATGAACACTTAAAGGGTATCCTTGGCCTCCTTCATCTTAGACATTCTAGGGGTGTCTAGTGGTCTCTCATTGTGCCTACCTTCATTTCTCTGGTCACCAACAAAAGTGAATGTTTCAATTACTGACTGCTTGCTGCTTAAGCAGACACAATCCCCAGACCTGCTGTGCTGCCCCCTCCCCCCAGCACTGCCGTGCAGGCCGACACACACACACACACACACACACACACACACACACACACTGAGACTGGGCGTGGTGGCACACATCTGTAATACCAGCACTCGGGAGGCTGTAAACAGGAGGATCACTATGAGTCCAATCTACCCAGTGAGACCCTGTACACCCTGTCCTAAATATATAAAAAAATAAATAAAAATATTGACTTGGATAGTCTCTTTTGTCTTTTTCCAATTATTGATCATTTGGATATTCTTTTATAAAGCATTTATTCAAGTACCTTGTCTAACTGGGCTTTCTGTGTTTTTCCACAGGAGTTCCTTCTGTTCTCCGGCGCTGGTTTCGGACTATCGTCTACAGCAGAATCCCCCAAGGGCTGTGAAAACAGACTACAGGTTCCTCACTCAGTAGATCTGGGTGAGGCAAAAGAATATGCATTTTTATTAAGCTCCTGTGTGATGCTGCCGGCCTAGGTACTGCACTGTAAGAGCACACATTCTAGAGTGCTGTCAATGCAGCCCCTATGGACAGTTCTTGTTAGCTTGGGACAACACCCTGCTAAAAACCCAAACCTCACTTATCCAACATTTGTTGGAGCCTAGGGCAGAAGCTAAGACACTCTCTTTTCTAAGCAAGGGAGTGACTGGATCCTTTCAACAGCCACCTCTCAGTCTGTCTGCAACCCACACATTTGCTTAGAACATTTGATACACCTAAGCAGCCAGGAGAACCAACAGATAACAAAAGGGGTTTTTTTTGTTTGTTCTTTTGTGATCTCAGGAAAACCAGTGGCTCTCATCAGCGTGGCCATGAGTCAGTAATCCCTCTAAGAAGAAAAACACGGATCTCTGAACGGAGATGAAAACCGCCATTTATTTCAACTGAATTGCGTTTCATTAAAAATCCTGTGATGACATTTAAACAGAAATGAAACAGAAACATATTTATAGCACTGCCTTTGATCTCAACAGACCAAATAAACATATATACATTTAAAACATTTCTAGTGTTTAAACAGACCTCTTTATCATCACTGCTGTCATTTCAGTCTTTTGAAATACTAAGCGTAACTATTAATAAACAATTTAGTGTGCGTGATTTATTGGACTAAACATTAATCACAGACTTCTGAACACAGGGAG
>NW_004524589.1:748834-758436 GCF_000260255.1 Octodon degus | reverse complement strand
GCTGACATCACTGGAAACCAATATGTAATTTGGGATCAACAGGAAAACAGAACCAACCAATCTGTGACAATTTTGCCCCATTCCTTACACAATGAAGGGGCTTTGGCTCTGAGACTATTAAGGCACCAAATGCTGTTTTTGTCAATGGCCTGCACCTCTGATTTGGATTTGTAAGATATTATAACATTGAAGCAAAAATAAAAAACCACTTTTTTAGAGCTTGAAATCACTGGATGAGGTGGGGGGTAGTGTCCAAATACACTGCCATCTTGCATGTGTACATTTTTTTGCTAGAGTTTGTAAAAAAAGTATAGTGTAGCTTGTACAGTGCAAAAACTACGGGAAAATGCCTCTGGAACGTGATGACTTGACACTTGGGTGGAATCACAGTGCAGTCTCAAAGATCGTTAAGACGGGGGGCTGTCCATTGGAAGTGTTCATAACCACAGAGCCAGTGTGAGCAATCTCTGGGTAATTCCTTTTGAAGTAAACCTGTTTAAAAGAGAAAAAAGGGATAAAAGAAACATATTCACCAGTTTTCAAGTCCTCCTCTCTAAAGCAATGTGTTCTCATGTCTACCTCTACGTGAAGCCAATCTTGGCATTCACTAATGCACAATTAAAGAACAAGCGTGCATATACTCTACAGAAAATTAGGCCACTAAAGCTCTCAGCTGGGCCAGGCTGAAGGCCAAACCACCTGTAGATCCACTTTAGTTCTGATCATTCTGATTCACAGATACATTTTATAGCTCCATTAAATTGATAAGCAAAATCATTTCACTGACTCAAAACCTGAAGATAAATTAAAAACGGGGTGACAAAGAGGCTGGGAAATCTAATGTCTGCACAAGGGTTTCTCATTTTCGCAGAGAAAATGAGCACAATAGATTTGGATGCTAATATCAGGTTGTAATCCCTATACTTTATAAACTCTGATTGACAAGCATTGAGACGCGAGCGCCTAGGTATGAACTATTCCAGCATTTAATTTATGTGGCAAAGCGGTCACAGGACCCATAGAAATGTGATCTGTGGATAGTGGGCCACAAAAATGGAACGAGAAGCAAAAAGCTTGAACAATGACCCAACCGAGCAACTTCTCTAAAATGTAACATGATACCAAATAATAGGACAGTCCTTTGAGCTGCTGAATTCTACCAATTTCTAGTTGAACTAGAAGAGATACAGGTTTTCTGATAAATGCGTAATCAGAACATAAAGGAAATGAAATGCTGTCAGGCTTCTCTGTTCCACAATCATCCGTTTTTGGGAGCTGTATCATATCTTAGTTCCTTGACAGATGTGCAGAACAAAATGAAATAATGTCAAGACTTGTGAGCTCTTATCTCCAAATGTGTTCGGGTGAAAAAGACTTCAAATATATTTTTTTTCCCCCCAGAGAAGAATATAAAAAGTTTTGTGTGAGTCTTTAAAACTTAAAAATGTGCCATCCATCTAAGGCTGACATGTGTCATGAGTCACCGATTCTGCATACACTTTATAAAATCTGACTCCAAATGTATTTGTGGGTGCTGTCAACAAAGTTATCAGTGCAGATAAGGGACTTCACATACAAAACGGAAGCGTGCTGAGACACACACCTACTTATTAAATGCGTGTTTGCTTTTGTAGCTTGAATACTTGCGCCTGGAAAAAGTGTTACTACACTTAAAATTCAATATGTTAAACTGTCACTTAAGAAAAGAAAGAAATTTTCTGATAATCCCTGGGCCCCATTGGATGAAAAGTGAGACCATTTCTATTACAAAGCAAGTTTTTAAAAATAAAGACACTTGGGAAGGAGGGGTATGAAAAATTTCATGTCAACTTTCCCTGCCTTCTTTTTAACAGGTCGCTGCATTTGGCTGCATTTTGTGTGGTTATCTATTTATATATTCCAGAAGGGGTATTTCTTCTTGAAAGTAAAAGCAGCCAAAAGAACAAATGGAAATTCAATCCACTTTCTACTACTTGGAAGTCACCCCCCAATAAGCCTGTTTCTTCTCTAACACCCTCCAACTGGCAAATCATTACGAGTCTAATCTAGTAGTGAGACCCTGAACACCCTGTAGACCCTTCCCTAAAATACAAAAAGAAAAAAAAGAAAAAAAATTCTTAACTACAGTGGTCACAGCTTCCTGGTCTGAAATGTTCTTTTGATAAACACTTCACTCTTCCTTTTGCCCATCCGTTGCCATGTTTTCTAGCACAGCCTGGACTGTGGCACAGGTGAGACGCAGCGTCCCTGTTTACTGTGCAGGTGAGGAAGGGAGCCAGGATGCTGACATTCTTCAGCAAGAGACCTGGCCCACAGGCTCAGCCTGGGATGGAGGCCCCGGCTCAGGGCTCCTTCCCGGGACGTACTGCTGACCCTGGAAAACTCTCTTAACCTCTCTACACACTGCCTGCCTCATCTGCAAATGAGATAGCAATGACTTACCTCATAGGAACTAATTAATGGCTGCAAACTGCTAGTGGAAAACATTCCGAGTTAAGTGTTGGGTGTGTTTATGAATGCTGCTCACAGAACTGCCCCTCCGTTCATGGAAGCTAGCGGCATTACCCAGCCTAGAAGATGACAACTCCCGGGAGTGCCCTTGGTGGACCTTCTCATTTCATCTTTATGGAACCAGGAGTCCAGACACTGCTAACAGAATGAGTACACTAACCTAGGGGACAGAGGGGCGCCTGGGAGAGGCAGCCCAAGCCAGAGCCTCCTCGCCCCTGTGGTGATCCTGACAGTGCTAAGGCTCTTCTACTCTGTGAAGACAGAAGGAGATAAAGCAGGAAGTTCAAGCCCACAGCAGGCAGAACGGAAGTCCAGTGAAAGCTGGATGTCTTACGACTGTTCTTCCTCACCTCACTGGTTTGGTTAACAGTTCCTCTAAAACAGGCTTAAACTAAATTTAGTAAACACTCGCTCATCCATAAAACCAATATTAGCACTTCTGAAAAGCAACAGAGCAACAGAAGGTCCCTGTGTAGACATTTCAAGAAATAGTGGGACTATATTTACGCCGCCAGTGTAAGACAGCATCCTACGTGTGGAATTCTGGCTACCGACTGCCAGCCTCTTCTCACCGAGCTGGGTCCCCCCCAGTAACTCCCAGGCCCTATGTCCCCATCCACACAGCAGCTCGAATTCTAGTGCTAAGTGCTGGCGTCATCAGAATGTACGGTCAATGCTTACATTTTGAAAGATTACAGTAAAAGACATAGCCAGTCCTCCTCAAAATACCTAGCCTTACCTTGAACACGTCCCCCATCGTTCTTGTCAATTTGTGAAGCAGTTCTAGAAGTCTTTTGTCAGTATCCTTATGAGGTGTGATAAAAAATATGGTGAATGCTGCTACCAAATGCCACCCTGCTGAAAGGCAGACTCATGGAAACAGCACAGTGTGTCCTTGTCCACCTTATTCCCTGGATCAGGCATTATACAACTACTTCATCTTTCCTCAAATCAGAAAGACCATGAAAGATAGTTGTTGTTAATTAATTTAGGACAGTCACACTAACACAATTCTAGTCCCTCATGCATACAGACCTCAGAACTGTCCCAGAACGTAGCAAACATGATGGGGTGTGTTTGAAATGAGGGGGAGTATTGCGATGGTGATTGATGGCAATGTGTCTTTTGCTACAATAAATGGAAAAAAACATTCACCATAGTTTTCAATCATACTTTGTGTATTATCATCAAAGTTGAAGAGTATTAGAGTTTGAACTTCTCTTAAGATAATGAAATGTTTCTTACTCTTTAAAAAAAAAAATCACCTTAAAATTGAGGACTCTGAAAAATAAAAGAAACATCATTATCCAGGCTCTGATGAACTGGATAATTATCCAGTGATGATGAAGTTTCTGGGGGGGCTGCCACGTGCCATGGATTCAGGGAGACTGTGTCCAGAGCCAGAGTCCACGGATAGTGGGCACGTGTGGGAGCGGACCTCCACAGCTGCAGAGCAGCGCCCTTCTGCAGTTACAGGAGCACTTGGGAATACTACAGAATTTCACGATTCTGCTGAAACACACACATGGGCACCCCGGGGAGACGAGAGGCTCCCAACACAAGCAGCGGTAAGGCCTGTTACCTCTGTTCATTCCCCTCCTGCTCGCCTATAGGTTAATTTAAGCTGGGAGAATTTGTCTTAGCCCAAAACCACGTCCTAACCACAGCTACCCTGCAGCGAGACAAATCCCCTTTCATTCAAAGATGAGAAGTAGGAATAGTGCTAAAAAAAAGGAGTAATTTGGGATATGCAAAAGCACAAACAAAAAGTGAGGCAAAACACAAGACAAGCGCATTACAAATGAAGAATACGTAAGTACTGAGCTGAAGGAAATTATTAAAAAGTGGCATGAAATACATTCAAAGAAAATATAGCAAAACAAACAATGTAACCCTAACAGAGAAATTCAAACTAAGTTGCCAGAGCCCAAAAGGTGAGATGAAAGAGAGAAATGAAAATTTCAAAGACGAGACGTCTATTGATGCAGCCCTCCTGGAAACACCTGTGGGAGACATGGCAACAGGGCTGACGGAGCAAACAAAATAACTTGCAATTTTTAAAAAATCCAAGAGAAGAGAGAAAAGGGACCTGTAATGGATGATATGTAATCATAAAGAGAACAAGGGTTACCAAATTTTAAAAATTCAGAGATATAACTTAAGACATAAATTTCTAGAAACAACAAAAAGGTTTTAATCTAAGGTTCAAAGGGAACAGAGTAATATCCCGAGGAAAGCCGCTGAGCTTCAAAATGAAGAAGCTGTTAGGCATCCGAAAAGGCCAAGCGCTAGCTTGTGCGGCTGTTCCTCCCTATGAGGAGACAAGGCTGAGACCTCAGAGCAGAGGCTGCCATGCAGCAAGCAAAAGAAAAGGGTGACCCATGAGTCTTATAAGTAGGACATTTAGAGTCATATTTCAGATACGGAGTAAGTCAAGGCGAAAAGCATTAAATGAGTCCCAGAAAGGGCCTTTACAGTGGTAGAAAATGTATTTCATAGCGAAAAATCCAAGTCATGTGTTTTGTTGACTGAAGTGTCAATGTTTTCAAAGCAAAATGACAGAAGGTACAAGGAGAGATATACAGTATGAGATGGATTCGCCGTTCCAGATACAAGGCACAGCAAAGGAACTAATGCATAAGGACAATGGAGACCTCTATCTTGTAATTAATAAGGTATGCAAATGGAAAATCATTAAGCTATATACTTTAAACAGAAAACGTTCCATCTTTTCAATGCACAGAGAAAATTCACAAGCATTTTTGTATACTAAGGCACAAAGAAGTATGAGTAATACGTAGAAATGGTACAGAAAAGATTGTAAGACAGTAAAACTGTCATAAAACATAAAATAAACTCCTGTAACTAGGAAGTTTTTAAACTTCCATCTTAACTAATTTCCAGGCCAAAGAGGAAATCAAAACCAGAACTACAAAAAGTACATGAAAAAATGAGCTTTGATGAAAGCATTACATAAATCTATAAGATACAGCTAAAGCAGCATTTATAGGAAAATTCACAGCCTTAAAGTACTTATATTAACAAGTAAGAAAGGGGCTGGGGAGATAGCTCAGTGGCGTTAAGTGCCTGCCTGGCCAAGTGCAAGGTCCTGAGTTTGATCCCAGGTAGCAAAAAAAATAAAATAAAATAAAATAAAACATGCAAGAAAGAATGTAAACAAATGCACTGAGGAAGAAGCAACAACAAAATAAATCAAAGGAAGAAAAACTCAATAGACAGCAGAACCTGATAAGGTACAAAACAGAAAATAAGAACTAGTGACTCTGAGAAGTCACTGTTTTCAGGGGAGCTAACAGCAACTTCATTGGAAAAGAAAATGGGAAGAGTAGAGAGAAAGTATAACTATTAGGTAGTCATTAAAAAGGATGACGTAAGTTTTCACATAACTGAAGACATAACATCAAATGACCAAGGGAGGGCAGCGGATGTAGCTCAGTAGCAGAGCACCTGCCCGTGAGGCCCTGGGTTGATGCCCAACAGCACAGAGAAGGGGAGGATGGCTATCAGCTGTTCTTAGGAACAGAAGGCTGTATGTATGTAGATGTTCTTGTCTTATGCACAATGGGGCAGCAGAGCCGCAGAACACAGGCCAGGACTTTGTTCAAGGGAGGAGCTGTATGACAAGAGGTAACAGTGAGGGAATGAATTACAAATAGTTTTTAATTACTCAATCTCTAGATCTACTGAAAAGAGCTTTGGGCACTTTCTGCTGTTCTTATCAGGAGGTAAGGTGTGGCCTCTGCCCTTCTGAAAATATGACAACACTTTTGAAATCAGTAGGAAAAACTATTTTTATATTTATACCTATTTTATATTTATATGACACACAGAATGTTTTTATATTTATACCGAAGTGCTTCAAATTCCCTGAAGTAGTTAAAGTCCCGCCATCTTATCTGACACCTGCAGTGTGTGTCCTTGCACCACGCTGCAGATGAGGACCCTGAGGCCAGAACTTGGGGTGACTCTGTTCTAAGGCCACTGCCTGAGCGCCTCTTTCCTGACTCTACAGATCTAGGCTCCTAGAATCTAGACTGTTAGGGTTTCATAGCCTTTGGGCTGGATCTGAAGATTTCACAGCTTGACAGGCAGCGCCTCCTTACACAGTGGGAACAAAGGAACTCTGACTAGGGAGGGCTGCTGCACCAGGAAAGAGAGCAGACAAAGGCTCACCCTTTCTGGTGGCTGAATCATTTGGTAAATCCCTGCTGCCAAAGTCCAAACCCTCAGTGCTTCCGAAGGTGACTCTACTGGGCCCTGCAAGAGACGACTAAGTTAGAATGAGGTCTCAAGACTAGGCCTTGGTCCAGCACACCTCCAAGAGAAGGGGACACACTGTACAGAACAAAACACCACGTCACAACATGGGGCCACCCATTGATAGAGGGGAATGAAACTCCCAACATGAAAGATACCTGGACAGAGCTCCTGTTCTCTAAAACTGAAGAATGAATTTTAGGAACAACAGAGGTTAAGAGCGGAATATATTTATTGGGGGAAGAAAGCTCCTGTCCTGTCCGAAAGGGTACAGAAGGGGGAACCAAGGAGGGTGCCCCAGGAAACTGTCTTTTCCAGATATTTTGTAGAGTAAAACCATGAGGTGAGGCAGGTCTAATGTGGAAAACATAGGAACTTGTTAAGTGGGCACGAGGTAGGACAAAACTATTGTCAACCAGTAAGATTACAAGCACAATCACTCAGGTAAAATTGACTGAGTCCAGGACCAAATGGGGCAGCAAGTCACACAGCAAGCAGGCATGGCAAGCAGCCATGAATAAAGAACAGGGGCTTTTCCTGGAGGGGGCTGGGTTAGTGACTCTCAGGGGTCCTTAAGGTGAGGGACTCATTTAGAATCTCAATCCTGGATGCCATCTTTAGGGAGGGATGCACTGCATTTGCTTACTCTTTTGTCTTGAGGTCTGGCCCACAGCAGGGGTCTGTCTCTCCCAAAGTTGCAAAGTCATCTTGTCTTCCATGCTGTCTCCTTGAGGGCCTAGCCCTGTCTGACTGCTATGAAATTCTTAACTAGCTCAGCTGCCCGCAACACCATGAGCTGGACAGAGAGGGTTCAGGGGACACTGATCCTGCTGGCATCTTCTTCTCGAACTCAGCCTCCAGAACTGTAGGAAAATCCATTTCTGTTGTTAGGTCCCCCAGTCCGTGATGGGAGCCTCCAGCTGTATGTATCTGAAAAGCATTCCGTCTACTGTTCATGGATCAACTTTAAAGGTCAATCAAAGAGTGACTCAGCGTGCCTGAATCAACATCTTCAGAAAAGCAACTACGTGGTCAACAATACGTGACTTGGAAGTACCTTTACCCAGATGCTGAGTTTTGTTTTCAAAAGAATGAATTCTAATCTGGGACAGTGAAAAGCTTGTTGATTTAGACTAATCCGCACGGTGTTACAGTTCTGAATGATGCATTGATATTTGATCTTGTACAATGAAAAGGCTGACACTCTGACAGCTTGTTCTCCTACGAGGACCAAGTGTGTGCAGAAAGAATGTCAAGAATACAGCCAGCTTGGATGCAAATCAAGACCTGTCTTTCCTTCTGTCTTTCGGCAGAAGCAGTGTGAGCCCACAGCTAGGCAGGCCTGAGATCCAAGGGGGATGTTCTGCCACCAGGAGAGCCTCCAGGACTGGCCTGACCCGGCTCACCAAATGAAACAAGGGGCAATATTTTCAAACTTCTTACGGAACACAGTACCCAGGCAGTACATCAGGCTTGTCCAGCAATGGACCTAGCCTCTGCTCCCCACTGACCCTCACTATACCTTAGTCCTAAAAATGTACAGCATTCCCATGTCCTTATCAGCAAGTCCTTGTGAGAGCATGAATATCTTCACCTCTAAGCCTAGGCCTGAGCCCCAGTTCTTCCAATTATGCCCTAGCTATGTGACCCTGGGAAATTTCCACCCTTTTCTAAGCACTAGTCCCTTGAACAGGCAATAATGACAGGAAGACCTTTATCACAGTACAGTGTGTGACACTTAGTAAGTGTCAAAGTCTAACCATCATCACCATTGTGGCTCAACATAGGAACCAAATATCTCTGCTCTTCTCTACTCTCTGGTTTACATGGTCAGTGAGTAGGGACACACCTAGCATGTTTGTTAGGACCCAGCACAATACTTTGCACATAGAGGGATTTCACAGTTTTGAAGACGGAAACAGTATTCAAAGAAAGACTGAGTTTCTACAGAACAATGAGAAGAAACAGTGACATAAAAGAATGTAGGTGAGGTGTAGAAGAAATTCCTCACATAGAAATATTGGACACCAGAATATGTTTTCTCATTGTCTTTTTTAAAAAAATACATATTTAAAGTAGTGTGTAAACCAGGCAGTTTTTATTCTATCTGTGGTATGGAAAATCTGGGAAGTATAGGAAAGAATAAAGAAGGAGAAACACTTCCACTGCGCACTGCCTAGAGATGAGTACTGATGACAGGAGCCTCACCACGTAGCCGTGCCTGCCAGGGTGCAAGAAAAAATCCTGAGTGGCTGCGGCTGTGTGACACTGGTTAGGTCCCTTGCACCAAAGTGCTGCTATTCAGCATCCAGAAGGAGATAATTTTGCATCATCATTGGAAAGATATCATAGAGCCTGCATGTCTTTACATGATTTGCGAACCTTCGAGCACTATTCAGATGACAGGGTACAGCGATGATTTGTCCTGATAATTTTATCTTCTCAAAGGTCAAGAAAATACAAAGAAATTTCTGAATTTAATCCAGAACAACAAAAGATGAGGGAAAAATCCAGGGAAAAAAATGACAGTGGGAGTTTTCTTTATAAATAACAAAGCTAAGAACAAAAGCAACCTATATGTTCCCCTGGTAGCTCCTTCTAGAATATATAGACTTCCATTATTTTTTCCTCAAACTTTCAAGTTTGGTGGTAAGCTGACAGCGTTTACATGGATCTCAAATGTGTAAGCACAAAGAGAAGGGAATAAGCGAGTTTACTCTTCTCTGACCATTTGAACCTGTAGTATATAAATGGGTAGAAGGCCCAACCTAAAACCTGTCTCCTAAAAGGTTTTGCATGTGCGTGCGTGCGTG
>NW_004524589.1:740170-741880 GCF_000260255.1 Octodon degus | reverse complement strand
AAGGAAAATGAGCAGTTCCACTTACAAAAGTATCAGCATAGGCATGAATTCAACCCAAAGAAAAAAAAAAAAAAAAAAAAAAAAAGCACACCCACACCACTGGTCAATCAGACAATATTTCCAAACAACAACTGAATTGAACTTAAGAAAAAAAAATAACAAGAGCCTCATTTAAATGATCAGGATATGATACATTTATGTATATCTTTCCCAAGATGAATGCAATTATGTACTGCAAACATACTGATACAAAGAAACTTAGATGGCTTAAAAAAAAAAAAAGGAGATTTCACTTAAAAGGCCTGATTCTAAGGCTAACCCTAAACAACAATCTATGCAGTGGTGGGAGTTTCTTGTCAGGGACCAGCCATCCTTCCACTCTATCACGATCTATTCTAAGATTCTAGCAGGCTGGGTAAGGTCTCCTCCTTTCCTTGCTTATATGAAGTATTCAGGACAGGGTGTAGCTTTGATGCCTTCCTGTGGGCCAATTCCCCTCCCACCACCCACCAAGAGCTCCTTACTATGGATGATACTGGGTTACTCAGGGATGGGATGGTGTTTGAGGAGACAGAGGGCTTGAGGGACAGGTTAAGGAGTCGGCCTTGCACGTATGTGGAGAAGACAGAGGCGGTCCCTTGGTTTATATTAACGGCCACAGGTCCATTTCCTCGTCCAGGGTGGCTTCTATTGCTTGGAACTATTTCTTCCTTCAGGTTCCTCTCCTACTGCAAAATCATTTGTGGTAACAGTTCAACTTGCTAAGTTTCCACCTGGGTATTTACAAAGTACCCTCCTGAGAGATGACACTTGAGCCAATATGTAAGATCACTTCTTACAGACTGGTCCTCTTTCCTCTGATAAAGGGTGGAAAGGCTCATAGTAATTAGCATATGTTTATGAGAACAGGCACCAGAATGCACTCTATGTCCAATCCTCTTTTTCTTAACCAAGGCTTTGCACCTAAGACTGCTTTTACCACTTTCCCTTTAAGAACTCTTTGAAAGGAGGGGTCTTTCAAAGACTGAGGGACTAATGTGACATCTAAGGCCCGGGCCATCTGTGGCTGCTCTACCATGGCCCCAAGGAGCTCTGTTAATTGTCACCAAGCCATTGTGCAGGCTGGAGAAAGAGTAAAAGTAAAGCTCAAGTGTTTCCCACTGCAAGAAGGCCCCCACGTAAATCTATGCTGTCAATCTAAACAGAAATCTTGGCCAATCACTCACGTTTATTTAGTAGTAGCAGAAGAAACAATTTAGTAAGTAAGAACATTTTTTCCTTTGTTATGGCATGCTGACCATGTATTTCACTGAGTAAAGTTTCTATCTAAACTTGTTGAATGAGGTGAATGATTTAATAAAAAATTAACTGAGTAAAGCAACATTTTTCTTTAAAACTAGCAAATAATTTGTACACACTGTCTGCTTTACTATGCCACTGTGTTTTATTTGTGGCATTCATTTTGGTGCTACTTGTTCTACTTTCATGCACCGGCCAAATAAGAAACCATCATATTATCTTAGAAAGGTAATAAAACTGCTCATATTGCAGGGGGAGACAGGGGTCAAATGAATTATCACTTCTGATAGGTATTATTTAAAGTACCTCCCTCCATGCAAGGAAGTTAATAAACTAATATAAATAAGTGCTATAAAAGTGTTTGCACAGAGACATTTCAGTGGAGGGACTTATGGAAGGATATGCAACCTT
>NW_004524589.1:723673-740070 GCF_000260255.1 Octodon degus | reverse complement strand
GTGTGTGTGTGTGTGTGTGTGTGTACACACCCTCTTCCTTGTTTCTGCCAACCCCTTGACTTCAAGACCTGACTTCAACCCGGAACGTGTTGAAGCTTTGTCTCTGAAGGCTTATAATTGAAAAGGGCACACAGTGCTTGTTACCAGACCCAAGGTGCCAAATTGTGAGGAGGGAACCAGTGAGACAAACTTTAATTACAGCTCCTTGGCGCGTGCTCACCTGTTTTGCTGCTTCAGTGAGGGCAGCAGCCTCCCCCTTGCCCAGCTGCTGTACCATCTTGTAAAAGAGGCCCTCTTTATTCTGCAGCAAAATATACGGCTCATCATATTCTTTCAGTCTTCCTGAATCCAAAACCTGGTAATCAGCAGAAAGAAGCCCATTGAAACACAATGTTGTGCAGCAACATATTATAACTCAGACAATATTTCGGAAAGGGGCAGGACAGGGAGAATACAGAGACACTATTTGGGTGGTAGCCCGGGAGGGTGTTTAAATGGTTTGATTACCCTGTTTTACGAAGCACACAAAGGCCTAACCTGACCTTTTATTATTATAATGTTATAGGAAAGGAAAAAAATGAAAATGCTAGACTATTGTTACGGCCACTCAGCAGTCCTGCGGCATTTCACATTTCGGCAAGGGCATCTGGGGTAGATGTTATTAGTGCTTTTAGCGTTCCCAGCCTCTGAGCTTCCAAGGTATTTACACAGGCTTTCAGGGGTGGGAGACTTCTTGATTCAAGCAAATCAAGCTCAATGTACTAACAACGTAGAATGATGTCAGACAAACCAAATGACAGCAAACGAGTCACCCAGCTGGCCTGACAGAATCTGAGCAGATGGAAGAGAGGACAGAAGATGGAAAAGAAGTACTTCTGGCATTTCAAGGCGTTCAGCCCTTGTAGGCGAAGTTTAGGAGCATCCGGGCATTGCCTCCGGGTATGAAAGAACTGGGCAAGAGAGCTGCTACCTCTGCTAAAGCCGCATAGAAGAAAACCCTAGAAATCCAATTTTCTTTTTGGCTAAGACTAAAGAGGCAATTAAGAAACTAAACCCCAAATTTCAGTGACAGTGGCCCACCCAGCACATGGGAGCGGCCCAGTCCTCACTGCTGAGGGCCTGAGTATTGGTCTGTCCTCACAACCCCCTTTCCTTGTCTTTCTCTCTCTCTCTCCTTAGCCGCCTGCCTTTTAGCTGTTTTATTGCTCATTAATATGTCCACTGAAAATTGAAAGGGAGAGGAAAGGCCTCTTAACTCTGCATTTCTACTTATTAGTGGCTTTGGTTAATGGCTTCAGAGAGAAGAAAGAGGCTGAGACAATTGGCCCAAATGACGTACCTAGGAAAACCATTCTGATGTTAAGTGGTACTTAGTTCTTCATTTAGGCTGTGTTTAGAATAAATTCATCTTAAGAGAGAACACTGCAACTCTCCATAGGACACAGGTTGTTTTTCCACATCTAGATAGTGCAGTTAATTCCAGCCCATGGTATTTAATCGGAAACATTTATTAAGTCTCATAAAGGGTGTTTTCCTGTTAATCTTTTGTTTACTACTGTAAATCACTGCTAAGGGCAGCTTTCTCAAAAAGAGTTCAAGAATAATTGAATCTGTCACATCCACATAATAATTAAAGTGTCCTATAATTTGGCATGCCAATTTAGATGCCCCGAATGTATAATTTTACTTAAGCATAGCATTACAGTGCACAACCGCCCCTCCTGACGTGTGAGAAGAAAAGAAAAAAATGCAACTTTAAAATCAGGTCTCTTCCATGCAAAAGCCTAAGTAAATAAATGAATCAAATTACTTTACATGATGGTGAACTTTCTGCTCTGCAGAAGCAATAAGCAAACTGTAAAACATCGTCATTTTGGAGGAGGTGAAGGGCAAGGACTCTGGGAGGACTGTACGTAATTTGAATGGGAAGAAAGCACTTCTACCACTTGGTCTCTGTTCAACTAATCCAAACGTGGTCAATGGCAAATTCTGTACTTCCTGTTATAGAATCTGACAGTTCAGGGCTGGGGAGACAGCTCAGTAGCATAAACGCCTGCCTGGCAAGTGCAAGCCCCTTTTTGATCCCCGGTACCAAAGAAAAAGAATCTGACAATTCACAAATGTCACTGAGGCCAATAGTTCTCCTTTTTAAAGTCTACTTCTGGGAATGGACCTCACGACTTCACACTTGCTAGGCAGGTGGTGTGCTGCTGAGCCGAATCCCCAGCCCCCAAGCCAACAGTTCTTAAAACTGATCAAGTCCTGAAAAAGGCACAGCCCGAGCACCGGGGCTCTCCAAAAGCAATGGGATTGACAACAGAAGTGGCAGATGATTTTGGCCAAAACATTCTGTACCTTGTAAGTATTAATAATTTAATAATTGTGTGCTTTTCTTTTATTGGAAGTTTTAAATTTGGGGCGATGACAGGTTTGCTTTTTTTTTTTTAAACAGTAGCAAAGTTTTATGAAAGGTAGGAAAAGAAACTATATCTGCAGATAAAGTTTAGGCCAAGTAAGTGTAGGAAAAGATGTACACCCTGTGGCATGTGGGTGGGCCACCGTGCGAGAGAGAACACAGTGGCCAAGGAGAAAGGTTTTTTATAATGCGTCTGATAATTCTTCATAAGACTTGATAATTGATTAGAATGTGCACTGTGTGTGTGTGTGTTTGTACGTGCGTGTGCATACCAGGGCTGAATCCGGGGCATCTGCACATACTAAGTGTAGTTTACCACTGCGGAACACCCCTAGCCCTAGACCTTACATTACTTTTGTAAAGTAATGCTTTGAAAGTGTAAAATGAATCCAGCCTCATTAGTACCATTTCCACAGACACCAAAAAAAAAAAAATTTAAATAAAAGTAAAAATACAGGGCAGGGGTGTCGCTCAGTTTGATCCTCAGCATCCCAACAAAACAAGCATGCAAAACAGCATCTTAAAATGAACTGGGTTATTATGCCCCAAATGGACGTTAAGCAAAGGAGGCCCTCATCCATAAACACAAAGTAGCAAGCACTGTGGTCACAGTAAGGTGAACGGAACAAATGGCAACTTTTGAACTTCAAAAGGAACATAGCAATGTCTGTGAGTTGAATATTCACTGAATTTTAAAGTCATCACCGTTCATTCTCCAAACAGATGCGACAAATAAGACTGACAATCCCTTCCTTCCACCCATCCGTCCATCTGAACAGGTAGCCTGGTGCCGGCCCCACGTGCTGCAGGCGGCCGAGCAGGTGCGCAGGCCCAGGTCTGAGCCTCTGCTCTCTGTGTGACTGCTACGTCACTGGGAGCAAGCTGGCTGGCAGGAGTAAAGTAACAGCAAGAAAATCTGAAGTGTTCCATTTTTTAAAGTACCTTTTCATCGGGATATATTCACTATTTAAAATTTAAGAAAATATGCCTGCGAACATAAATCTGTCCTTGAGGCAATTTTATTTATTTTATATTTTGCAACACTGGGGAATGAACTTAGGGTCTCACACGTGCTAGGCAAGTGCTCTACTACTGAACTACACCATAGCTCCCAGTCCTTTCTGTTTGCGACAGGATCTTGCTAATTTTTCCAGGCAGGCCTCACACTTGTGATCCTCTAACTTCCGTCTCCGAGTAGCTCAGATTACAGGTGCTGCCACTGCAACCAGCCGTCCACAATTTTATTATACCCACAACTTAAGTTGTACGTGTGGGCCTGGTACATAGCCATGGAAGAAGAAAACTGACTTCATTAAACGTTAGGCTTTGTGAAAAGCAAGTAACACAAGGCCAAAACACATGGGCGGAAAACTAGTGAAGTGATGTTTCACCTCAGCAATGGCTGAATGTACCTGGCACGCATTTCTTGCACACTTACTACACTTGCATCACTGCACTAGATGCTGTGGAAGAGGCGCAGATAAGTCCCAGCCCTGCCCTTAGGGTATCCGTGCCAAGAAGAGGTGAGAATACACAGGCGACTACAATGCAAGGAAAAAGCACCATAAGCAGGAGGTTAAGCATCAAAAGATGTCACCCAGGCCAGAGGTTCTGAGGAAGAGCCTCAGGGAGGGGCAACAGCAAACTGGGCTGGAAAGGTACATGCGGAGGTGCAAGAAGGACAGCAGACATTCCAGGCACAAACACATGGGTGGGGGCCTGCAGGTACAGCTGTCCCCTCTGTCCCCTCCTCAATGACAGGAGGTAAGTGTGCATGGCTTCTCTTGTTCAGTGCAGCATTGCCCAGGCAATGTACATGGCAAGGAGCAGGCAGCTGGCGCACAGGGGATGACGCACGAGATGGGATCTGCAGCAGGACCGGGAGGCTGTCTGAGGGTGTGAAGGCTGCGGAGACCTCGCTGGGATTTGGAACAGATAAAGCAG
Organism: Octodon degus; assembly: GCF_000260255.1. Lineage (NCBI taxonomy): Eukaryota > Metazoa > Chordata > Mammalia > Rodentia > Octodontidae > Octodon > Octodon degus. Next base: position 735,710 of record NW_004524589.1, on the reverse strand, counting down.
GGGTTCCGAGACTGGCGGACTGATGGCTGTGGGAACGAAGGGAGAAAAGAAAGGAGGAGACAGAGCAGGCAGGGGTGCTGAGGTCTGGCTTCTGCGATGAGACACAGTCAGTGGTGTAAAGACTTGAGGTGGGGCGCATGTGGAAAACAATGCCAGAATAGAATCTGACCCATTTAGCCTTCATGGATTTCACTACAGCCTAGCAGATCTTTTAGAATAATCACAAGAAACTGAGTTTTCTTACTGTGCAGAAGAGTAAAAATTCCATTACAAAATAACCTAACATCTTTTTTTTTTTTTTCTATAAGAAAAGGTTCCTGGCTGGGCAGAGTGATGCATATCTAGAGGCTGAGGCAGGCAGGATTTCTGAAGCAAGTCTGAGCTACATAGTGAGATCAAGGCCAGCCTGAGCTGCATAGTGAGGCCCTGTCTCAAAAAGATGGATGGATGGATGGATGGATGGATGGATGGATGGACGGACGGACGGAAGGGGAAAGGACAAGACAAGATTCCTGCAATCTACGGGTCCCCACCCCTCCTCCACCCAAGTAAACTGTGAGCACGCCGCACGCTAACACTGACGTGCCAGCCACCACTCAGCAGCCCTCCCTCTGCCCCAGGATCTCTCCAGGAATGCCAACCTCAAATTGCTTGCTGCTCTCTAGTAGGTTAAGGTATAATACATTCTGTTGGGTGAGTCAGTCAGTTATATAAACTCAGTGAAGGTGTGGTTATCAGGCTTCCAAATTTGCAGATAGTCCAGGTAGCTGTCCTAGATAGAAAAATTAGATGGACTCATTGCAAAATGACTTAATGGTCTTTAATGTGCAAGATGCCATCATGATATTGGGGTTTCAGGAGGGGAAAGAAACAGAAAAGTTTTCAATCTGGCAATAGGCCACGAGGGCACCCCATGGAGTGACAGAGTAGGTAAGGAGTGACAGAGCTGCAGAGATCTGCTGTGGGGTGCTGGTGACAAAGGAACAAAGGGACAGCATCCAACCCTGGGAGTTGGCTTCCGTACTGCAGAGTGGTTACGTGTGACTTTTCCCTGTGACTGGGTGCTGTGGCATGTGACAAATACCATTCTAACTCTTTCCCTATAGCTTTTAAATGAGTGGATGATTCTTCTTATCTGGGGGAGGTGACCTTGAGCCTACAGTGACCTCCCTGCTACTCCTCCAAAGCTGCCTCTGGCTTGTGCATCCCTCCCTCCCTCACATTTCTCTTAGCATTTGCATTTTCTCCCTTGTCATTAGTTATTTTTCCATCTAGAGACTTGAATATCTCAACCTATTTATGAGAGAGAATTTTTTTCTTGTGAAATGTTCTAACTAATTAAGGTTAATTTTTAAAAAAACTATGGTCATGTAGGTTTATCAACAAATATTTCCTCAGGTCCAGCCATGCTGCACCAGCGCTGAGCCAGTGAAATCCAAGGGTGGTGATGCACACCTGTAATCCCAGCACTGGGGAGGCTGAAAACAGGAGGATCATTACGAGTCTGAGCTGTCCTTGCACAAATACATAAAATGGAAGGAAAAAAAAAAAAAGAAAAAAAATTTCCATGAAGGTAAAAAATAAAAATTAAATAAAACTTGAATTAGCTTTGTGCTGTTGTGCTTTTCTAAGCTGGGTATGTTTACTGTGGTGACTGAGTTTATTTTCTGGGGAAAACAACTAGGGATATTTGAGTTCAGAGAAGTAAAGATGTTAAGACCATAAGATGGTTGACAAGCAGAAAAGACACAGCCAACCAGCCAACCAGCTTCTCCACTTCTCCACTCCTTCCTCTTCCTAGCCTGGTACCAGCTAGGCAACTACTCTCAGACTGAGCTACATCCCCAGCCCTAAAACTTGAGTTTCTAAACTTCAGTTTTGTTTCTCCATAATTCACTCCTAAAGAATTCCTTGACTGCCCACAGTGACAACATGGAGCACAAGCTGCAACAAAGGCTGGGAGAATCCAGATAGCTGTAAGGACTGGGCGCACAGGAACCGGATGAAAATGGAAGCAGACTGCACGTGACCAGCTAATCCTGAAAACTACAGAGAAAGGGCTGATGTGAGCACAGCGATAGAGCCGAGCATCGGGAGAAAGGGACTTCCTCATTTGTCAGTCTTGCTCCGCTATTTTACAGCAACTGAACAAATGAGAGAGATTAAATTAGCTGTCATGACACCATGCTTAATAAAGTTAGAACTGAAAGAACATCTTTATAAAATGGAATTCTGAGCAGAACACATTAATGGTGTTTAATAAACCAAAACTGAGTAAATCCCTTTGGAAAGACAACACATAAACAAAGCTAGTAATTAGGTCACAGTTGTGTCTCAACAAGGCTTTGTGTCATTTACTTAGAGTAAACAAAACCATGTCCATGTGTCTTTGTGGGGAAGTATTCACCAGTGCAACCCAGTGTCATTATTACACTCTGGGTACCTGCAATCACAGGACTTCTGGACAGGGCTGGAGATTCCCTTCATTAGCATCTGTCACTTCCCACACCACTCCCTGTGCTTGGCCACTGCCCTCTGAAGTGTCAGGCTTTGCAGCTGAGTTGGCTTTGGGTCCTCAACACTTTCAGAATTACAGGGAGAGAACAAATTAGCTTTTTGGAGGGAAAAGTAAAGGGGTATTTCTGAAGCTAACAAGAAAAATAATTGCTTCAAAAATTAACTTTAAGAAAGAACATTATTGGCCGCCCTGTGTGGATCATGAATGTCCTCTAAAGGACTGGGAGTCAAAGGCTCAGTAGTCAGGGTGGTACTCTTGGTGGATGGATGATATATAAGAGGAGGAGCCTAGCGAGAGGCCTTTACGTCATGAAATGTCACCCTGAAGGAGATGCTGGAAGCCTGTTCCCCTGCATGCTTTCTTCTGCCTCCTGCCCACAAGGTGAGAAGTTCTGCTACACCATGCACCCCAGCCATCACATACAGGCTCAGAGCAAAAGTGCCACGTGACAGGATTGAACCCTGCAAACTTGTGAGACAATATGAACTTTTTCCTTTATCAGTTTTCTATCTCAGAAATCTTGTTATCCTGACAGAAGGATGGTGAGGTCACTGGTTTGTCTCTGAGTTCAAAGTCATCTAATGATCAAACACTCCCCAGTACAAAAGGTGTCTTCCTCAGGTAGAAGGAATGCAGAGGCCACTTTTCATGTCTGAAGCTATGGAATGCAAGGCTCCTGGGTGCCCCGAGGTCAGCTCCTGTCACACACTATGAAATAAGTCAGCAACAGCAACTAGTCAATATATACGCACTCCTCACCCAGTGGAACCCATGGAATCCCCGACAACCTTGTAGATAAGGAACTCTAAACTGAGGATCTTCTAGCACAGGAGTTGGGGGTGCAAGAGGTAGGGCCCTGGTGACATCCAAGGACATCTCAACAGTCACATGCTCAAAGCAAACCCTTGTCTAAGGCCACTCATCTCTACGACTTGCCCAGGCTCTGACCCTAGAAACCTGAACCAACTCCTCTAGTTTTCTCACACCGGTGTCTAACTCATCACAGTCCAGCTGGCCCACTGCCAGAAGGACACTACTGGATGAATAATCAGACACCAATGCTTGGTCTGCTGTGGAGGAGGCTCACTGATTACTATGGACAGACCCTCAGCCCAGATCAACCTTTCTACATACAACCTTTTACTAGGGCAGTTGGTTCACAGGCTCTTTAGCCAGTGGGCTCTGACAAGTACTGCCTGTAGGGGGCACTAGACGGAGATGGAAGATTGTACACAGGCCAAAGCACTTGTCCTCCAGGCTGCGGTTACTCCTACCAGCACTACTCAGGTGCCCAGTGTCTGTCCTCTCTGAACAAGTCTGGAACCAGCCTCACAGTAGTCCTTTATGGACGTGACCAGCAGCCAGCCAGAAGGTCCTCCTTGGGAGGGATAAACACCAAAGCTTTAGGGCCCCTCCTCCGAGCTCCTGCTATGAGGACCTGGCTGCTAGTAAAATTACCACTGTGTCTCATCCCCCCATGATCCTAACCTTCTGATTCCTGTGTAACAAGTTACTTATATTAAATCCTCTCTGTTGAAACCCTCTGTTTTTCTGATTAGGGTGCTGTATTTTAAAATATTATTTTTGATCAGCAAATCGTAACTACTGTATTATATTTATGAAGTATAAAGTGCTGCATTATACGTATACAAGGCAGAAGGACTAAATCAAGCTAAGTAACATCACCACAACCTCACTTACATATATTTTTTGTGGTGAGACATTGAAATTTATCCTCAGTTATCTTGAAGCATGCAATAGTTTCCTTACTGGGTAGAAGACTTCAAAACTCACTCCTCCCTTCTAACTGAAAATTTGTACCTTTGTCCATCATCTGCCCCAGCCCACTTCTCCAGATCCTGTGTAGTGTCTGTCTTTCTATGCCTGGCTGATTCACTTAACATTATGTCCTCCAGGACATCAACACTGTTACCAATGACAGCATTTCCTTCTGTTGTAAGGCTGGCTAGTATTCCATTGTGCATATATACCTAATTTTATTTACACGTGCATACACTGGTGGCAACCCACACTGATTCTGTATTTTAGCTACTGCAATAATCTGCAGTGAGCATAGCGTTGCAGATAGCACTGTAATACACTGGTATCATTACCTTCGGACATATACTCCAACGTGGGATCCCTGGATTGGATGGGTAGTTTTTTGAGGAATGTCCACACTGGTGTTGCTAATTTACATTCCTACCAACAATGCACAAGACTTGTTGGGGCCCTTCCTGCAAATGTTCTGTTTGGATCTTTCATACATCAAGGTGTCAACCACCAAGAGATTCTGTAGCTTTACCCGATGACCCCCCCCCAGGAGTTTAAACATGAAGCTATTCACTGACCAAAAAGCTGAAACAACTATGATACAGGAAATGACACTGTCCTACCCTCTGTGTTAGGAAGCTCAGCATTCTACGGCACAGATCTTGGGTTTGGACATTTCTAATAGTTGGCCATCATAAAGAAAAATAGCAATTCAAGCCAATGCTTAATACAAAATCAGGCAAAGAGATGTCCTAAATACATTAATTGCACTGAATTGTTCACCCTTCAATTTCTGGGGGTGAGAGAAAAACTAAACAGAAAATTAATTTACTGGGGGTTTCCATCAGCTTTGGCAAAAAGGGGCAGACTGGGAAACACCACATAAACGGAAGCCGCCCGCCAGCCCTGGGGAGGCTCACCATGATCTTATCGCTGTCAATGATGGTGTTTAGCCTGTGCGCAATGGTCAGCACGGTGCACTGGGCGAACTTCTCCCGGATCTTCTTCTGGATCAGCTCATCAGTTCTGGAACCAAGTAAGTGACACTGAACTCAGTGAGGATGGAAAAAGGAAACTTAAGACTTTACAGATCATAAGATATTTTAATTTTTAAAAAATCAGTGTCTTAAGACACAATCACACTCAAAAACTATAGAAAGCCAACTCTGGGAATCTTACTGCTTTTCATAAAACGGTGGAAAACATATCTGCCCTCCAAAATGCTGGAAACTATCGGAAGTAGAATTTAGAAATATTTCCCAGAATGCCTAAAACACAAGGTAATAATCCTTATTTGAAATGCTTGGGACTAAATGGGTTTCAGGTTCTGGATTATTTACATATAATGGGCTACATATACCCTGAAAGTAACTTTATACAACATTTCGAACAATTTTGGGGCATGACATTTAAAACTCATATTCAGTGTTACGTGGACTTCAGTTCTGTACCTTGGGTCTACATTGGCTGTAGCTTCATCAATAATCAATATGCGATTTTTCTTCAGAATTGCCCGGGCAAGGCATACTAATTGTCTCTGTCCAACACTAAAATTGGACCCTGATTCTGCTAATTCAGTATCCATTTTACCAGGAAGATCTTCGATGGCTTCTTTAAGCTGTACCTGCGGATGGAGACAGAGAACGACACTTTCCTCAGCAAGCTAACACAGACACAGACAGGGCTCTTCAGCATTAGAGCCCTAAGGACTTGTCTCCTCGTAGTGCCTCATGACGGCGAGTCAGTTCCAGTCAATGTTTATACACAGGTGGGGCACTCGGCTCGGAACACGAGCAGTCTGACTAAAGTGGACAACCCTAGCGGGACCCGAAGTTCTGCTTCTGTCATGCCGCTGCATTGTCATGCTGGCTCATGTGAATTCACAGGGCTGGGGCAGACCTTAAAGAATATGCAGTGTACTACATGAAGTTATGCTTGGGGCCAGAGAGATAGCTGAGTGGAATAAGTGCTTGCCTGGCAAGCTCAAGGTCCTGAGTTCGATCCCTGATACCACAAAAATATACAAATAAATACAAAATAAAATAAAGTTATTATCTAGGTCAAATGTACTAAGTAAAAGACTCACTTTTAATATTTAGCTAAAAGTTAACCTAAGGAATCCATAGAGAGAGAGAGAGAAAAAAAAAAAGAATGGTTGTTAGGTAGGGACAAGAGGATTAACTATAAATGGATAAGAGAGAACTTTTGGGGTGAAGTATTCCAAAACCGGGTTAGTGTGAAGGCTGTACAACTCTACAGACTTGCTAAAACAACCAAATCACACTCAAAAATCATGAATTCTGATATGTGACTTTTATCTCAGTGAGGTTGGTGGCCAACGTCAGAGTCCCCAGCACTGAGTGCCCATCCCACCTGAGACAGCCACCAGGCTCCGACAGGTACTGCACCATTTCAGAAGATTTTAATGAACTGGAAAAGTTTTAAAATATTTCAAAAAACAGGAAATTGCACTTCATATGTTGTGAAATCTGGATCTTACTTGGGTGTGGTCCTTTCCCAAGCTAAGTCCCGTGCTGTGAATACTGCCAAGTGTACCTCAGTCTCACAACTTCACTGCAGTGAGTAAAGAATCATGGAAAACAGGACACAACGTAACACTCTGCCTCAGCGACAGGGTGTTTATATTAATCTGTCTTACAAAATTATAGTTGTAAAATGATATGAATCTCTACCAAGTGGTGATTCAGTTCAATGAATATTTTGTTTTTGGAGAAACTTTGTAGAACAGGAGCCAAATATGTTCTTAGTTCTCTATCTTTGAGAACTAAGAACAGCAAAGAGGTAACACATCTCACACTGGAAGATCAGTAACCCGAGGAAGGCAAGCAGGTGCCCGGAACGCAGGGTCAAACAACGAAGATCTGGGGAGCCCACGTGCTGAGGCGTTTCTACAAACCCGTCCTGGAGCTGTGCTCGCGATGGAAGCCCGACTCCAAGACCTGGGAATTCTGACTTGAGATTAAATACGGTACTCGCATGTGGTGCTACCATCAAACACAGGAAAACGTCCAAAACCTGAAGTCTACCATTTGGATCACGGTGAAAGAGGCTTCACTGAAAACTCCAGATGTCAGTTCCGTCAAGGCCCACCCCAACTATAAGGAAGAGGACCTCCGGGGTACTGCTGCCAGGAGACAGACTCACAGATCTACATCCAGGTGCTAGGACCAAGCAGAAGTAGATGGCGGCAGGGTTTTTAATCAGTTTTTCCATGAATGGACTTTAGTAATCCTAGTGCATGCAAATATTTCTCTGTGTCTGTCTGTCTGTCTTCCTGGTTGGCTGGCTGGCTGGCTTTCTTTCTTTTTTCTGGTGAGGGTGCTACTGGGGACTGGACTCAGGGCCTTCACATTAAGCTACATTCTCAGCCCTTTTTTACTGTAATTTTTAATGTCAAGACTAGGTCTTGCTAAGTTTCCCTGGTTGGGCTGGGTCTCTAGATCTTCAGTGGGTTTTTTTCTTAAGACTGATGGTCAGACTTTGAAGAAATAATCTTATAGTTTCCCCTGACTACTGTGACAGCGCACCACTTATCTGGGAATAGGGATTTCGAGGTGGAGAACAGGGAACACACAAGAAAACAGCTGAGCCTCTATTTTCCTTAATGAATGAGAGAGGCTACGAGAATGATCTCAGCATGAAGGTCCGCTGAAGTGCTGGCCTATGCTCCAGCTATGATGAAGTATTAGAAAGAGGGAAATGCCTGAGACAACGGCACTGCAGTACCGCTGCATTTATTGAGTGAGAGGTTCAGCAAAATATAGACTATGAGATAAGAGGCAGGTGGGACAAGAGATTCACAGCTGAAGCACTGAGGAGAACTGAGGGGCAGGGTCTGTGATTTCATTAACGTTTCTATGATTTGAAAAATTTTATTTTATTTATTTATTTATTTTTGAGAGAGGATTTCACTGTATAGTTTAGGCTGGCCTTGAACTCACTATGTACCTCAGACTAGCCTGGAGCTCTGGAGTATGCTGGTAGCATTACTAGTCCTAGGCAGTATCTACTGATCTTTGGTCTCATAGCAACAGCTGTTCTAAACACACATACTGACTCGCTTTATACTCCAGTAGTATTGAGAGGCAGAGATCTCACAATAAATTTTTGTGGAGAAGATATCTTCCTGCCTCAGTCTTTTGGGGGGTAGGATTACAAATGTGCACCACCACACCCAGCTGCAAAGCCTTTCTGAACGCCGAGAGCCAGAACCTGGGTCCTGCCTAGAGGTGCCAATAGGGCAAGTTCCTGAACTTTCTCTTAGCTTGCTGATAACGACACAAAATTATTATAGGTGAGATCTCTAGCTCTGAATGCCACTGGAATATCAAGCAGGTCAGGGTGTGTGTTTAGACAGCGGCTGCTGTGAGGGGAAAGATCCACAGATACCGCTAGGACTGATGACGTCACCAGCACACTCTCTTCATGCTCGTCCCTGAATTCATTAGTCCAGTGTGCTCACACAAGCGCTTGCTTACTGTCTATCTTCTCCACAAGAATTAAGCTCGCAGTCTCCCACACCTATGCAACAATAAACAGTGGCTGAACACATAAATGAAGCCACAACGCTTCTATAAATTAGAAAATTACATTCACAATGGATATATACCTATAATATATACCACTTTCCTACTGAATTTCATTATCAAAGAAATATATTTCTTATAAAAGTTAATTGGCCCCAGGAGATCATAGCAGCCATGACGTGAAGAGCATTTTTAATCTTTATTTATTTGGTACAGGGTCTCATGACACAGCTCAGACTCACAATGACTTTTCTGTCTCAGCCTCCCCGGTCCTGGGATTACAGGTGTGTGCCACCATGCCCGGTAACAGTGGCCAGCTGGGGGCAGGGCCGGCATGGCATGTCGTACCTGGGATCAAACCTGGGTTCTTGCACTTGCCAGGCAGATGACCAGATTGCCAAGCTATGTCCCCAGCCCTTGCCTTGTAAAAAATTTTAAATAATAATTTCAAAATGAGCATGGTGGTGCACACCTGCAATTCTAGTACTCTAGAATTTCACTACAGAAGGCTCATAGTCTTGAATGAAACTAGAAGTCAGCTGCTTTTCAAGAGGGAGACAGTGAAGTAAGCGACCCAATTCAGGACGGTACAATCCCCAACAGTGCAGGAAAGCAGGCCGGGCATGTGAAGACCGCATGGGCATGCCTTCAGAAACCAGCATGCCGGGCAGGAAGCTGTCAGGCATCCAAATCCGCTCCCTGCAGACACAACCCATCTCCACAAATTGCGGAGCTAACCCCGAGAGCTGGTGGCAACGACACACACACCAATGCACAGCACCAGTAACAATGATGGGGGCCTGATCATTGAGAGTTGGGGTTTTTTAAAGAAATAAGCCACACTTGTAGGAAATGAAGAGATCAACCATTCAGTACATATTCATTAAACGCTTACTTTTTAAAAGTAAAAAGATGAGCTGGGTCCTATGAGGGATTAGAAGTCTAAGATATGGTTTCTGCCACTAAGGAACTTAGAATTAATTTGCAGCACCAACATGAACGTGCTAAATATTTAGTGTTGAAATACATATATAAACTGACAGCATCTTAACAGCCAAAATCCTTTTCCTGGGAGGGCAAGAAAATGCAAACAAGTGATCCACAGGGAAACGCTACACAGACCATAGCAAACCCTATAAAAATGAAGGTATCCATCTAAAAACTGAGCAGAGGCTCTGGAGTTTTGTCACCTGAATTCATTCTGCAGCATTAAAATGCCATGTTTGCCAGTAAATAATTATTATCACCTTCTAACTGCATAATTTGCCTTTTAAGCACTTTCAAATAAAACTTCAAAGGATTTTACAAGTATCATTTCAGTTATCTTCCAGTTGGTGAAAAGGAACTATTACCATCTCCATTTCCTGGACGCTGCCTAGGAACAGAGCTGCAGAGTCTACACTACAGGGGACTTGGACACGAAGAGAATTTGAATGCACGCACACAACTCCTAACAGTGCTGAGCTAAGGACAACGTATCCTGCTGGTGGACTATGAAATGAAAACATGAGACCTTTCATTTCTTGTTTTCACAGTCATCAATATGCACGTTTTGTCAAACCATGTCATCAGCGTCTTATGTTGGGAGCAAAGTTAAACCAATCAGCTCCCCTCAGTTTCCTGAGATGCTGAGAAGAGACACACACAGACACTGATGCTGCCCAAATGGTCACAACACGCAAATTACCTCTTCTAAGGCGTTCCACAGTTCCTCGTCGCTGTGCTCACTGAAGGGGTCCAGGTTCTTCCTCATTGTTCCCGTGAACAAAACTGGTTCCTAAACATCCCAAAGAGTGAATGTCTTTAGCGTAGTTTCCATTATATCGTCACGGTAACTCTCAGAACAGATTGAAACTACGAAAACCCCCAAATTTTCAATGATCATTAATTCTAAGGGTACAGGTGTCTATCTAGAAAACAAGATTTCTATTACTTTCCCATAAATAAACCCAGAGTGCTCCACAATCTGTTCCACATCACTGAACGCTCACAAAAGAAGCTGCTACAGTACGTCATCTTAATTAGAAAATAAAGAAAAGAAGAAAAGCTTCTGAAGAAAAAGAAAATGTTTTCTTGGTAATATCTGTGGAAACAAGAAATGCAAGGACATACTTAATTTGAGGAAATTTACATCAATGGAACGAGAAACTGTCTATCCTGGTGTCACACTGGAAAATATCAATACCATGCGTAACTAGTTGATGTCTATGTTTCAAAAGAAAATTATTAAATGTTTTCTGTATTGGTAAAGCAGTGTTCCAGAATTGGGAGTCTCCCTGCATGCCGCACTGGGACCTTCTGGCCTTCGTCCAAATGGGACATAAATTAATGGAGCCAGTGGCACCTCTACTCGTAAAGAGATCGCCTCTGACATTGCACCAGCTGATCCAACATTATCTTGGCTGCACATCAGGGATGCCGGCCTCACCGAACCTCATTATTAACTACAAGGGCAAAGTAACCTGAAACCTACCGTGAAGGATATCATGTAATACAATTATTTTAATTTAAATGGCTCTTCCTATTCATCTGCCTCAGGAGGAGCCCATAGTTAAGTTGCTCTTGAGATGTTCTGGATTTTAAGAGAGAATCGCGTCTATGGAGCCATGTAAATGCTGTGTTCTCAAAGGCTCTAGCAACCCAGCTGCAAGGTCACGGGCAACAGAGAACCCAACCAGCTTCCTTCAGTGAAGGTGCCTGGAGGAGGGGACAAGAGAAGCAGTGGCCCTCCCCCAGGTCCTGGAGAACTGCTCAAAGGACATCAGCCTGCACGCTCGCCTGGCCTTGGGGCTGGGCCCCCAGTCCCGGAGAAGAAAGACTAAGGAAGATTTTTCTTGAGCTGTTAAGAATGACACTGTCCAGCAGGTTCTTAGTCTTAAGACTGGCAAGGGAGAAATAGAGGCAGAAGGCCAATGGCTTCCCACCAAGATACATGACAAAATCCAAAACTGAAGAAGGCATTGAAAGGGCCACTGTATTACACTAAGCAATTGGCTAAGTGAGTAATCCCCTTCAAAAGCACACCCACATAACAGTTGAAAGAATTAACAACTGGGACCTGCTCTTACTGAGAAGTTTTTTCATGTCAAAAGAAATTAACAACAGAGTGAAAAGGCAACCCACAAATTTGGAAAAATCATGACAAATAAGTACTCAGACAAAGGTCTGCTCTCTAGAATCTATAAAGAACTAAAAAACA
>NW_004524589.1:694042-719887 GCF_000260255.1 Octodon degus | reverse complement strand
TTTTTTTTTTTTTTTTTCCCCTGAAAGTACATGTTTAAAACATGTTCAGTACGAGTTTTTATTTTTACCTGCACAGTTGACTGGCATAGTACAGTTCGGGAAACAAATGCTTTTGTTGAATGCAATAATTTAAACAGAAGATGGGAATCAGACCTGTTTTTCAGTTTCAAGTTCAAGCATTTTTTAAATACTGTGGGCTATCTTTCGTAATGAAGTTTTTCTCTATTACTAACATCGTAAATTCATATTAAACTGGTGACCGAGAGGTGGCCACTGTCAACCGAAACACTTAGGACAGTAAGTTGATAATCCCTCAAGACTGAAAGGCACAGACTTCCTAGACCGTGTGCATCTACTGACTGGAAGACAGGCCTCCATTATCTCCAGAGGAAACACTACCCACTGACCTTCAGCTACTTAAAACGACAACCTGGGACCAGGACAGAACTGCAACCAGCAAGACAAAGCACAACACTTCAATCTTTTTGGGTCCCAAACCAGGAAACTTCCTCTACTGAGACATATTCAACAGGTTGCTGAATATGAAGTGGTTGCTGCTACTTCCCCGCTGTGTTTATTTCCAAATCCTAAGAACCTTTTTTTAAGGGCATCCCCTGGCCTTGGGAAGGAGGGCGTCACTGAAGTCACTTTAAATCTCAGTCCCCCTCCCTTTTTGTTCAGTCCTGTAGCCTCTGAATGAACTGATCATCATCCATTTTCAGAAGAAAAGAACATTGTTCACCAACAAAGGAAAAAGAATTTAAGTCATGTAAAGTCTTCTTTAAGTACAAAAAGGTCACCGGCTCTGGGGAGCAGTTTCCTGGGCTTTAATGAAGAGTCCAGTGTGTAGAAACAAAAGCTCACTGCATTAGGCCTGGATCCAATTGTATTTCTTTACCCGTAACAGCATACCTACCTTTTTTTCTATCTGAGTTTTGTTCTCAGAAAAGAAAAGAAGACAAAAAGAAAAAAGAAAAGAAAGCCAGGTAATCAAAAAGAAGTCTTAAAGAGACAGCTCTGGTTAACCTTTTCAACACACTGAATTAAACGCAGGGAACAGGAATACCAAAATGGCAGAATGGACTGTTTAAAACCTACCTGCCTTTTGTTCTAAAATAATTTTTTTTTTTAAAAAAATCTATTCACTATAGAAAAGGAATCTTCCATCATGATAAAAATGATAGCTGCTGATGTGCACCAACCCTCGGGGTGCCCTCAGAAATGCTGAATTTGCATGGAATTACTCTTCAACTGAAAACATTTTCTTTGTGCCAAAAGGATAGGGGCACTAGGTGTAAAGATTCCATCCAAAAGAGTTTTGAAATCCATTTTTGCAGATGTGCTCTGATAAGCGAGTATACCCTGAAGACAGCCTCACCTTGAGGTTCTCTTCAAGGAGTGCAGTTAACCTCTTCGCGTTGGGAGCAGGCACGCGCCTTGCAGCTCCCTGGTCTGCTGAAGGAGTTGAGGGAGGAAGCACCTCAGGGTGTGCTTGTGGCGGAAATTTTGAGTACCCACAGAGGAGGCTCTTCTTAAGAACACAGGGTTTGTTTCAAAAGTGACTCCCAAGCTCCTTCCAGCACCTTAGTCCCTAACTCAGTACTGATCATGGCAGGTTCAGGAGGGACAAGGACCCTGAAGTATCAGGAGAGAGAAAAAGGGAAGCTCCTTCTCCAGTCTGGGAAAGACCTGGGCCAGATGCACCTATACCACAGATGCAACTGAGGGAAACAGCCTCCAGCTTCCCTTGCACTGCTTTGCTCCTCAAACATCCTGCTCATCTTGTATCAGGGCACTGTGAGACAAGCAACTTGTCCTGAACTCATGCTGTGGAAGGCCAGATAGCTACAGAGCCCTAACCTTCCCATCACCTTCATGTCAGGCTTTCTCTGCCTCTGGAGCCCCTGGAACATGGTCAGGGAAAGCGCTCGGAGCTCCAAAAAGGAGGTCTCTGACACTGATCTGCCCATGACACAGAAGTAAGCCTGTCTCTAAAATGCTTTTCCTTTAGTGCCCGGGTCACAAGTTTTATTTCACAAAAGAACCTTCCTGAAACATTTAGTCTTTCAGAACTGCCACACAGAACCACGCGAACGGGAAACAACTGCAGGAGAAGGCAGCTTTCCACTTCCCTCTTACTCGTTCTCTTTGCTTATGACTCTTGGGGATGCTTTTTAAGTGGGGTGCATAGATAACGCCTAAAACATCTCATCAGCTATGAGTCTGCTATCAACACATATTTACTGAAAAGCAATGTTTGCAGTCTAACAGTCAAGTTGTGACTCCGCTCCTTATTAGCTGGTGGCCTACAGGTAAGCTACAAATCTCTGCAGGCCTGTTTCCTCCTGAGATGTGGGACTAGCCCTGCCCACCTTGCAGCCTAGCCATTTCCTGTTGCTGAGCTGGCCACGCGGGGCAGCACAGCGAGCGCTGCTGCAGACTGGGGACGCAGCCAATTGATCATGAAATCCATTTTGTGGCTCATGATCATCACTTTGTCTTTTCTATGAACTACAACAGAATGGATATAATGGAAAACATCACAGCGCAGTGGCACGGCAGGAGTTGATGTTTTATGAGATTTTCGTTTCTGGGCATGTGTGTGCAGGGGCACGCATTCAACCCACGTGCGGCTGGAGAGCAAAGTGGCGCTCCTCCTGTGGATCCCACAGGCCACCCATGTGCAGGGGGCTCGGGAGCTTCGTGTTGACTGTCTCCCTTATTAGCCTTGAAGCCTGCTTCTCCTGCTTCCTCATGCCTCGGTTTTTAACTCCATCAGATGGGCATGATGAAAGGACTGAGCAAACCGTGAAGCGAGAGGCGTCAGGAAAGAAAGCTAAATCGTGCAGAGGGCTCCACAAATGTGAGCTGCTCGTGGGCAGCTCCCCAAGGTTGCCACAATGGAGGGCAATGAGAGGAAGAGGAGCAGCCCTGTCCCCTAGGAGACTGCACTCGGAATGTGGGCAGGCTGGGGACAGCGGTCATGGGCTGCACAAGGGGCTGCAGAGCATCAGCAGGGCACTGAGGGAGTCAGGAAGTGTGCGTGCCAGGGCAAGCCGAAGCCAGGAAGACCAAAGGATGGTCTTGCCGATTGTTCCTTACAGGGAAAATATTCCATTTCTCCATCGGGCCCTTAGCTTGAGTTCCTAGTAAGTGTGTGTGTTTGTGTTTTGCTTGGGTTTGCTGCTTCACTCTTTAAACTTATATAAATAGTTTTAAAGAAAACCACCAAAGATCACAAAAAAACAGAGTGATCACTGAGCCAAGACCCATTTCCACTTCAGGAGCAATCATGCTTAAAATGGTCGTATCTTAAGCCTGAATAAAGTCATTATTGTTCAAACATCTGAACTGAGTTTTTACAGACTTAATTCTTCATAACAAAATCTGTGAAGCAGGAATTACTAGTCCAGCTTAAGGACAAAGGACATTGACACTAGAGGGCTAGGTGACATCTTAAAAGGTCACATGCTCATAGAAAGCAGTGTTCGTGCTTAGTACATGCTGTCAGAAGGCCACTCCAGCCTGCCTCTGGACCCTTTATGCATCCCAAGTCTCCATACTACGGTATGTTTCTTGTATCAACCAACACTGCGTCCTGGAGACAAAGGCATATGCAGGCAAATACAAAGGTTCCGTGTTTACAACACTTGGTGACCGTGATCTACACGGATACAAAGCTTAGCCCTGTTTTGTAAGTGCATTCTCTGGAGTGGATACACAGAGCTTTTGCACAAAAGGAGGGTGGGAACTTATGGAACAGACCCAAAAGCTGGTGATGTCAAGGTGTTCTTAGTCTTTGCTCAGATGTGCTTCCAAAACATTCCTGGCGCAGCCAAGAATCATCTAACGCTACTTCTTTATTTAGAGCTCTTTTATGTACACAGGCAGACAACTGCTTCTTATTAAGAAGCATTAGAAGTAGCACGTTTCTAGATCCTTCCCTCCAAAGGTATGAAAGCACTTAACAGACAGGCGTATTGTCTCTGTTAAATAAACCTTCTCTGGCCCACTTTTGGGACACGCACACCCCAAAGATGTAACTTGGGAATTGAAGTTCTCTTCCTCTACTGTAACCACTAAGTCATGCTTCTAAAAGCCAGAGTGAATCTAATGTGCTGAAAAAAATCCTTTCCTATTTTTTCCTGAAAGACCCTTTTCTCTGACTTGTGAGAAAAATACACATTACTTGAAGTTTACCACCTTGACCATTTTATTCACACTGCTTTTGTGTTCTTCACCACCATTTACAGGATTTTTTTTTCCATCTTATACTACTTAAGGATATGAAACTGCACCATTAAAGCAGTGTGTCTGTCTTCTCTCAGCGCCTGTCGCACACCATCCTGTCTCTGTGACTGAACACCTCATAGCAGCGGAACACTTAGAATTTATTTTGCGACTGGCTCATTTCTTCTAACACAATGCCTTCCAAGTCAGTCCATGTTGTAGCATGTATCAGAGTTTCCTTCCTTTTTAATGCTGAATAATTTTCCATTGTATGGAGCAACCACGTCTTGCTTCTCCATTCACCTGGTGACGGACACTTGGGTGGCTTCCACCTCTTGGCTGTGTGGACCACGCTGAGAGGAACACGAAGGTGCCATCTGCTCAGCACTCCGCTTTTGTTTCTCTGGGGCACATACTTCGAGCACAATTGCTGGGTCGCGTGGTAACATTCTGCGAGGGGTTTCCAGGCCACTCTGCACAGCGGCTACCAGCACAGCACAAACATTCCAATTTCTCCATCCCCTCACCTAAACCCTCTTTTAAAATTTTTTTAAAATTTTATTTATTTTTTGATAGTAGCCATTGTGAACTGGTGTCTCATTGTGGTTCTGGGTACCTTGATTTCAAAATTACTTAAAATGATCACAGTACCTGAGAGGCTAACAGCAGGTAGTAATAGCCGTACGCAGCTATAAGCTGAAGGCCCACGCGCTCCTCCCTGGGGGGTGCCAGATCCTCAGTGCTTCCTAGTGAACAGTATTTGCAGGTTCTTTCTGCCCACACTCCCAGGGAGCACGCCTGAATGGCTCTTTCTCTTTCATTCCCTCTCTGTATTTCTTATCTCAGGAATAAGTGTGCGCCTGTGTGCATTCCCTAGCTCCCTTGATGCCCAGAGGATTACAGAGTGTAAATAGCTCCCAGAAACCCCACCTAACAAGCCTGAAGTTGAATCTGTACAAGTGTCAGGGCTGAGGGAACAATAAAGACTTGAAGCCCCAGGCCTGTGGGGACACACCCTGTGTTGACCCTGGAGGACAGTAATTACTCAATAAATACTTTCTGGATTGACGCTGGGTAGAAGAACTGAGGCAGTGACAGGAACCTCGGTTGCGCGGGAGAGCCAACCTCTAGAACACTCCCGAACGTCTTCTAGTAAGAAGCAGAAGAAAGCAACGCAGAGCTCAAGAGGAGATGGCAGGGCAAGGTCCACCACTGTGGACCACAAGGTCTGGGGTCCACAAGAAACACTCTACACACACAGCTCCCATGAGCTGGCACCTCTGACTGATCGGAAAGGAAGCGAAAACAAGCGCAGAGAGCCAGAATTCCTTTCCTGAGTCCTCTCTGCCGTCCTCTACTGACTGCTTCCCTGGCTAACGTCTCGCACTAAGGCCTACATTCTAAGAGCGTCTGTAATTCTCACAGCCCCATGGTTTCACAGGAGGCCCTCCATGGAGATAATCGCTCTTGAAAGGGTAGCTTTACTTCCCACAGCAAAATTCCCTCATTAAGACACTCACACTCCAAGTTTCCCTACAGAAACCGCTCAAGTGCTAAATGAACCATTTATCATTCTGTCCTCAGAGTTATGTGGTTATCAGTGGATACAACTGCAGTACCTGGGGAAGTGGCGGCCAGAAATCTGGCTGGGTAAGTAGCTATTCCTGAGTCCGCCTACCTCTTCCACCCCCACACATGCGAATAAACTCTAATATCCGATGAAAATACTTGCTGGAAATACCTATTAAAGTATGCTCTATTGGGGAATAGGATCAATCCAATTAAAAAAGACCAGTAAAATTAAAAGCAATTAAATGTAGGTACCCATATGAAAGGAGCATGCTGGAGCGCTCTGACTTGCATACCTGTGGAATGATCGACATTTTCTTCCTTAAATCGTGAAGCCCAATTTCAGTCGTCAAGATCTTATCAATCCAAATTTTACCTTCAGGTTCTGAAAGCCTAAAAAGCGCTGAGATGAGGGAACTCTTCCCAGCCCCTGTTCTTCCCACAATTCCAACCTACAGAGAAATCCAAGACGAGGGATTAGAAGTTAATAGTGTTTAATTTTTAATTAAAATGAAACAAACCTAGGAAAATATTTCTGGTTTTTCAAGTGAATTGTGGATGTTTTTATTCGGTTTTATCATCTAAAAATATTCTCAATTGCAGCGCTGTCAAGCTCAGGGGCTGGGTAAGTCCTCTTGGTGGGGGCTATTCCGTGCCCTGTGAGATATCCATCCATACCCCTGGCCTCTACCTACTCGACATCACATGCGGCCCCAAACTGGGATGATCTAAAATGTCAGAGAGTGACAAGTGTCCCTGTGGAGCAAGAGTGCCCCACTAAGAGCCACTGATGCACAGCAGAGTTAAAATTAGCCATCAACCTCCTAACAGGGAAAGCCAGCAGCCCGAGAAGTGGTTTTGAGAAGCCAGCTTTTACGTGAGCTCTGCCTCCAAAATCTAAGTATTATGAGCCTTGAGAATTTCTTGGGGAATGTCACAGAGATATTAACAAGCCAAGTCAAAAGTGCTATATATAAATAAGTACTAATTTTCCTGGAGTCCTGTCATGTAAGATAAGTTATTCATGGTAGAGAAACTAAATCTCCTTCTGTTCTTCTGCCCCAAAAGGAAATACCTTACAATTTCAAAACCCAGGCCTCCCGTGTCTTAACAGACAGTACCCAGTAGCCAAAACACACATAACAAGATCAACAACAACAACAAAAATAACACTTGCTGCTTATATAGGGCCTTTCATCTGAGTAGTTCAAAAGGCATTTTACAAACCAATTAATACTTGTAGGTGCCCCTTGGGAAAGACTCATGTCAAACATCATTCCTCTCATGAAAGCCAAAGCTGAAGAGAAATGAGGTGTGTGAACAACAAGATCAAAGAATCAATAGAATGCAGGTAAACTGTTGGTCAGGAAGGAAGCTGTACGGTAAAAGTCGGTTCCTGAGAAACACGCATTTACACTTGTATTGGGAAAGCTGGCCTTTTTTTCTTTTTTAAATGTACTGAGTACAGGGTCTATAAGGTCTCACTACACAGCTCACACTCATCGTGCTCCTCCTGTTTTCAGCCTTCCAACCACTGGGATTACAGGCATATGCCACCATGCTCAGTCTCAGTTGCTAGGAAAAAAAGAGACCTAGTAAGATTAATGGAGCACTATGAAGTAATTTGAGTAGGACTAGAACTAAGGCCGGCCTGCTGTGCTCGGGCCTCCCTCTCACTTTGACTGCCCAGCACCCAATTCCTTCGGTGGGCAAGGAGGGAGGGCTGTGGCCTCCCTGCAGAAGCAGACCAGTTTCCAGTGTGCAGAGCGTGCTGGTGTTGTGGACACAGGTGGTGCGATGGCAGGGGCTGGAGAAGGATGTGCAGGGGCTGTGGCTGTCCTCAGGAGGGACAGGTGCCCACAGTGGAGGCTGGGGACAAACGTGCTGCTGAAGACACAGGTCACCTGGAAGATGAGACAGACTGAGTCCCCTGCTTGGGGTGGTGAAGCTGCTTTCTTATGCCTCCGGGTCATAAAAGGACCTAGCAGTGCGTGGGCAGGGCACTGTGGGATACAGACCAGGGCGAGCTTCGTGGGGATGGCGGACGGGAGACGCAGTGTTCTGCAGCAGGAGACAGGCCGGACTAGAAAGAGGGCACAAACGCACACACCCAGGTCACGCAGTATTACACTGTAGCACAAGCTCAGGGTTCGCAGGATAGAAAGTTAAACCTGTACAGTGGAAAGTGGCCCAGGACTTTCTAGAGGTCAGTGGTAAGGGACGCCAGGGTAACCCAGGGGCTCAATTTCAAGGTGCTGAAGGAAGTTTCTTGCAAATCATGGGTTACGGGTCCTGAAAAATTGCTGGTGGGAGACAGGACTCCACTGGGGGTCTCACGCAAATGCAACTCTGGCTGCGCGGGCCGGGGGGGGGGGGGGGGGTCTGAGCGCCTGCATTCTAGGCAGTTCCCAGCAGAGGCAGCTGCTGGAAGCAGTGAGGAGGAGCGGGGAGCGGGCGGAAGCTGGGGGCACCAGGCATGAGAGGAGGGCTCTCTGAGAAGCGCTAGGAAAAAGGGAGAAAATGCAGGAAAGGAATATTTTCACACATTATCGCAAGGTCTAGTACACATCTGTAAAAATGTATTATCCAAGTAATAGCTCTGTGCAAGGAAAAAATAACAGACCAAAATCAATCTGCCTTTAGAGCTGGGAAATGCTTTAAAATGGCCCAGTACTTTCTAAAATGATCAAATCAACCACAAAATCATCTAAATGAAAAAACGCAGCCAGTGTTTAAAATCTAAACTGGAAGCCTAGGGTGGCATTTATTCTTGTTCTTTATTTTTACTTGCGATTTCTTCCCTAAATTAGCAACCTGCTTAGTGCCGATTACATTGTCCTGTTTGCCGTAACTTTTCGGAATCTCAGCAGAGGACGCTGAGGAAAGAAAATGAGCTTCTGTCGCTGCTGCGCAAGCACATTCCTGTGTCCTGAACACTGCCTCTTCTGATCAAATCTGACTCTAACGGGGTGGCCATGAAACAGGGACTGGGCACAAGGGTGAGAGATAGGACACCCCAGGGTCACAGGCAGAGGGGCATGATCCACAGAAAAGACACGCCCTGGACATAATCCCCAAATACTGGGTCGTTCAAGACACAAATCAAAAGCCAAGGCATTGTCGATGTTAAATGTAGCCTTTAATTTGATTTACCTTCAAACATTTTAGCATCTGAGGTAACCCTGTGATGTGGAGATTTTAAGATCGGAGAATCTTTAAAAAAAATCTGGGGCTGTATGGATTTCTAACTTGTACAGTTTTTTTTGACAATTTGTATTCTGTGGTTTCCGGGGATATCTGACGGGTGAACAAATTAACAGAATGACACCAGCATCACCAGATCGGATACACTGCCTGCAAATAAGCACGCGTCACCACAGAATTTGAGGGGCTGCTGCTCGTCAGAGGTGGAGCTACAGTTCTGCCCAGGCAGTTGTCCTCACCATCTTCAGACCTACCAGGAAGCTTGGAAATAATCAGGAGCTTGTTTTTGCCACATGGCTCACCGAAGCTGCTCTCTGTGCACCCTTTGGGCGGCAACTACAACTTGCCTTCTCTCAAGTCACAAGGGTATCGCTCATTACAGCGCAGCTAAGACCAGGCCAATAATGGGGCTGAGGTAGGAAGGTTCAACGAGCAGCTCCTGAAGTGTTTAGCACTTGTGGGGCAGGAGACACTGCACAGTGGTAGAGCTGCCTTTGGTGCATGCCCTGAGCTAGATGCCCAGTCCTGGAAAAAAGAAGAGGAAGAGAAGGAGAAGGGAACAGGGAGGAGAGAGGGTGGAGGAGAGGAGGGGGAGGGGAGGGGAGGGGAGGGGGAAGGGGAAGGGGCAGGAGAGGGGAGGAGGAGGGGGGAGAGAACTCCTGTCCAGGGAACAAGTCATTCACAGCTGTCTTTGTGAAATCGGTTTGTCACAGGTGTCTCCGGTGTTACTCATGCTCACATCCAGCTGATTCAACACTCACTAATGTGCTCCATTTACTGGGGAAGAGGGTGAATAGAAAATATTCCCTAACCTTTGGAAGCCTCAAGGCACAACAAGACACAAATCCAGAATACAAATCATGCCATGATCTTCTCTTTTGTAACTGAGGTTTTTTTTCGGTTTTGGCCTTGAGCTCACTAGGTAGCCCAGGCTGGTCCCAAACTTATGAAGAGCCTCCTGCTTAGCCTCCTGAGTGCTGGGATTATAGGTGTGCAGAATGCCCCACAGAATTTTTAAAAAATTATGGTAAAGAGACCTAAAATTCACCACCATAATTAAGTGTCTGTTAATCAAGTTCACACTACAGTGCAGCCTCCACTACCATCCACTTCCAGAGCTCTTCTCTTCTTGCAAAACTGGAACTCTCTACCCACTAACATGTTCATGAGTGGGCTATGTTCATACAGCTCTCTGCTGGATGGCTCTGGACTATGGTGGTCCATGCGTGGCTGTCCCCTCAGGTGTCATGGGGCAGTCCCATCTGCTGGCACAGGCTGTCTGATAGCAGCGTCATGCATGTGCTGCCAGCGGTTCAAGCCAGCCACGTGTCAGACAAACAACACTGGAGCTCCACTACCTGCTCCCAGCCTCTGGCAACTGCCATTCTCTCTACGTTCCTAAGAGCTGCGCTTCACTCAGCAAGGCACATGAGCAGACTCCTACTCTGTCGCTCCCATGTCTGGCCTTCCTCACTCAGCGCTGTTCTTCAAATCCCATCATGCTGTGGCAGGAGTTGAAATTTCCTTCCTTTTTAAGACTAAATAGCATTCAACTGCCGATGGATCCTTAAGCTGCTCCTGCCTTTCAGCATTTATGAATAATGCTGCCGTGAACCTCTGTGTACCACACACGTGATCTTCAGGTGTCTAGAAGATGGTACAGAAGAACAGATACTCCTGGAGATGTAGAGATATTTGCCCTGAACAGCAGCAGGAAGGGTCCCCCCAGCCAGGAGTGCGTGGGAGAACAGGCAGCCTGGGAGAACCAGGGACTGCCTGGCATGGGGCTACGCCCATGTTGGGAACGAAGGCTGGCAGAGGGATTCCTACTGCTTGCTTTGTTCGGATTTAGTCTCACCAGAAGCCTCCCCCCCAAGGGGTGAAAGGGACACAGCTGGTGGTGTGGATGCCAAGAGATCCAGGCCCCAAGCCTTCCTGACATCTCTCGTGCCTGCCCCTGGCTTTCCTTTCACGGATTCACAGTGGGGCTCTGGGGCCTATGCTCCCTGCAGCACAGGTCTCTGCAGAGCCCTGATGGGGCTGTGGCTCGAGTTCTTTCCTGGTGGCTGGGAAATGGCCGGGTAGCTCTGGCCAAAAAGGCCTGGGCCTGGGGTCTGGACAAGGTCAAAGCAGTGGCGTAGCCCGCTAAGGGGCCAGAAGGGAGCCACATGAGCAACAGATCCTTGTTTGAGGAGGAAACAAGAGGCCGTGAGAGGCCAGCAGAGCAAAAGCAAAGCATACGTGGGAAGGCAAGACAGGCTAAGGAGAAAGCAACACAAGGAGCAAGAACTGATGGGAACTGGGTATAGGAGCCTCGGTGACAAGGAGCCAGCGCTACTTTCTAGATACAATCATGAATAGTTAGATGTTCAAAACAGTATCCTGGGTAGCCTGTGTCAGGTTAACCC
This sequence comes from Octodon degus, assembly GCF_000260255.1. NCBI lineage: Eukaryota > Metazoa > Chordata > Mammalia > Rodentia > Octodontidae > Octodon > Octodon degus. The sequence goes on along the minus strand of NW_004524589.1, from coordinate 708,476 downwards.
CCAATCCTGATGTTCAGGGCCCACCAACTGCCACAAGGCCGCACTCCACACTGAGAAGGGAATGCTGGCCTCTTCCTTCCACAGTCCCTTTCCAAGGAAGACTCATCTCTGTCATCGTGATCTCATGGTACCACAGACAACAGGCCCACCAGGATGCCAGCGAGCAGATGCGGCACTAAAATCTAAATCTTGTACTTAAAAGTGGGAAGCAGCAAAGGAATCCTAACCAACCTTTTCTGTCGATTTAATGAGTGCCGTCAGGTGCTTCAATACCACAGGCCCGTCCAAGCTGTACGTGAAGCTCATGTTATCAAAGATGATCACTCCTTCGTGGGGCCAGCCTGGTGGCGGGCGTTTCTGGTACTCCCAGGGTGCTTCTTTTTCTAGGTCTGTGTATTCAATCACTCTCTCCACCGAAATCATCTGTCAGAGACATAGCATCCACAAAGGTTACACTGTCGAGCCTTGGTGGTGGTGTCCCAGATGCTCAGGCAGTGCTCTGGTCAAGGGTACCCCACACGCCGCTGGACGAGGATGTCCCAGGTCTGAACATTTAAAGACGGAGGAGGACCTCCATGCTTTGCTGCTGGGTTTACCGTCATGTCGCACCTTCCCTCATGACGCGTTCTGTCAGTGTTCTAACACTGAACACAAAGAGGATTTTGTAAAAGTGAAGAACACTCATGGCCTCCATCAATGATCTGTGGCCACGCCTAGCCATCATTTTAATCAGATAGTCAGCAAACTTCACTGTAATAATTCTGTTCAATGGGAAGAGTGAAATGGAAATATTTCATGTTCACTGTTCCTCTCCCTAGGAGGTTTAAGTATTTAAAAGAGGAAGTGATGTGTCCATTGATTAAGCCCTTCGTAAACAACCACGGGCTGGTAGGAGCCCACGAAAGAGAGGGCCCTACTAGGAAGAAACAGCAGCAAATTCTGGGCTTCATGCCGTCTGCTCTTTACATAGGAGAAGAAATGCTAAAACTGTGAGGGTGGGTGGGTAGGAGTGGGGGAGGCCTATTAATTAAACAAACAAACAACTTCAAAATATTGAATTCTTCTTTTACCAAGAATGAGGAATTACCCATTAAGAAACAAAAATAAACAGGCCTCTAAGAAATTAGCTTATATCCTCTCTAGGATTTCAGAACTTTCCTCCTACAGAGACATTTATTACATCTGAAGACAGCTTGTGGTGAATATAAAACCTGCTGACATAGCATACATGAGACTGAGAAAAAGATGTATATATTTTATTTTACATTAACTTTAAACAGATGGAAGGATTTTTTTTTAAGAAAAACCCAGTTAGCTACGATTAAAAATAACAGTTTTAATATTTTACATAAGAACCGCTTTTATGCCATTTAATGGCAAAGAGTCCTGAAAAGGCCAGGAACGTTCGATAAACATTACCATATTCTCCACTTCGGCGCTTTGTCTCACAGACCACTGGAACATCCCCATGAGGGTGAGGGCGTAGGACAAGGCCAGGCCAACCTGCCCGGCATCCAGAGCTACACAGAGCGGGAGGAGAAAACAAAGTCAATCTCATTTATAAAGCGTGCCTCGTGGCGTCTGCTACTCTACCACGAGGACCCAGCAAGCTGCCCGTCACGAGAGTTGCGACTGCACGTCTACTCTCTGCCAATTGAGACTATGACACAATTTTGTAAACCCTCGTGCTTTTAGAAAGCATATTAAATGAGTTTATTAATCCCAACAGGATCAGCATAGGTTCGAAAGAAAGCACCATTAGATACATGGGGAGTGACGTCATTATGCAAGCATATATCACAATGGTTTTGCTGCCCATTATGTAATCCCACGCTTTCTACGTCCAAGGCAACCACAGCTGGAAACCACTAAGCACAGGTGACAGGCTCTAAGACATTATGCTTTGCATAGTAAAATACTACTGTCATTGTTCTATTATTAAGTATCATCATACAGTGGTGTCACTATGGAAGTTGGGGATGGTGCATTCACACTGCACACACCAACCTCTGCTTGTCTGATATCCGCCTGGCAGTGACGACAATGCTCTCTGCTGCTGAGACTGTTTCTCAACCCAGTACACAGGCAACTCCACCACTAATCTAGGAGTCCAGACACAAACTTCAAGCCCTAAGGACAAAATGCTCAACTGCAATCTGGGTTTTCTCCTCACAACTACCAGACATAACCAGGACTTTCCAGTCCATCATTTGCACAGCCACTCGAAGGAAGACAAAAGGGCTGCGCCAAGACCCAGGGACTCCTTTGAACAAGTCGCACCCTGAAATCACACCCATGCTTACATGCTGTAAACGCTTCAGTACATTTCATTAGAAGCAAATAATACATACCATCAGACAAGGTGGCAAGAGTTTAATTTAATAACTGGAAACACAGCTATAAATTGTAATCATGCCATAAATAGTTATTCACATCTGCACTTACTCTGTGCCAAAATCAGGGACCCAAAGGCAACAACGATGACAAAGATGGCACAGATGGCATCCAGACGCACGGCGAACCATCGCGATGTTGTCAGAAACAAGAACCAAGCCTCTGTATTTGGGAACCAGAACAAGCACGATGTATCAGTACAAAAGCCACATGGACTGCAGTGGATGTGGGCAGCACCACACTGCTAACTGAGTAGCACAGCAGAGCCACGCACACAAGGAACCTGAAGGCCCCAGAAGGCTGGACGATGCACCCGTGGTATCCACACAAAACTGCAGTGCTCTGAAAAAAGGTGCAGTGAAACAGGCAACCCAGAGGTGATGAGCAGAAACACAATTGTAATTTTACAAAAAGGATTGAAATGGTTTTGCAGGGCCAGCTATCATGTGAAGTTAGCCAGCTCACACAAGGCTTGGTTCAGAAGCAGAGAGTGCAGCTCACAATCTGTTTCTAGAACCTTCCATACCTACAGAGTCCTACACACAAGGTAGAGGGCTTTGGAGCTGCATATGAATGGCTGCCTTCTTCAAAGGATCTGCAGATGGTTTATAAAATACCATGCAAGAAATCAAAACTATACAGATTGGGAAGATGGGCTACGTGTCTGTATATTCCGAGGAAATTTGGAAATGTCTAAGTGGGGAAAAAAATCTTGCTTCTACAAAGAATAACCCACATCAAGGGGTCAGCCAATTTGTTAAGTGGAAAATTGATTTTTTTTCTGTCAGTTCTAAAACCTCATATGCTCTAAAGTCTAAATCAAGGGCCGGCCAAATAGCTCAGTGGATTAAAGCACCTGCAAGCAGGTGTAGGGACTGGGGTTTTGTTCTTTGAGCCTGCCGTGCTGGCCCTGGCCCTGGCCCTGGGGCACACTGAGATGGCAATTGAGACTGGGCATGTTTGCGCACGCCTAAAATCCCAGCTCTTGGGAGGCTGTAAACAGGCAGATTACTATGAGTCCAATCTAGTAGTGAAACCCTGAACACCCTGTAGACCCTTCCCTAAAAATTAAAAAAAAAAATAATAATAATAATAAAAAGTCTAAATGAAGGGCCAGTAACCCGCAGCCCATGGGCCAAGATGGGCAGATGTGCTCGGCACCTATTTAGTAGACATTTGATGGGAGCCTGGCCAGTGATGGATACAGTACCTATGTTTGCTTCAGAATCAGAGCAGCACAGGGAGGTGCTGCTGCAGGGACTACCCAGCACACAAAACCTGAAATAGTGCTTAGGCAGCCTTTTGAAAAACAGAGAAAGGGAAAAAAAGTTTGCTGAACCCTGCCCCACAAGGACAGAGAGCCACAGGGCACTGAGCTGGATGGGCCATGCAAAGTGGGAGAGTACAAAGGGATACCATGAGGAGCAAAAGCCAGGGGCAGAAGGACAGGAAGATGCGCTAAGGGGGCCTGGGCAGCAGGCAGCGGTGTTACCCGCGAAGCAAGCAGTTGGTCCCACGTTCCGAGGCCACTTCCAGATATGTACAGACCTGAGTGCAAGTCCTGGTGTGCATCGAACAGCTCCTGACACCTCTCTTCAGCCCTGTACGCCCGGATGGTCCAGAGCCCCTGGAGGGAAGAGGACAAGTGGGAAAAGACCGGACTCCGTGCTGCAGAAACACACACAGACACAAAACAGAGGAAGCCTGGTAAGACTGGATGCAGGAAACCAGCTCCTCCTGTGCTCCGGGGCCAGGCACTCTACCACGGCGAAAGCAGGGGCTCCGAGTTTCCACATGAAATACTCCCGGCAAGCTGGAGAGGACTCTGCATGCTGGTGCCCAGCCCCTGCACCTGCCTCATTCTAGGGACTGCGAGACTATAGTCCTTCTCTACCCACCTTCAAACTAATCCAAATTGTTTTCATTCTCTCTTTGCTAATCCACCCTTCAATGTCCTCTCTTCCACTCTTCCGGCCATCTTTTTAGGGAGAAATTATTTTTCACTGATTTTTAGGCCAGTAACATTATTGTTATTTACAATTCTGTTAAGAATACTTCCTACAATAAATAACGATGATCTCTTTATGTGTCTGCTTGTACCTCAGATACTGACTTGGGGGCCAGGGCATACATGTGGGAGGCCAGTAACCAGGACAGCACCCAACACACCTCCTTGCGCCCTGGGGAATCTTCCTTCATCAAGTGTGCAAGAAGAGTCCTTCATGGCTCGTGCACCTGGGCATCACACTGCATTTGTGCCCACAGAAGCTGCTCCGCCAAGAGGGCTTTGCCTGGTCTTGGCCTCAGCTGTTAGACCGCGAAGGATGCTTTTGTAACTACCCTACCAGAAATCTGTCCTCATGTTTGGAGGTCACTGTGCCATATGGCCTCGGTGGCCATCTCACCTTAACAGAATCTAGAAAGGCACATTCCCCTTTGTGTGTCTTCACTGACTGGGGACATGGGTCCCATGACTGGCCATGTGCTTCAGCACACTGTATCATGACACAGGCCAAGCCCTCTACCCCACACCTGGATTTCCCGCCATGCAGGATGGTTCCCAGAGTCTCCCCCTCTGCACTGCGAACAGGGCTGCCATGGGCAGGGCGTATCAAGGCCAGTACCCAGCATGCAGTTCTCACCACTGTCTGGGATGAACCATTTGTGCTTTATGGGTAAGAAATATGGACAGATCACTTTGTTACCTGTCCATATCCTAGAGAAGTCCTGTTGGTAAAACATGGAGCATTTAGAAGTGAAGCCTATTCATCTTACAAAAGGCTGTGTAGGTTTCGTAAGACGACAAGAGGGTAAAAATCAAGGGAAAAAACTTGAAGTTCTTCTGTAGGGCCCTCAAGCACTCATCTGTGTACCAGGGCCACCCAGCACGGGTATTTCCACTGTGTCCATGGCTGCTGTGTGTGTTCTGGGGAACTGGGGAACGTGTGTACTAAGACCCAGTTCTGCCTCATAAATCAGTCTATAGCTGCACAAGCAAGGAGGAAGAGGGCTTCTAGGTACGTATGACGCTCAGGTCATGGAAGGGGCCTAGACATCAGCCACGGTCCTGCTGACCTCCCATTCATCCCTGGGGCTCTGGGCTGACCGGGATGCATCTTTCACTCTGTGCTTTTAAGATGGTAATGCGAGGTAAGAGGACTGAAGTCATGCTCCAAATAAGAAAGGCGGACTTTCCCACAGGCTGTTTCTGTAGACTTCAGCAGATATTCCAACCTGTCCACAGTAGTCACTCTGCAAACAGGGTGCTCCTGAGGATGACCAACATAGGATTCCACGTGCTCATTCCCTACAAAGAGTATGCTAGGTCTGGCTCATTAGAACTGGGTGCCCTCCTTTACAGAACTAGGAAGTGTCATGACAAGAATACTATTTCATTGGAGATAATGGCTATAAGAAGGCAGGGATGGTGGTCACCCATGCAGGGTCTTCAAAGGAAGCCGTTAGCTTAGGCATCCTCAACAATGTCCCCTATCAGGACACCAAAGTCACCACTAACTCTCTCGAGCTGGGCTTAAGGGCAGGGTCCACTTTACAACTGCCTCCCAGCCATGAGGACCAAGAAAGCCATGGCCAAGGTGAGAGCTGCTGAGGTACAGCAGGAATCTGCACCTATAAGAAAAGATTCTGCTTCTTTCATATCCTACAAAGGGCTGTGTGGGATACCGTGGGGGTGCACTGAAGGGACTGCAAGACCATCCCAGTAGTCCTAGGGACAGAACATGGCAAGGTTCTGGGTTATTTTACCTTTTTCCTACACAGACCTCAAAAGCTAGCGTGTATAGCCTGTGTAACATCAAGGCTCCAGTGCAACTCTACATTTCACAGGACCCAGGGCTGTGCTTGCTGCCACCCTGAGCCTTCTTTGGGACATATCCTGAAGCACTGGGTATCTTCTCAGGGAAACATTAGGGCAGAGATCTTGGTATTCATTTACACTATGGGAGACCTCCTCCTTATTGCATTTTTAATTCCCTTGTATGTGAGGTTCTTGTACCTTGGGTAGTGCCCAGCAAGGACTTTCCAGGCACTGTCTCAAGCAATCCTCAGGAGAGTACCACAGGCAGGTATGCTTACAGCCTTAACAAAGGAAAATGGACCTGAGGCATTAACTACATGACTCAGGATTAAATAAATTATTCCATGTAGTACAGTTGCGTCTCAGACCCATCTCTTACTCCCAAGGCTGTGCTTATAATCTGAGTCAGAGTCTCAAGGGGTCAATAATTAAGAGTTAAAGGGCTCATGTGTTATTAGACATATTTTTCTCTAGATTTTGCAGCATGTGGTTAGAAAGCTCCTCAACTCTTACTTTACTAATACCCATTAGGTTTCTCTAAATGGAACAACAGCCCTGGGAATCTGGCATAGAAACTCTTTAAAGTGGTAGCTTCAAGGTCCAAAAATGAGGAGCACAGGTAGAATGCTCTACTCCCAAATGGGTGCCTGGGGCAGACATTGTTAATGGATCACAGAACCATTGTGGAGAGAAGGCAGGCACTGTCAGATGCCGCATAGGCTAGAGAAATGTAGCCAAATGCCATCCTGGTTTTACGCACTTCTGTGTAACTGCTGCTATCTTTGCCGTTGGAAAAATAAAAAGCATTATGGCCAACTACTATTAAGAGTGCTTAAACATCAGCCTATGCTTCAAAAAGCAGTTAGTCAGTAGGATCTGAAAGTAGATCTTGGGGCTCTAGTAAGTCCCCCAAAACACAAGGATAACATAGGTCTATACCCCTTTTCACAGCCATCGGTCATTCTTCTTTCTGCTGGTGAAGCACACCAATGGCCTCAAAAATCACCAGCAACTATTACTTGGAAAAAACAGTAGAGCTATTACTTACAGCACAACCACATACCTAGATGGATGCCAGGAAGTGGTCCATGCAATTATCTGGGGATGCGGAAAAGGGTACAGCCATATGTAACTCCTTGAAGCCAACCAGGATGCAGAACTCACATTCTCCACAGGGAGCATGACAAAGTTGTAAGACTCTCCATATCAAAATTATGCCAAGGCTTAGGATGTGCTCTGGGTTTCAGGAAAGAACACTGTATCTGCTTCTTACAAAAAGCTTTAATTTGATTTTGTTTTGAAGACAGGTGTCACTGTGTAGTTTTGACTGGCCTTGACCTCACTACACAGCTCAACCTGGCCTTGAATTCATGCCAATCCTCTTGCCATAGCCTCCAGAGTGCTGCGATTACAGGTGTGCCCAACCGCACCAGGCCTGCCTGAATCCTGTCGCTGTAGCACAAGTCACAGCAGCACAGTGTTACACACGTGAACCTCGCCACACTGCCCACCATTGAAACACCTGAAGTGATGGGCCCACACAGCGGTTTCCCAGCTCCTCCTGACGACTGAGAAGCTTTTCTGTACCTTTTATGAATCCTCACTTGCTCCAGTTCATATGGACAGTTATGATAAATGGCTCCTGAGAGTTTATTACTAAAAAGGAGACACATATGCCATATGAAAAGAACTCCTTTGTCCTAATGAACTTATTTTTTTTCCAGTTAGGGGACTTGTAATTCTTCTCTTCTTGGCTTGGTTTTCAGAAAGATGAGCTGTATTTCAATTGTACTAACTATTCATCACAGAGGTTTTCTGATGGAATATCTTCCTTTTCTACTTTTTGGCGATGATTCTTAGTTTTTATAAAAAATTAGCAATTTTACCCTCCTTATGGTTTTAAATTTTAATAATAGTGAAATATGCTAGTTTTTACATTCATAATGAGATGAGCTCTGGATTAGTTCATCCTCTGTGATTATGTGCAGAGTACAGTGATTAATCATAAGACATTTTTTCCATTATGCCTAACTAGAAATTTAAAGAGAGTGATAAATAGACTAAATGTATTCTAAACTTTTTTCCTTCTGGTTTTTCAGTATCCATGTGAAAAACTCAAACTATGAGACAATTACACCAAGCACCGCTGACAACCAGGAGCAAAACTGCCAAATAACAATACTTATGTTTTCAAAGCATTTAGTAACTGCAACTTACTATCAATAAATAACAATTCTATCTTTCAAATACATTACTTCTGACATATGAGCATGTCTCCCATACCCCACCCTTCCTTTCCTTGTCATTTCCAGTACCTTTAGGGAAGGAAAAACTCCCTGATTATTTTTCTTCTAAATTAGTTCAATACTTGATGAGATGTTTTATTGGAAAAATGCTTATTGAGTGCTTGCCCTGGGTATGCAGGGAAGTCTGTCATGAGCAAGACCGAGAGGGCCCGTTTGCAGCGAACTCCACTTGAGTAATATTCCACATCTGCCTTATGATAACTGCAAACCTGCACCCGGCAGGCTACCAGCTCCATTCACCTCAAGGGCCAAATGACTCCCCCAAATTCCGACCACTAGGTTTAATTTCCTCAAAGTACCAAAGGGCAGAATTCTCGAGGATGAAGCCTGAGAACTCCCGCCACTCCTTCATGATGGCACTGCACGCCTGCTACTGGGCCTCGGTACTCACTTGTAGACTCCAGTCGTTTGACATCCCTTGAGGTTTCTAAGAAGTATCGCCGAAGAATGAAGAAAATGATGGCAAGGGGAATCATGGGTATTGCAATCCAAGGAATCACGGCCACAGCCACAGCCACCACACTGATGACAAGCAGCAATGTCTGAAAGGGTAGAAACAGAGACAGGCGCCTGACCTTACTGCGCTGTTTGTAAGGACTCCATGCCTGTCCTCAGAAAGCCTTGCTAGGACAGGAGAGCACTTACTCTCCCTTCTGAGAAATAACAAAGACGTTGGTGGCACCGAGGATATGTATCACATGCCTGCACTGGGCAAAACACCAGGAAGAGGATGTTTTAATATGCTTATTAAAATGTTTACTACATTTGGATACTTACATTAGCCATAGGAGGCAAGCTTTGCTAGCTCTTCCTTATTTAGTAGATTACACAGCTGAGACTGGATTCCAAACTACCTTGAATCAGCACAAGTTACTAGGGAAACTAACAAGCAGGTACTGGATTAGGAATCCAGGAACCTCAGCTACACATGGGTAAAGACGTGGCTTACTGCAAATTCAATGCTCAGAAAAGGAGTACAGGACTCTGTGTCTTCACCTTGCGTAGCGAGAAGTCCTCTCTGGGCTCTCTACCTATGGTTAGTATCACTAAACACTATGCAATTGGCTGTATATTAAGCATGCCATATGTATGGACTCATTCAAACCTGAAAACACACTTACCATGTGCTATCATCTTATTTGACAGGAAAAGACACCAAGGAACAGGGAGGAAGAAGCAACTTGATCAAACTTATACACCATCACTGCGAAGCCTAAAGCCATAAAAGGTCCTAAGATACGAACCTTTTTTTTTTTTTTTAATGTATTTAGTACAGGGTCTCACTACACAGATCAGACTCATAGTGATCCTCCCATTTTCAGCTCCCAAGTGCTGGGATTGCAGGCAGGTGACCACCAAGCCCAGTCTTAAACACTGTCTCAGTGCACACCAAGGGCGGGGCCTGCAGTGCATGCTGGGGATCAAACCCCAGTCCCTATGTCTTCCTAAGCAGGCACTTTAGTCCGCTGAGCTATCTGGCCGACTTGGACACTTTTTTATGGTCATGAAAAATAACTTTTCTTATTGGGCCTCATAATTTGTTTTTAATTTTTCTTCTAAACATCCTAACTTGAGGGATATCAAAGTTCATTAACAGACCCAATTAAGATTAGAGAAATTTAATTTTTTTTAGAAATCTTTTTTTTTGTCCACATGCTACAACAGATTGAGCTCCGGGGAGGTTCAGGCAGGACCCCATTCTATTTTAGCTTATTTTTCCATAATTTTATTGAGAAACAAATAGCAATGAGACAGTTTCAAATCAAATTAGAACAGTTTCAATAATTAACACATTGCATACTGTCTTCCTAGTGGTTATTTGTTGTATAAGATGCAGACATGATATCCTATTTACAAACACTATTAGAACAAATCCCTCTATTCATTGAATTAAGAGAATGTAGCTGTATAGCCTAACCATTTTGAATACACAGATACAAAATGATCATTCATTTGTATCCCTTTTTTTGTTTAGTTCCATCATTTAAATATTATAGGTGTGTGAACTCAGCAAAATATTCCAAAATAGTCCAGTAGTCCATAATAGTATTGGGTCTTCCATATGATTGGCAATGTCAGAAGTTGTTGACCTGAGTCCCCTACAGCTCATCATAACAACATGGTTTTACTTCTTTTTTAGAAATCTGAGGGGGACAACCCACTCAGGCCCCCTCCTATCCCTCTCTCGGACAGGAGCTTTCTTTCCCTCAATAAATATATTCTGCTCATTTAAAAAAAAAAAAAAGAAAGAGATCTGAGTAAGAGTTTTGAAAGCCAGAGGTCACCTTCAATGTCTGTAAGATTTTCTGTTGGTGTTTTAAATTCTATGTCCTAGAAATGCATTAACTTTTTCGTTAGGATAAGAGTTCAGTGTCTGCTTGCACGGCAAATGTCAAGGACCATAGCCCATGCTATGAACCAGGCATTCACTGTAAGAATGGCCCTGTGTGAACACTTTGTGCTATGCACGCTCACGTGCTCATCGCCTCCCCTAAGAAGGGACTTTGTCTTGAGAAACCCTGACATTCTGTGAAGATAGCAGAAGGACACGAAGCTGCAACACTGGATGCTGCTGGCGTAAGGAGCCATCTTTACCAGGCGAAGTATGATGTCATGCTCTGTGGCCTCAGGTGATAGGACTCAGTGCAACACTCAAGCCCAGCAGCTGGGGCCTGGGGGTTGGGGGGTAATGCGGACTCTGAGGGTCACAACCTTACACAGACATGCTGGCCTCAGCGGGATCACTACTGCTGTGGACATACAGGTTTGGGGCCTTGGTCACCACCACTTGTAAAAGAGATGCTGCATGTGTACTTGATCCTGCGAAGGGACAGTGAACAGCTCTTCCCAACAAACCACCCTTAATTGGAATGAACTGCTAATGAGGTTTGCAAAGGTGATAAAAATAAAGCTTATAAAAATGTTAATTGTTTTGTTTTAAAAACTGCCCCCAAAGTCAGAAAAAGACATTGCTGTACTGTTTGTACACACAGTAAATGTCCCTATGATAATGAATGAACTCTCTGTTTTCTACTTGACAACTGAAGTACAACTGCTCTACTCTCTGAAACGCCAAACACAGATCACATGTTTGGAGGGCTGTCCGAGTCTACCCTCGTAACTTCTTCACTGTCACAGCAAACTGACATCGTGGGCATCACCATCTCCTTTACAAATGAGGAAACTGAGGCTCAGAGGGTGAAGTGATTGCCCGAAGTCAGATCCCTCAGAGTCATTTCCATCTTGTCTGTTCTCTTAATCTCTGCATGCCAATGTATCCTTATACACATAAGATTTGGAAAAAATAACACCTACATATACCATTTTATATACAGTATTCCCCCAGAATATGTAGTACTCTCTGTATCTGTCACTTTTGTCGGGTTTCTTGCTTTCTAATAGGGTGACTCTCCTTGACTCTCCAGCTACTCAGGGAACAACAGGCCACTCAACGCAAAAAACAGAGGGGGGCATGAAAAGGTCCCTAAAAATGCTTATAACAGAACACACTGATACTTGTTGGTTAAAGAAATTATTATTCCAAGTTTTTTTTAAAAAGAGTGTTTCACAAGAAAGATGAGTTTTAAGTCCAAAAGCACAACAATTTAGGGGGGAATAAAGAGCCAAATTTAATTTTAATAGCTATGTAAAAGCCCAGTATACAAAACGGAGCACTGGATATTTGCACATTTCATATCTGCATTTGAATGGTGGTAAGAACATAAAATTTCCCCAAGAAAGAATTTCTTCTAGAACTAGTATTTTGCGCTATCACAAGTTTGAACAGTTTTCACAAACACAATTTTAATTATAAGGCGCTATTTGTGTTTGGTATTTGCCTATCAAATTGCTTACAGTTCTGTAGGAATTTCAAGGCATCGACCTACAGTGCATTATAAACTTAATTCCAAGAGCTTCTGTTTCTGCTAGTCTCTGTGAGATTCGTGCCAAAGAACATGTTTCCTATAAACAGCAGTAAAAACGCAGTCGTTTCTGAGGCAAAGAGCACGCACTGGCTCCCAGCTCGCTCCACTCCTCACCTGAACTCCGCCTCGCACTCCTACTAGGCACAAGGTAAAGGCTGTATTTACTCATAAAGCCACTTAATCAGGAGAGTACTTTACTATTTGCTTACAGTATTAAAAAAAAATCAGGATCATCAAGATTGCTAACAACTCAGTGGAACTGGAATGCTTTTAATTCTGCTGTCAGTCAGACTCAAGAATTCTGTTCCAATTTGTGATAAGTGCAAATTATCCAGATTGCCTTAAACTATTACTGATTTTGCAGAAGATAGGATGTAAGTGCAATAAACAAAGCAGGGTGTACTTCTTGGCAAGAAGGCAGGGCCAATTTCCTCCGATTTAGAAAGGAAAAAAACCTGATGCCTAGTGCGTGGTTTTCTTTTTTTTTTTTTTTTTGGTTTTTTTTTTTTTAATCAGTAAGCTGTTTTTCTATCAGTAAGCTGTTTATTCATGTGAGTTTATTCATGTGTGTGTTGTGACTAATCCATAATTCTTGAGAAGGCACTAAAATTCTGAAGCCTATCCAAACTTCTAAAAGTATTAAGTAAAACTGTCATTCGTATCAAATTATACTCATTACCCTCAATTACAGGTTAAGTCCAAGCAAAACGGAAGACATAGAAGGCCTTAAATGCAAGCCCATAAGCCTCCGTGCTGCCCCGGTGTCACCATGAAGTCAGCAGGTGCAAGCTAAGCGCTCGCAGGCCACCCCGCACACCTCAGGAGTTCAGAGGTCACTCTGCTTCCCAGGTCCACTTTGGTACAGACCCGCCTTGGGAGGTTTCTCTCTTAACACCCGTTTCTCCTGACCTCACCCAACTCAATTAATTACCTTTGCTAAATCAGGACTTTATAGAATGTCGTTATTCGTATTTGTATAAGCGCAGCTACATAAATGTTCTCTAAGATTAAGCTTTTTCTAAACCTGGATATAGTAACCAGTCCTTTTATCCCGTGTTTGGCTGGCCTCCTGTTTCCCATCCACAGCAGCTCCAGGAGCTGGTCCTCCTTCACTTAGCAACTGCACTGCGGAGTGACTGACCTGTAGGCTGTAATCTGCGCGCAGGCGCGAGGCCCATGTGCTGCCCTCTGCCTGCCTTTGCATTCAGCAGCTCTCGTGGATCGATAGATCCCTTCCTGTTTTTTTATTTTCGTATTAATGCTTATTGCAAACTTCAAGGCAGAAGCCTGCAGCTATACTTCTTTTAACAAGCACATCTTAAAATTAAAGGTAGGAAAAGTGAAAACATTCATCGAAAGAAAGGTGCAACAGCTGGCACTATCTCCGTAAACACAGAAGCTTTAACGCAGGGAGGATGCCTAAAAGAAAACATTTCACAAGAAAAAAGGGTCAGATCACCTGAACAATATAAACAAATCCATCTATATGAATCCAAAAATAGCTCCAAAATGAAAACAGGGAAGCCATAATGAACCTAGGAGAAACAAATTCAGTTACAAAATCTGACCTACTTGGAAACTTAATAGCCAGCAGATAAAAATCAAGGGTCACAGAAGATTTGAAAACGAAAATGATTAGCAAGCCTGAATTAGTCATGCCTGAATGGCTATAACACCATAGCTAACAACTATATGATCTTCACATATGCATCTACCATGCCATAAAATGGGATCCACAATCTTCAAGCAATAGCAATTATGCAGAATATATTTGACCAAGTGGCTTTAAAAAGAAACCACTGGGCCAGCAAGATAGCTCAATGGACTAAAGCACCTGCTTAGGCAAGCTTAGGCAAGTGCAGGGACCGCAGTTCAATCCCCGGCACCACGTGCTGGCTAAACTGGCCACCAAGTCCGGATGTAGTGGCGCACTGCTGTAATCCCAGCACTGGGGAGGCTGAAAGCAGGAGAATCTCCACAAGCCCGAGCTG
>NW_004524589.1:653689-693606 GCF_000260255.1 Octodon degus | reverse complement strand
TTTAAGAATATATAATGCTCACATTTATCATAAGGAATTTGTACCTATACATGATATATCTTGATTCTTTTTTTCCCGATTCTTCTACCCTCCTTTCAACCCCTAATAATATTAAATTTTGAGGGCTCTAACTAATATGGTGTGTAGAGGTGAATTTATAGCTTTACATACTTTTTTTTTTTAAAAAAAGGCTTACATCAAGTCTCTGAAGAACTACTTGAGGAAAAGGGGAAAAGAACAGCATATTACACGAAAGTATGAAAATAATGGAAATAGAAAACAGTAGATATTAATGAAATTAAAAAATAATTTCCTAGGAGAAAATCAGCAAATTCAAAAGTGAGTTATTTGAAGACACTCACAAAATAAGTTTCTATACTGAGGTTGACCAAGAAAGGGGGAGGGGTGAGTTACCACTGTCAGGAGTTACAAGAGCAAGGGCCAGCCAGATAGCTCAACTGATTAAGGTTCCTGCTTAGGCAGACACAGGGTCCGGGGTTCAATCCCCCATGTGCCGTGCTGGCCATGCCCGGGGGCACTGAGATGGTGACTGAGACTGGGCGTGGTAGCACGCACCTATAATCCCAGCACTGGGGAGGCTGAAAACAAGAGGATCACTACAAGTCTGATCTGTGTAGCAGAGACCCTCTAGACCCTGTATTACATACAACAGGAGTAACAAGCGCAAACAAGCATTAAAGGGAGAATAAACATTATGCTGATGGATTTTACATTTTTGATGCAAAGGGCAAATTTTGTAATAAATGACACTGACCTAAAAACAAATACAAATCTGATAATACCACAGCAGCAGGTGGAAAGCAAGTATATAATCAAAATCCTTGCTAAAGAACATTTCTAGCTATACAGGTTTACTGGTGAATTCTACAAACACCAGAGAAAAAAAACTACGCACCTTCCAATATTTCTTTCAAAAAATAGAACAGGAATATATTACCAGACTTTAAAGAAAAACAACCAGGATGGGATAAAGATCAAAATGCTCATTGTAAAACATCTACTTATATGATTCTGGGGGCAGGGTCTCTGGGTCCAGAGTCGATGCAGCAGATTGAAAGGGCAGAGGATGACGCTGCCATCTAAAGGCGACATTCCCAGAGCTCAAAGAAGTCTCAACTCTGAGCCTTTGGATGACTGAATCAGAATCACCCATATTACCTAACATAATTGTCCTTACTTGAAATCAACTAATTATGGCCTTTAATTACAATTACAAAATACTTTCACAGCAACAAACAGATCACTACTTGGCTGCATAACTAGGAGCTATAGGCTAACCAAGCTGACACATAAAACTGTTTCTCAAAAGAAGAAAACACTTCCCAGCTCCTTTTTTATGAGGCCAGGGTAACTCTGCCAAAACATTACAAGAAAAGAAAATGAGACATTCACATTCTTTGGGAACATCCAATACAAAAGTCATGAAAAATACTAACAAATTTAATACAATAAGACATTTACTAAAATATATTATCTCATAACCAAGTAGAATTTATCCCAGGAACACAAGGCAAAATTAACTTGCAAATACCAATGAGAATATTTACCACACGAAAAGAATAAAAGAGAACAATAAGATCATCTGAAGAGATAAAGAAAAACACTTGTCAAAATTAAACACCTATTTTTGATTAAAAAGTCTTAACTCAAAAAATCGGAAATTAAAGAATTTTTTTTTTCAATTTGATAAAAAAAAATCTACTGAAAACACATGCCTACACACAACTGCGATGTACATCTTTCTTAATGGGAAAATACTAGAAGTCCTTCCCCTCAGGCTAAAATGATAATAGAAGTGCAAGCCATAGTGATAAGTTAAGAAAAGGAAATAAAAGCCAGAAATATTAGAAAGAAGTGAAGCTTTCATTTATGTAGCTGATATGACTGTATAGGTAGGAAATTCTATAGAATTAATAGAAAACCCCCAGTCTAACAATTCTAGCAAATATAAAGTGAATCCAGCAACTTCAATGACACAATTTTAACATACACAAATCAACTGTATTTCTGTATGCTAACAACCAACTAGAGAATATTTAAAACAATCCCATAAATAGGAGAACATCAAATACCCAGGAATAAATGTAATCGAAGGAGTGTAAGATGTCTAGATCAAAAACTAGAAGACTTTTGAGAAAAATTAAAGACTTAAATAGGCATAAAATACAGCACAGTAATGATTAAAAGACTAAACACTTAACAGTCCCCACATTGATCTATGGCTAAAAGTCAATATTAATCAAACTTCCAACAAAGTTATTCCCTAACCCAGCAGCAAAACTTTAAAAAAAAAAATTTCAGGGGGCAAATTGAATCTAGATCTTTAAAGATTCCAAAATGCTCAAAACAATCTCAACAAAGAAGCACAGAGTTAGAGGACTCAAATTGGATTTCAAAGCTTACTAACAGAACAATAGCCAAGAGCTAGTAGTAATGACATAAAAAGCGTATCAGTGAACCAAAATAAAGCACATGAAGAAGACCTGCTCACACGCAGTCAACAGAGGTGTCAAGACAACTTAATAGGCTTGATCGTGGCTTGAGAAAAAATAAACCTCAACCCCTAGCTTCTTATGGCATACACCAAAATTCATGTTTGTTTTCTTACAGTAAACACAAATCTGCCCTATAACCTAGCAACTTGACCTCTAGTTATTTTATGTAAGAAGAATGAAAATGTGTATTTAAGCACTTCCATGAGAAACCTCCCTGCTACAAATATGGCAATTTTTGTTCTAAGATTTATACTGTATCTTTGACTTACAATTTATTTAAAAAGGCATTGTATGATATCTTCTCCTAGTATTAGAAACTTTAAAAAGTACGTTTCCATTTTCTGTTGACTTAAAAAAAAAAACAGAGGTTTGTACCTATGTTATTTGCTTATTATTTCTTGCCTATGTCTTATAATATGAGAAACTACTTTGGCAATAACAATACACAATGTACTAACCATTGTTACTCTCCTAAAATCTTGTTTTGAGATTTTGTACCACTGTTTTTATTTTTCTTTCTTTAAAATAAAAATAACTGAGGTCAATAAATAAATAAATATTTAAAAAAAACCCAAATATGGCAGTAACACAAATATCCACCAGTAATATAAAGATCAATAGAATCTGGTACCTTTACTCAGTGGACTATGAGAAAATGAAGAAAGGGAGGGAGGAAAGGAGGAAGGCAGAAAGGAAGGTGGGAAAAGAAGGAAACCACTAAACATGCAAGGAAGTAAAAAACCTTGTATCGAGCAAAACAAAACAGGCACAGAAAACCCTGACTGTACTAATTCCATGTCTACACAGGCAGCAGTGGGAAAAGAGACCCATGTAGACAGAAATGGAGGAGGGGCAGGGTGTGTGGAAATTGACTACAGCAGAACAAGGAGATCTGCTGGGAAGAAGAAAATTTTATCTTGTTTTAGGTGGTGGCAATTGAGATTTACCCAATTATCAAAACTCATGAAGCTAAAAGAAAATATTTCTTTTATTGTTTGCCAATTATATTTCCATAAAAACTTTAGCAAGGTGAGAAATAAATACGCCATCGCCATTCCATTCCTATCCCTCTGAGTATGCTCAGAGATTGGGCAGTGTATATGAACGCAGCCACCCTGCCTAGAGGTGACTGCTGTGGGTGCGCTGCTGGTGGGGAAGGGGATATGTATAAGGACAAACAGTAACCTGCACGGGCCATTTTGAACACACAGGGCTCCCGAGCCATAGGGGACCTAACTCTCTCAGGGTGTGGTTGCCCCCTCTGCGGCACCATCTGCATCAGGACTGAATGTGGATAACACAGGACACTCAACCAACAACTCAGAGAAAGGGCCATGAGAGGCAAGCGAGTCATGCAACCCACCACATGGGAGACAACCCAGAGCCAGCAGAGATGAAAATGACCTCTGTACTACGTCAGATCGAAGGGACACATCCATATATCATGAGTAAGTGCAAGATTTTAATAGAGTTCATGAGCCCAACACTTGTTTATTCAGCAAACTCATTAAGAACACAGACAAAAATGAATGTAATCAAGAACAGCATATGGAGACTTTAAAGGTCTCAAATGAGTAAATATTTAGTCCTTTCCTGCCCCTAGGAATTGTCCATTTTATCATTACTAAGGATGGAAGATGGCAAGAAGAGAATGCGTTTTGAATGGCCACTATTGTTTTGCCATGGACATCATCCAATTATAGCCAGGGATGTAAAGTTCCATGCTCTGCAGAATACCACTAGGCTTGATAAAAATGAGAAACCTTCATTTTTTTTTTCTTTTAGGTCTTAATTAGCTTCTTGTTGAACTAGAACCATTATCATTATAGCGCACATGCTGGGACAAATTGGAACACTGGTTGCCAGCCTGGAAATCTGGGAGGGTCCCCAATGATTACCTGTCACTAGGCTGATGAGGACGGTGCTGCTCTCTAAGTGTGCCAGAGTCTCATTGGAAAACAAACAAACAGACCACCTAATTTTTCATTTTAAAAGAAGGAGACGGGGGCTGGTGTGAATCCTCTTGCCCCGATCACAGAAACCCACAGGTCAAGAACTGGTCAACATTCCCAGGAACCCATATTATGGCAGACTCCCCCATTTATAACAAGGAAACCACTTTCACCTGGCAGTTGGCATGGATCCTTATCTCCAGGGCTGGCATTTTTACAGACTATTCCCTTCTTGCAAGTGCACTGCCTAAAACTCTTTTGTTGATTTTGAAAGCAGGAAAACACTGCAATTCGGTTAAAATGGCTGAGTTTACTTTTAAAGAGTTGGTTAAGACAGAGATCTTAGAAACAAGGGCAAGCCAACTTCACTAACAATCTCTTTTGTCCGATGGGGATTTGAGGGTGGGGGTAGGGGCAGGGGTGAACAAACCGTAGAAATCTCAAAATGACAAAGTCATTGTTCGGGGTGCTTTCTACACACTTTCCCTGACGTCTCTACACAATGAGATGTAGGGGTCAGCGGTACTGAGACAAGTCAAGGCGGCTCCCTTCTCAGGCAGTGATAAAAGCTGGTGACCCAACCCATCATCCTTAAATCTCAGGCTGGCTTTGTTCTCAACATCCATATGCAACGGCTTTTTCTCAGTGCTCCCCGCTGCGCCCTAGGAAGAAATGACTGGGACACCTCCTTCACATTCTCTTTCACTTGGGCGTTTTCACTTCATAAAGCTGCAGTCCATGTGTTTTGTGAGTGGGGAGGAGGAATGACACATTCCATGGTGGTCTCCACTGCTGCCTGCATTGGTGGCTCAAGTAGCCTCAGGATTAGTGCTTTGTGTCCCATGAAAGGATATGAAAAGTCAGTTATTGAAGCTCAGTCAAGCTGTTGATTTTTTTTTTTTGAATGAGGGGTGTGTGAGGAAGAAAGGTTTTGCAATTCAGTTCTCCTCACTAAGTTACAACGTTTCGCTTAGGGCAGCTGTGTTCAAGTTTGTATATTTGTAGTAGTCCCAACTTAAAAAAAAAAAAAATTAACTAAAATGCCTAAATCTCACCTCTACACTGTATCTTCATTTTCATTTGCTTGGCTAGTGAGAAAACCTCTTGAAGCCATATTTACTACAAGAATACTAAAGGCCGGTGAGGTAGCTCAGCAGACTAAGCACCAGCTTAGGCAAGCGCAGGGACCAGGGTTCAATCCCAGGCACCACATGCTGTGAAGGTCACCAATACCAGGTGTGATGGTGCATGCTTGTAATCCCAGCTCTGGGGAGGCTGAAAATAGGAGGATCACTATGAGTCCAAGCTGGGTAGTGAGATCCTGTACCAAATACATAAAAAAAATAAAGAATAAAAAAAAGAATTCTGTAAGATTTGAGTCTCTTTGCTCAATGTTATTAGGGACCAAGGAAGTTCTGGAAATAGTATGGAAATTACATTAGCATATTCGGTGTTCAACAGTCTATTCTAAAAACAATTGATTCTGATTAAAGTTTTTAGGGAGAATAATCCTTGAATCTGAGACACAAACTTATGTGATGTTTATGGATCTGGTATTGTCTGACAATTACCTTAATGCAATGTAAGGCAACATAACACTGTCATTGGACTATTTTTCCCACTTAAAAATAAGTGCCATTTTAAAAAAAAAAACCTACCCTTTATTTAGTAAATATTGTATGCTTATAAGATATGCTATGATTTCATTGGCAGGACACCGGGATGTCACTTGTATAAGGCCCTGAATTAGATCCCTTGCATTGCTGAAAAATAAAAATAAAGTTAATTGGTTGTGGTGGCACTTGATTCCAGTCGCAGTTACCAGGGAGGCTGAGGCAAGAGGACTACTTGAGCCCAGGGTTCAAGGCCAGCCTAGATACCAGAGTGAGACTCCATCTCCAAAACAAAACTTTGAGATGTCATTTTATCCTCCCATTACTATAAAGTAGGCATTATTCTCCCAGTAGTACAGACGTGCCGTACGTGACTTTGCGAGGACAGATGCAGTGACCGGCGGATCCATCAGAAAGCAAGGTTCCAAGGCTGCTCCACTCCAGCTCATCTAAGTCTTCAACATCACTCACACTGAAAGTGCTCTCCAGCCGCACACACTCATACTTCGGGTAGCACACACGACCTTCACACCCCTACTCATGACGTTGCCCTTAGAGAACCAAGCACATTGGCAGACGCAACTTCCAGGGCTCTTCAATGCCCTTAGGAGAAACCCACTAGAACAGACTATACACATGCCTGCTCTGTCTCACTTTCTTTCTTCCTTTGGAACACAGAACAGCTCCAATTTTGCCAACAGCCATAATTTGACTAGGGAGGCACACAGGGACCTAGCAGCTTTCCAAGTTGGTCCAGTAAGTGTCTGTGATGTGGCAGATTCATGCTACTGGGATATGGGGTCAGGAGGACATGCTGCAGGCATGAGCCATGCTGTAGGGGGACCACTACTCAGAACCGAGAGTTTGCACTGGTTGGGCCTGGCATTCCTATGTAATGTCTCAAGTAGAAGTGTGCCCATGCCACTGTCCCCTTCCCAGCTTCCCCACCTTTCTGCAACCACCATTCTGGCAGCTCCTTCTGCTGTATATTCTTCTACTCAATTCTCCAAAGCTAAAGTCTGAGCTTAAGACAAAAGCCTTGAGATCGACCCCTCTGGGCCCATCTGCCTATAGCTCCTCTAATGCCCCTCAATACAGCTGTTCTACAACATGGAGTCCTAAATACCCCAGGCTCCTAGGGTTCCTTCTGGCTATGCTGCCTCCTCTTTTCTTGTGTGTGGCTTGGAGCCTGCTTCCCCCAACAGGATTCAGAAGCCCTGTTAGCTCCTATGATCTAAAAACATAGTTGACCAGATCAGAAATAACACAAAACCTTAAACATTTTGCTTTAACTTAAAAGCACATAAAATCTGGATGCTGGAATTTCTTGTGGCTTTTCTTGCATAAATCACATCTATCATCCATCATCTCTGAATTTCAAGACACACAGGAAGCTCCGAGTGGAGTCTTCCTACAGTCCTACTACAGTTCCTTCCACCACCTATTATTCTCATCCATACCTAATACCTAATTAATTTGTCAGTAAAAAAAAGTTTTTTTTTCAGAACTGGGGATGGAAGCTAGAGCCACCGCACTAAGCTACACCCCTACTTCTACCACCACCAGCCCCTTTTTAGAGACAGAAGCAAGTAGTGCAAGTAAGTTAAAGAAGACTCACAGGTGACTCTGGGTGGCATATGGGCTGGCGGAGACAGCCACGTACCAGCATGTTTTACCGAAGAATGAGGGAGCAACGTATAGCTGAGGACCGAGAGGTGAGGAATGGATTACATGGGAGTAGCTGCTGACCTCTTCATCAATGTACATCACTTGTTTAGCAAAAGAATTAAAAGCACAGGCAATAGGTAAAGGCACTTAGGAGCAAGGGAATTAAAAAGCAGGTGAAGGCTGGCATTCATCCCTAGGGTTCAAGGGAACCCCGAGGGGTTCAAGGACAAGTCTGAAGTTGCCATCTCAACTTCCAGCTTCACCCATAGAGGCATAAAGTTCTATTTGCAATGTCACTGGTGTCCAGTAACTTCCTCCACAATCACCCTGAAAATGGGACTCTAATGCCCACACACTGCCAGGTTTCCACTGGGCACCTGGGTGATGAATTGAAATGGGGTGAGCAAGCACAGTGTGCACAGGAATAGGTGGTCGGCTGCCCAGCCCTGCGTGCAGCAGCAGGGCAGCCCAGAATCCTCTGCTGCAGGCTTCTCTCAGTGACACAGGAAGGGAGAGAAGTATGCAAATAAGAGCCTTTCGGAGGGCGGAGGGAGCAGAGAACAATCGGAGACAAGCAGACTGCTGGCCTTGCTTATTTTCTGTAAAGCCCACCAGCTGGGAGTGCAGCATGGCCAAAGGTGAGAGACTCACACACACACCTCCTACCCTCACAGTCCCTGCGGGTGCCGCGGTGAACTGCCTCTTCCCTGCTCAAAGACCTTAGGCAGGTCCAACTTTCTATAGGCGCAACTCTAAGTGTCTTAGAAAAGTCTTCCATACTGGCTAACATGTCACAGAACCACTGCCCAGGTGCCACACTGGCCTCGAGTCACAGTGTAAGGAATATACCAACTTATTTGCTGTGAAGGGATGGCCACGTGGCAATAACTGCTCCTCCGAGGCCAGATGTGTGTTTTAGGCAACACAGCCCCTTGCTATTTCATAGTTGGACTTTCACGGACTCACTGTTTTGCAGGTTTTAAAAAATGTTAACCTGAATTATTTATTGCGGATTTTTCACCATATCATGGGATTTTGCAGTACCATACAGTATATGTATGTTGCTAAAATTACGTAGGTTTACAAGTTTAGAAAATGGTTAAGATTAGAAGTGTTTTTAGTAAAAGGCGAAAGATTTATACGATCTGAAGAGAAACCAGAGTACAGAAGTGTTTTTAAAAGTGTGGGAAAGATTTATAAGTGTGTGAGAAGAGTTTATAAAGCCTTAAAATACTTATAAACACTAAAATAAATGTATGTCACTACTTTGCTGATTTTCACTTACTGCAGGGGTGTCTGAAATGTAACTGGAGCTAGGTGAGGGACCGCTGTACATGAACACACACAGTAATGACAGCCTGTGTTGTCAGGAATCAAGTATCTCAAAACTCCTATGGCATAGAAAGAAATGTCACAACTGCAAAATGGGAAGGTTGGTTTAGAGCCTTTCTTGCTCATTTTTGTTTGTTTGCTTGCTTTCTGCATTTAGTACAGGGTCTACAGGGTCTCGCTATGTAGATCAGACTCCTAGTGACCCTCCTGTTTACAGCCTCTCAAGCGCTAGGATTACAGGCATGCACCATGCCCAGTCTCAGTCGCGTCTCAGTGTGCACCAGGGGCAGGGCTGGCACGGAAGGCAGGGGATCACACCCCGGCCACTGTGCTCTGCCTACACAGGCATTTTAGTCCACTGAGCTAGCTGGCCGGCCCTTCAAGCATTTTTTAAAATACCAAAAACTTAAACTGCTAGTGGGCATTTGGTTCAATTAAACAGAAAGCTTAAAAATAAAAATGATACATTTACTTATGTAGTTTATGTATTACAGACAGTTGAGCATACCTGTGTATTTTCCTGTAAAGCTCAAACTTCCAACTAATAGTACAATATAGAACGGCCTGTTAAGTCTTAGCATTAAAGTTCAGCTTCAATCTGTAGAAATGTGCATTTATTTTTTTAAGTGTGTTTACTTTTGCCATAGCCATTTTTCTTCCTTGTTTACACAGTATTACTGCAGAGGTGTGCACAGCACCACGCAAATATACAGGCATCAAAACATCGTGAGGTCTTCCACTTCCCGATGCCCTCACCTAAAGATCCTCAGCGTCTCCGGAACCCAGGGCTAGGGCCGGGTGATGACAACGGTAAGGAGGTGACAGCTCCCCACACTGCTCAGCCAGGCATCCCTGGTGTGTGCGACTTCCTGACCAGACTGCTGGAAGGTGAAGCCCAGCCTGCAGAGGGCCACCTCCCCATCTGGGGACAGACCCAATCCGTCCTGTGTGGCCTCGGGGGTGAAAGGCTAGGTACTGATCTGCCCAGACCTCGGGGGATTCCACAAAATACAACTCCAGAGCCTTTGCTTTAAGAGATTACATATCCAATTGGTGATGGAAGACTTGAAATTTTTTTTTTGTTTGTGGAACTGGGGATTGAACTCAGACCCTTGCGCTTGCCAGGGAAGCGCTTATTCTACTGAGCTGTCTCCTTGGCCCTTTGAAAATCTTTCAAAGGACAGGAAAACAGCCCATGAGCAGATCACAGAAGTACGCATCTCCTTATGATCTGCAACGTGAATCGGATGTCCTTCCTTTGATTAAAATGTCCCAGCAACTTATTTCCTATTGCATCCAGAATAGAACCCCAGTCTTCCCAGGGGACTGGAGGCCTTGGTGGCCCAGACCTGCCCTGCTGTGACAGCTCTTCTTCTGGGCTCAAGTGGCTCTGCCCCCATCTGGAGCCCCAGCACTTGTCCTCCCTGCTCTCCTCAGCTCTTTTTTGCTGGTTCCTTCTGATTGTCTGAGCTCAGTGTCACCTACTCCACTGGCCACCCCAATCCAAGTGACCCCTTAGCTTCTGAACATGCTGCCAGCGTGCTGAATTTGGTGTGTTCATTTTTATCAGTTTGTGGACTGTCTAGCTATTCCTGCTCCAGGATGTCAATTCTTGGAAGCCAAAATCCAGTTCACTCATGCTTTATACTCTAATCCTACAAAAGGGGTTGGGGATTTGGCTCAGCTGTAGAATGCTTGCCTAGCAAGCTGGAAGCCCTGGGTTTGGTTCTCGGCACCAACAACAACAAAAAAAACCTCCTCTAATCCTAGAAAAGCAGCGGGTATAGAGGAAGTACCCCATAAATACTGACTCACTGACCACAACAGAGGTTTCAATGAGAAAGGCAAGTGATATACACTCGGTGCAGGGCTCGGTCATGCGTGATGCAATCCCTTTTCTTTCGTAGGATGGAGAGACTGTCTTACTACCAAGCAGAGTGCTAATGAGAAATGTCACTAATGGTAAGGAGACTCACGCCAGCATTAAAGAATGAAGATGGTACATGTGCGGTTTATACACATGGAAACAGAGATGCACATATACACAGACACATAGATGCAGCACGGACACACACGCATGCACGCGCGCGCGCACACACACACACACACACACACACGCACACCTAGGAGGCTGGTAGTATCCTTCTGGAGTTGGGAGAGAGATTATACTTCAGAGCTAGGGAATCTGCTTGTCTATCACACAAACCACAGGCAAATGAAACTAAACAAGTATATGTAGACACAGGTTCCAAGAGGATGCTACACAGTGAGAAGAGGGTCCAAGTCCCTGCTGTAGGGCCAAGTACTCTGCTGGTCTCGGAGGAAGCCATAACCTGATTATCCATTGAGGAGCCTCGCTCTTTTACGACATATTAAAGTCTGGGATTCAAGGGAGAAAATCTAGTTAAGTACTGAAATCTACAAAGTCACTGGCATTTCCCAGCAAACAACAAAGGTATCTGCTGATTTCAGAGGACCCAGGGCACACTACTCTATACACCACAGGCAGAAGGCACAAAAAATTAACAATAGGCAAGGCTTCTTCGTAATTGAAAATGTTATAAATATTACCTGAGATTTCATTTAAGGGCAGGAGAAGGAAGCAGCAGAGGAAAAAGGACACCAAATTAATTCTTCAAGAATAATAAAGAATTATCAAAGTGTACAAATACACCAAGGGTGGGGACAATCATACAAGTAGGGGTCAGAACACACTCCACACTCAGTGCAATCTTAAAAAAAAAAATTGATCCTGCCTCAGTGGGGGACAGAGAGCAGCACAGAAGCCTCCAGCAATGCACCTGTTCACCACCCACAGGCCTCTTCTCTCTCTTCTTACTCAAAGGCTCCTTCCTGTCACCAGAGCGGGCCAGGTCTTCGAGTGTGACATTTCCCGTTCCTGGGACAGCACTCAGAAAATGAGCATTAGAACGCACAAGGGTAACGGCATGGGAGCCTCAGGGAGAGGCCCTTGAGGGCAGGTGCCCGCTGTCCCATCCCTAAAGGGAAGGAGGGAGGGTGGGAGGGAGGGAGGGAGCCTGGCCGTGGCTGACGCCACTCCAGCACCTGCCGTTCTAGACTCAGCTGCCTCTGTGCACACCGGCACACAGTCTGAGCTCAGTGAAAGATCAGCAATATAGGGGAATGCGCTGTGAGAAACACTGAGGAGAATTACAAACTCTTTTTACAAATCATAGATTTCTAACAGAAATGTTTTTCTTTTAGAGACAGCTTCAAGATTTTCCAGGATATATCTAACCACAAATAGATCCTAAGACAAATCAAATATCTAAAGTATTTGTATTAAAGGTATGACTGAAAGCTCTAGCAGTTAAATTTTAAATAAAATGCTGGTAAAAGATTACAAATATGGTCCTACTAATTATCCAATCATTATTTTGAGAAAATGAAGAACCAGGTTCAAGCTGCTGATATTTTTAATAATATTAGGAAGTCAAACCCTTCAAAATGTGAAATTCAGTCATCTTATCTATGCATTTCTTTATTAGCTTACCCAAATACATATCTTTTAAAGACCTGATTCCTATTCAGTGGCTTTTCCACCATCGTTCATTTCTCATGTCTGAAGTCTAGTTGACCATGTCTATAACGTGTGTATTCTGATTCCTATTTTCATAAGAATATGTAGTTGCCTCCTGTGATGAACCATTCTACAGTATTTTGATAGATGGTCTGGTTTTAGAAATACTGAGCCTGGCGTGGGGGCACATGGCTATAATCCCAGCACTCAGGAGGGGCAGCAGGAGGACTGTAGCCTGGACAACTCAGTGGGATGTTTTCTCTGAAAAAGATACAACTCAGAGAGAAAAAGGCCCTGGGTTCAATCCTAAGTACTTTAAAAAATTTTTTAAATTCAAAAGTGATTACAATAGTTGAAAAAGCAAAGAATCAAAACATATTGGAACGCTGTTTTCTTTTCTTTTTTATAATCTTTTATTTGGTTCCAGGTCTTGTTACACAGTTCAGACTGGTAGCGATCCTCTTATCTCAGCCTTCCCAGCTCTACCACCATGCCCAGTTTTGGGAGTCCAGAACAGCATAAGGTACCAGGGATCGAACTCAGGTCCTTGTGTTTGTCAGGCAGGCACTTAGACCCCCAAGCTATCTCCCCAGTCCCAAAGTAGGGTTTTATTTATTTATTTTTTTAATCTTTTATGGAACACTGTTTTCTAAGCCAGGGATGTATACTGCTTGCTCCTGGCATTATTTGACAAACCTGTGGCAACCCTGCTGTAGCTATCCCACTAAATTCTCTCCAGTGATAAACCTATCATATACTTAAAAGCACCCTGAAACATTACCTGGCTAATCACCAGGTCAGTGAAAACCCACCTCTTTTTGGCCACTAGTGCTGCCACTACCCAAGCAGGCACCCAAGTCTCACCACCCCCAACCCTATCTCACTTTGAAGCAGGACAGCAATCAACGACACACACCTTCAAAATTTACGACGTCACTGTGCCTCCCAGCATGGGTACTGACACTTAGCAATATCAAAAACAAGCAAAAGCCCTGAGTGTTCACCCAAATGCAAATCTTTTGCTGAAGTCTAAGGGATGAAGTCACAGCAATACCTTCTCCCTCACCGGGGAATGGAATGCGCTCACATTTTTAAACAGAATTCCTTATCTTAGTTGTTTCCTAGGTAGTATTCAAAAGGTGTCAGATTTCTCCCTGGCCTCTACAGCATGCGCTAACTCCAGTCTTCACACCGTGACCAAGGGCTTTGCGCTTGGGCCCCCTCCTGTCAGTTCCTTAGCACCGGACTCAATTGGAAACAGCAGTTCTAACTGAATGGTCCACAGCTCTGGACACTCACTTATAAAACAAGAACAACAAAAAAAAACTTGCTATTATCTTACAGAAAAAGCAATCAAATACGCAAGCCATGGATTACAACATTCACATAGAACATGTAATTCTATTATTTCTTCCTACAGCTATTTGATTTTAATTCTTCAGTAAAGTATGAGCACATGTATATCTTTAGTACAAAAAGAAAATCTGGTAAGTGGAAAGCTTAACATCCTACTCACAAACATCTTGGTACTGGGTTTTGATAGTCAGTCTGTGCTTTAATATATATATCCTGCCAAGTTCTTTCTGGCTTGAGAAACCCAGGGGAGCCACAGCCTTCCCACGGGTCAGTGAGCACCCACTTCCTGACATCAGAGCACTTTCTGACAACGACATTCCCAGTTCATCCTGTGGTCCCTTGTGTCAGTCAAACCCAGGGCCTGAGTGCAGCAGGCCTGTTGTTCCACAAGCTCCTCTACATACAGGAGGAACTGCTGGTCCGGCTGGTAATCACCCCCAGCATCTGACCAGAGACGACACGACCCAGGGCCACCTCACGTCAGCAGTGGCTTTGCTATTGACATTAAGAACAACGGCAGACAGGAAACTTTCTACCATCTCAGCTTTTGAAAGGGGCTTAACAAATGACCAGCAAGGTCATTTCTATTTCAGAGGCCCAGAGAGAGGCCATGGCCGAGGTAGGTAACGGTCATACTACAGGTATGGCTTGACCAACAGGAACTTTAGAAAAAAAATTTTTTTTAATTTATTGAAGGACAGAGCCAACAAAATATCTTTAGGAGAGGAAAGAAAAAAGAAAAGGAACAACTATCACCTCCCAAAATAAGATCAACTACTAAGAACAGTCAAAAGGTGAGACTAGCTGATTGTCATTTTGACCTTGCTTTGCTTTAATTCAGCAGACTATTTAGAAATGTAAGAAGCAACCCCTTTCATTCGGCTCAGCTAGCAGGGCTAATAGGCTTCTAATTAATTTCCAGAAGATTGCTGTTATAACTAACAGGTTTTAAACATTTGGTTGATTGGGGAAAATGAATTGAATATAATGTATTTGATTTGGAAAATTAGTTTTCATTCTATGTGCTTACCATAATAGTGTTTATTTTAAGTTTACATGATTCCATTAAGAGTCCCAGAACACACCGGGTTGTTTTCATCCCTATAGAGTCCTATCCAACTTTAAAAAAAAAAAAAATCAATTTACATTTAGATTTTTGTTGGCCTTTATTTGAGGGCAGGTTAAATTCGTTTCTGTGGCTTTAATAAAATCTTTGCTTGCTAATATAGCAATGGGCCCCAAATACTTCAAAATGATCCCAGCGATAGCTCAGTCAAAAGCCCACTCATCGAATGCAAATCCTCCCGAGAAAGGCTCTGCACACAGAGCGAGATGAACCAGCCAACGCATTGTTTATGAAGTTTCACTTGATTCCTCCTGACAACCATTTAAACAATGAATGTTGGGAAATGTCCCTCAAAGAATCAACAACAATGCAGGGATCAGTGCTTTTATATTTAGCTAATACTATTTTTAAAAGGAGAAAATATTTCTTCCTGAAGGGATTATGGGAAGCCTTATTAAAGACACCTGCAAACAAAACAAGTGACAATAGGTCTTTATCATAATTGATAACTGAGTTATGTTTGATATCAAACACCTTTCTTGGAGACAATGCCATGAAGATTTGCCTTTGCTAAAGATTCAAGAAGTCAGCTAATTGGGCCCAGGAGTATTCTACTATGGTTAAGTTTACCAAGATTATGTAAGTAGATAATAATAATAATAATAGTAATAATAATAATAATAATAAAAGACGCTAGTCTATCTGGTTAAACAGAAGTATGAGACTAGCATTTCCTCTCCGCACACTGCTGAGAACGGTTTATACTGAAATCGAGCAGCATCCGCCCCTTTCCCTCCACAGGCGACAGAAGACACGCAAGGGATTCTAATTACAGGGCTTGCCCTGCGAAGCGCACAGTGGGCCAGCTGGCTTCGGATACCCAGCCTTGGCCTGGCTTACACTTGTGAAGAAACAGAACTTTTCACAAAGTCTTCTCGGAGTCATTAACAATCGCTGTCAAAATGTGTACTTCTAGGCAAGGAGCGAAAATGTTTTAGTGGAAGACCGCTTGGGGGGGATAAATAAAATAGCAAAATCCAGCAAGATATGTTAGAGGAAAAATAAATTTCCAGAAGAAAAAAAAAAAATCAGATGTGCTTATTTGTAGTAAAAGGGGGAGTTCCAGGTAAGTCCCAAGTTAGGTCACCTTGGTACACAGTGCTTGCTCCACAGGTGACGCTGTTTGCAGGGGGATGTTCATTCCTGCCTTCCTGTGTGACTAATGACTTCTGGTCATCATCTGAGGCCTACTATTGATTTTTCTGTTATAACTTATTTTTCAAGTTAAGTAACAATGAATTCTTTTATGCCAGGGACTTCAGTGGGGATCTAAACTTGGAAGATCAACTGACCACTAAAAAAAAAGGGGTAGGAAGGACCACGAGGACTGAGCCATAATCAGAGAGCCTGATGGTGGCTCTTCCTTTTTTTTTTGGCCCTCAATTATGGCTCATGGTAAGAAATGCTATAAACTGGCACTTAGGGAAAGCGAAAAAGGTTCCAACTCCTGACAGGCTAGCCATAGGAGTTGGGATTTTAGAATATGCTCAGCTTTTGATAGATGCATTTCATTTCCAAAATAAACACTTGAGTAAAAAGAAGTTTCCCCAGCCCAAGTAACTGAAAAGAAGACAGAATTAAACAGCAGGTAAAATAAACAGCGCATGAACAACAATACTGAGTAGGGGCTGTGAGGGGAGGTGACTACACATCACCCTCCAGGACCTCAAGTTCAGAAAGAAAACAAACGTTTTACAGAAGGTATTTCTGAGAGATTTCTGGGTTTTTTCTTTAGACACTTTAAGACAGAGCAATGAACCTGTGAAAAGAAAAGCTGCCTAGAAAAACAAAAAAAGACATTTTCGGAGATGACTTTGATCCTGTACTCAAATTATTGGCTTAAACACGCTTGCCTTCAAAGTCTTTGTATCTGAAATAACTGCTCTCTATTGTCCTTGTGAACAGAGTATTATTTTCACCTTATTATTACTAATCTTTCCTTTGTAAGTAACCACACCTGGTTTTATCCCCCTCCCAAAGGGAGAAGAAAAAAAAAGTGCAGTAAATATTTGCCCTTTGTGGTAATGCAATGCATAATTTAGTTAATCTGGGCTATCTTTCCATGAGAGGTGATTGTTTCTATATTATGAAATGCGTTCACAAAGAAGTGAAATCCACGCCAGATACCTGGAAGGCAGACAGAGAGCCACTTACCCAGCATGTAGCTGCCACAAACCAACCCTGACAGGACGGCATGACCACTCCTACACAGGAAGTGTTACTCATGCCAACTTAGCCTCCGATTCAGAACCACACCTTTTTTACAAACATGGGCTTTTTATTAAGGTAACATTACACCTCACTGGGCCAAGGGCCCTGCTCCTATTCCCTTCCTCCATGAAACAGCTTTGGAAAAATTAGGAACTTGTTATCCATTTGCCACGTTGACATTAC
Source organism: Octodon degus (assembly GCF_000260255.1). Taxonomy (NCBI): domain Eukaryota; kingdom Metazoa; phylum Chordata; class Mammalia; order Rodentia; family Octodontidae; genus Octodon; species Octodon degus. The sequence continues at coordinate 676,108 of NW_004524589.1, read as the reverse complement.
TGTTACATTACCTGGATGAAATCTAGAAAGGTCAAGGGAAGCAAGTCATCCATATGTCCAATGTCTTTGGAGAAACGATTTAAAATTCTTCCTGCAAGAACAGGATATGAGAAATTACTCATTTCCCCAGATAGACCCTTTAAGAGAAACAATTCCCAAATAAATCAAAACAATATTTTAAATGCATATGTATTTAATATATTATGCATTCATATGAAATAAGCCAATGTCAATGGCAAAGAAAAAGAAAAAGAGGATGATACCTAAAGAGAAATAAAAATACCACCAAATGGTACTAAGCAGGGAATTACAATGTGGCCCTGATTTAAAGGGGGGAGGGGCTCTGGTGACAGTGACAGCATTCGGAAGAGTTTACAGGTTTTATTTATGTTCTTTACTTTTGCTGTATGTTTGGGTTGGAAAATTCTAGAACATTTCACAAATTTTGGTCCCACCTAGGACTTCAATCCAAGTAGGTAGATGAACAATAGGAAAACATTAAATTACTCATCTCAATTGTTAGGCTAATTTTGCTTTAGTTATCAGAATTTTGCTAAGCCGTACATTTTTAAATGAATATAACTGTAGCCTGTTTGGTTGGTTGGTTGGTTCGTTTTTGCCAGGATGGTTCATTGTACTTCTATTTTGGGAAAACCTGACATCTGGCCAGGCTAAGAGTACACTATTACAGTACAAGTCATTATTTTCAGACGCAAGCCACAGATGACAAAGGCAGACTGAAACATCTAAGACAAGAGGAATGAAGCAGGAAAATGGAAATAATACTTAATGCTTGAAGATGACTTCTTATCATTGATTTTTTTTTCCCTGTCAAGCAGAATCCAAGAAAATGGTATATCAATAAAAGCTTCAGAAACACAAGGTTAAAACTGGTATCTAATAAATATCTTCTAACTTTCTAATTTACTTAGTTTTTAAAAATGGAGCTATACTCACATAGAACCTATTTTGACGCCGGCAACCAACCAACCAACGTGTTTGCTGGCCCTGAGCTTATGTCCTCCCTGAGGCTCTGGGAAGCCCCGGGTGTCCTGGCCAGTGTCAGTCCAAGGGGACTTCCTCACACCTTGCATATCACCAAGCCACTGGGCCAGGAATGGCCAGGGGCTGGGCTGAGATTGTGCTGCCTCTTCCCCAGGGCACCTGGGCTCAGTGAGGACACCTGAGGTGCAGAGGTCACAGACAAGCTGAGCCGTGATGTTCCCGTCTCGGGCTCAGGACATACAGACTCCAAATGGCATCCCTCAGTGATATGCTTGGCAGGCTCAGTGACAACTTTCTTAGCCTCTAATAACATCTCCTTTAGAGCTGTCCCAGGGACTCAGTAGGGCATGCCCATGAGAGAAACCAGTCACAATGCCAGGCACTTCTTAACAGATGCACAACAACAAACAGAAGGTGGGATGAGGACTACTCCTGCAGGTTCTGCAGCATGCCATCCGCGAAGGCAGCTAAAGGCACTAGAATGCAGATGCTGGGCACCAGGTGGGGTGGGGAGCCTGAGAGTGTGCATTTCTAGCAAGCTTCCTGGCTGCCAGTGCTGCAGTGTCTCGGGTCATACTTGGACAAGCAAGAGGTCACACGAGTATTAACCACACACATTTGAGGAACACTATAATCAGATGAACATTTTTTCCCACCTATTCTTACAGATTTTATAGCCTGTCTAGTTATATTTTTAACTTCTCAAAACTCAATACCAAAAGAAGGAAAAGCAACACTAACAAAACACTAAATACACTAAAATTCTTTCAATGGAATAGTGGCAACTTTTTAAATATAGGCAAGATTCCGAAACAATGAAAGTGTGCATCTGCTTAAAATGTCAAGAAACTTTTTTTCTTAAAAACGATGAATGTACTACATAGAGATGATCGGTACATGAAAATCACCCCTTTGTCTTCTACTAAATACAAGAATATTAAGGTCTAGCAGGTCCACAATTTGCCAAAAGCATACAATACAGTATAAACCCAAACCACCAAGAAAAGCTCTCTCTCCACAGAGCTACTTCAATAACTACCAAAGACTGTTCAAAACCCAAACTCTTATTCACCAGCTAAGTACAGAAAAAGGTGAGATCAGAAAGTTCAATAATTAACACTTCATCAATCTAAGAAACTATGAAGTCCAAGAATGGTGTTTGCAGAATGTTTTCATCTGGCTTTGTGGGAAGTCAACTGAAACCGGAGCTGTGATGTCAAGTTTATGCCTCACAGTCCTTTTCTCAGAGCTACCAGATCAAATCTGTTGATGGACTCCCTCCGTGCTCCTGCCATGCCTCTCCATCCCAGCAACACGCAGCCCCTGCTGAGATGTGGCCAGCAGGTAATGGAAGGGAAGTCAGTTTCCTGGGGAAGCTCCGCCCACTTTCCAACAGTTCAGTTACAAAGGGTCTGCGCACATTAAACCCTCCTGGAACATCCAACGGTTAAGTGCTGCTTCTTCTGCACTTTTAGACATCTGGCAGTGTGGCCCATCTTCTTTGTGACTCCAGACAAAACAGGCCAAGAACATGGTGGAGGCTCACAGAGTGAAATGAAGCAGGAAGAACAGCAAGAATGAGGCTGCATGAGGCCCTCCTCCTCGGACACTCAGTAGAAGCAGGACTTCACAGAGCTTGTCCAAGCTCAACTGAAACTCAAGCTCCTCATCTGTAAAATGCAGGTGCTAAATTTGTCTCAACTACTTGACAGGGTCAAAGATCAAGAGGATAAAAGAGGTCATAATTGCAAAGGTATCTGTAAATTTGGAAGCAGCACACACAACTTAGTCATTATTACTGTAGGGTTTTAGAACTTGAAGGGGCATGAAAGAGCTTGAGGACTAGTAATTTCAGAACTCCATCTAGTGAAGATTCTGAGATTCTACCCAGAGTATCCCCATGAGGCAGAGGAGGAGGCCAGGCAGGCACACCCAGCTCCAGATGCGCTAAGCTTCTCTTCAGGTACCTGATGTCCACTGGACGTTCACATAGGAATCACCTCTAAAGAAGGCTTCTTCAGGCAACAGAAATGTTCATGAGCACCCTGCGGACCCAGCTCTGTTAGAGACGAGGAGACAAAGACCAACCTCAAAGAGATACAATCTCATGAGGAGTGGATGCTGTCTGCCCAGCCTTCTAGGGGATTTCCACACCACAGAACAATGGGCAACCCCATTCTCAGAGCAGCTTCCTTCAGTGGCCTTTGCTGGCTCTCACTTTTTTTTTTTTTTTTTCCTGAGGATAAAGCCACTGGCTGACTTGTTTTTTGGTTCTCTTTCTAAAATTTGCTTTCATTATTTTCATTTCCTGTTTATTTAGGCATCCCAAATCTTATCTTCACCTCTGATCTCCCTAGACACACTCAGATAGATATACCGCTATCTTCCGAAATCTCTTAAACTTGATGTAATAAAGTCAAATAGAATCCTCTGGAACTGACCCACAATGACCCATCTCCAACTTCTCCATCTGTGTTAGACCTAGGCCCACAGACCCAGCACAGACATATCTAGGTCACTTTTGATTCATCTTTATCTCAAATACCACCTTATCTTCATTTTCCATTTAAGATAACTTCATTTACATATTTATTTCTTTATCAAATCAACTCTCTCAAGCTTTTAGGAACAGTAAGGAGACAGCAGGTACTCACCTAACCTGCTATCCATCCCTCCTGCCGAGGCACCTTTGTTCTCATTGAGGGGCTGACTGCCCTTTCTCTCTCCAGGTCCTCAGTTCTCACTCTACTCTACATCCCATGGCCTCAGCCTTAGTCCTTTAGCCTTCCCAAGCCCTTCCAAGCTGATAAGTGTAGGAAACTAACCGTCTTGAATTTCTTCGTTAATACTGGACAGACCCGATACTTGCAACACCCTTCTGAAGAACTCCCCCACTGCGCTGGCTACTATGAAGGCAGCAGAAGCAACCAGGGGACCTGTGCCCAGCTGTCAAACGATTCATGGCCCCTCTTAGTATAATGGTCCATAAGAACAGCAGAAGGGGGCAGACACATTATCCAATGCAAAGAGGCTAAGCAAAGGGCATAGCAGATGCACAAGCCTTGTGGCAGTGGCTCCCAGTTCCCACCAGGAACACTGGGAGCTCAGTCCCAGGACAGTCAGTTGTGCTTCACCTCCGGGAACTGTCCTGGGCTCCTTCCAGTCCATCCCTTCTCCTCTGAACCAACTCAGAGACGCCCTGCCCCAGCAACCCAAAAGCCCTGACCATAAAACAATGTCCATGTTTGAAGGTACGGTTTTTCGGGTGCTCTGACGAGCGACTATCTCAGTTTGTTTCATGACATCCCCTAGACCACAGTACACTCTCCTTAGTGCCTCTTACTTTTCACGTGCATTACTTTTGAATTCATATCTAGATTCATACAGTGTTTATAAGCATGGGCTACATTTCACACAGCACCAATCATCAAGTATCCAGAAAGCGTGAGTACTGGATTTGCTAGTGACATAAGAGATCCAACAGTCACCCAACTTTTCATAAAGATGGGGCATCTTCTAAGTAGATGCACTCTTGTGCAAAAACACAAACTAACTCACAAGATAAAAATAAGAAAAGTGGCTCTTACTGAAAGACAGACAATGAGGCCTGGAGCCTACTCCATGACCATCGTCCCATGTGTCATTCAGGGGGACATGACAGGAAAGATGATTGCTGCTCACAACACACCAATGGTGCTCCCTAGTCTTCCGAAGTCTGCAAGCACAGCGAGGAACCCTGGGAGCACGTAGGCATCAGAATGGGTCTAAGCGAGAAATAGTCTAACACAGCAGAAAACAGCGCTTCTCAAATTCTATTCTGCACATTCGTCATCGGGGACTCCTAGGAAAGCACATAGCCTCCAGAGCTCTAGCCAGGGCCTGGGATTCAGCATTTTCAACAATGGATACTAAAGCTGCTGGTTGAGGGGCCACTCTGATGAAAGAGAAAGATTCTGAAAAATTTCTGGTGACTTTTCTGCCTTCAGAAGTAAACCATTTGTCTCATATATACAGAGTTCATTAAAAAAAAGTGCACATACTTCAGGAAAAGAAAAACAGCATGATATTTTGTCAACAGGTGGTGTTACCCTCATATTGGGCACCCTGGGGGATGCTGTGTATCACAGAAAACCCACGACACTGCCAGCTCTCAGAGAAGAAATTGAAAATGCATGCACAGCAATCTCAATAACCAAGGTCACCCAAGCAGCAGATCGCCGTACTACTAAATGTATGGAGGCTCATGGCCACCATCTTGAGCACCTCTTGTAATTGTAGCAGCCAAAGGTAACGTGTATTAATCTCAATAAACTTAACACTAAAATATTTACAGGTTTTTTTTTTTTTCTTTCCCTGAAGTGTGTGACAATTTGGGGGCAGGCTCTGTGTAAGGACTGTTCTTTTCAATTTCCTTCTGAGCTCCCAGAGACCACAGATCGGCCGGCTCTTTGTGTCAGGACAGGGCTTTGGTCTGGTTTGTTCTGCACAGTTTCCCCACTTCCTGTTCTAATACCTAGCTTGTGGGACACATCCCAGATACGGAAAGGCAAGCCGCCTGCAACGAAGACAGATGGTCAGTTTTCAAAAATCAAGCCCCTCTTTCCAATGCTTGCTGTTTTCTGTCATCTTCCTTGGTGACTGTTGTCTGATCACACAAAGGCGTCGGGTCAGCAGAAAAGTATAAAAACGAAGTATAAGAAGTAACACCATGTTGTTAATGATGAGCTGTAGGACTCAGGTTGACAACTTCTGACACTGCTAGTCACGTGGAAGACCCAATACTATTATGGACTACTGGACTCTTTTAGAATATTTTGCTGCGTTCACACACTTATAATATTTAAATGACGGAACCAAACAAAAAAAGGGGATACAGATGAATGACCATTTTGTATCTGTGTATTCAAAATGATTAGGATAGATATATAGCTACATTCTCTTAATTCAATGAATAGAGGGATTTGTTCTAATAGTGTTTGTAAATAGGATATCATGTCTGCATCTTATACAACAAATAACCACTAGGAAAACAGTATGCAATGTGTTAATTATTGGAACTGTCCTACCAATTTCATTTGAAACTGTCTCACTGCTATTTATTTCTCAATAAATTATGGGGGGAAAAAAGGCGTTGAGTTTGTTACCCCTGTCATTTTCCTTGTGTGGCTGCTGCTGAGGTAACATGTCCTGCCTTCCTGTGAAGGGAGGCTGACCTTTCCAGCTGCGGACCGAGTTTATGCACAGGAAACTATGGACATGGGCCTAACAGGAGAAAGCTCTTTACAGAGCTAGAAAATCGCAGCAACTCCAAGTGGGCTAGGGAAGGACATGGACCGCAGGTGCCAGAAGCAGTGGGTTGGGGGTGCCTTCAGTGGAGCCACCAAGGGATGAGCATGCTGTACACACAGACCATGAGAGGAAGGATGGAGGACAGAAGCGCAGGGCACACATCAGCAGATCACTCAGGTCGCCAGATCCCAGGGAGAGTCCCAGCCTTTTAGTGAGCAAGGAACTCTGGATGGACTTCAAGGTAAAATCACACAACATGTGGCATCTAGCTTAAATGGTGGCACAAACCACAGCATTTGTGTCAGGCAGCAAATTCAGCACACGGTGCTGAGGAAGAGGCCCGCTGTCCCCCAGTGACAGCCCCTCAAAGGCATCTTCCTGTCACACAGCTCAGGTGATAGGGGCTTTGTCCTTCTTCCTACTTACCTGCATATACACCAGCAGAAGCCAGAACTGGGGCACCAGTCACAGGTCTCAGACATGTGTCCTGCTTCCTCCATGTGCTGCTGTGCGACAAGAGGAGCCTCCAGCAAGCTAAAGCAGACGCTGGGTTACGGGCCCAGGAACGGCAGGGGCAGTTAAGATGCCTCAGGTGCTGGGTCAGAAGGGCAGGGGTCTGAGTCCTGCAACAGCGATGCCAAAGATGCCCTTCTAGGGCCAGGGAGATGGCTCAGTTGCATAAGCGCTTGCCTGGCAAGTGCAAGGGCCTGAGTTCAACCCCCAGCTCCGCAAAAAGAAAAGATAGATAGATGTCCTTCTAACAAAGCCACATGGTATTTCAAACCCTAACGGTCTCCCACCTTTTCTGGTACTCACGATATAGTCAGAACAGTTGTTGCAAGATTTTATTACATGCCACAATGGACTGAAACAAATTAGCTTCAAAAGTATGCGTGTGTTCTTTGCTTTTCTTGGGTGAGCTTTCTCATTTTCACACCTCCCCCCGCCACTCCCACCATGGAAGATGCCCCGTACAACTGTCCAGAAAAGATTGCTTGTAAAATCTCAAAGACTGTTTAGAAGGGCAGCCTCGTGGTCTCCCCTGTTCACTCACCTTCGAACCTCTCTTCTTCTAAGTCTCAATATTCTCATACTAAATGTTCGACCTTTTGGCAAAACTTGCTCCTGACAATTACCACAGGATTAGTCTTTCTGGGTGGTGTCCATCTGAGCACTTCATAATCTAATGTTGGTAGTAAGTTAACAGAATATAGTAGTCCTCCCCTCAAATGCAAGGTCACCCATGAACATCTGAAACTGTGTGCCATACCAAAGCCTATATTTGCTATGCATTCAACTATACATACAAGTTTCCTACGTATGAAACTTTCATTTATAAACTAGGCAAGTAAGAGATTAACTAATAGAACAATGATAACAATGTTATAATAACAGTTATGTGGATGTTGGGTCTTGTCTTTAGAGAGCCAAGAGAGCTGACCACAGGTAACTGAAGCCATTGATAAGGAGACATACTGCATACAAGTAAAAACACTATGTGCAGTGACATAAGCATACACCTATGTGGCAGAAATCAGGAACATGGACTTAGACCATACAGGTGGCAATGAATCAGCCGTGACATCTCTGGAGAGGGGAAAGGTACTGGGGTCAGGCAGGGTTAGCCTAACACGTTTTCACAATGCAATACGGCCTGGGAATCCGGGGGGAAGGCAGAGAGGGGATTGATGGTGAATGCAGTTTGCCCAGGTGAGAGCAATGACATCCATCAGGACTAAGAGGTGGAGCAGGGCAGAGGGTTGACAAATATTTACCCGGGTGATGGAGAGAGCACAGTGTAAGGTGTGCTGAGCTAGGAAAGGACTGGGGTGCAGGCTGGGGGAGAAAAGGACAAAACATCTGGTGACTGCCACTAAAAAGTCTCTCCCACAGGGAAGACGTCCAGCCTCCATTGCTCCTGTGTGGCTCCTCAAAGCTATGTTTGTGAGAAGGCAGCACCGAGGAGTGGGGTCATGGTAGAGCTCTGACCAGGCTGGAGAAGGTGAACTAGATCCTGCAGAAGACGCATGAAGGGATCAACCCTGCCCTCATGTGACAGAGACCCCGTGGCGGCTCACCAAGGTACCTTCCCCACAGCAGAGATACCACAAGACTGTTCAGCTTGCTCTGGTTCATTTCCGCTTCGTTTTCAAAACACCACCACACACTGGGCACAAAATGCTGGAAGCCGTATCAAGAATCACATACACGTCATTTTCACACTATGACTGCTCCCATCGGAAGATGAGAGCGCTGAGTCTTCAACATGGCAAGAATTAGGGCAGAGACACCAGTTGGGAAGGATCCAAGCGAGATCCACAAAGGCGCATTCGTGTCCACACTTCTGTGGCATGAAGCTACATCACAGGACACATCTGCAAGCCCTGTTGAACACCTACTAGTAAGGATGAGCCAGGAAAGTTAAGGGCAGGACAGTGATTACACTAGTACTAATGGCTGTGATCAATCCAGCTACCACTGCCCGGTCCCCTCCTGATTGGTTGTTGTTTGCTGTACCGAATGCAAAATACTCTGACTGTCACTCCTGGTTAGAAGAGTTTCAGGAATCCTCCCTCAGCTAACCATAATTAAAGCAAAACATTTCAGAATAACTCCACGCCAAAATTAAATTATGTAAATTACTGTAGGCTGAAATAATTTATTAACAAATGAATAATGAAAATAGAAGGCCTAATAAGAGGCACAATTGAATAGAAAGTCCAGGGGCCCGAGTTCCACCTCAAATCAGGGCTTACCACACTTGAGACCTGGGGTCAACCAAGTTGCCTGTGGCAGGAAGTTACCTCGAAGGATTATTTTTGAAGTGGTGGATACATTTCACAAATTGCCTCAGGAAATCATTGTGTTAGAACAGCCAAAAAATGCTTTGTGACAGCAAATCATTGTTACTTTTATATTTTCTAAACACTACAAAGAAAGACCAAGTCATTTTTCTTTACCCAGGTGTCCCCTGGATATACTACCAGGAAGGAGTGTGCTGGGCCCAGCTGCCACATGGGTCAGGAAAGTGTAGACCTATGAGGAGAAGCAGGTAGAAGGAATCACCCTATGGGAGCTCTGAAGATGACAACTATGGGGCCTTCTGGTGTGAAATGCCCACATGTACAGCATGTGCTGGATTTCATGGGGTTCCTAAATCATAAACCACAGGAAGCAGAGGAGACATAGCGCCTCAGACAAGACCTTCCAATGCTAAGAGAAGAGAAAACTGCTAATTGCTTGACCAACTCTTTTGCCATAACCACACATCGCCTCTGTCTTACACTGGAATATACCACTTTGGTCTCCAAAGTTATCATTTTTCGCAGCCAGGATCCACTGGCCATCACTCTTAGCCAAACACTCAGGAAGCATCTCCAAAAGAATGGGTATGAAAAACTAAAAGCCAGGAACTATCCAGAAGTTTCAAGAATGCATTCCCACCCACACAGTGGCAGCAATGCCAACCTATGAAGCGCTCATCTAAGCTAAGAATGCCGGCTTCCACAAACACGGGCATCACCCAATTGCTGAGATTCCCTTGGATGGAAATTACCAGCAGGAAGGTAAAAATCAGCTCTTTCCATCTCCAATATGCATATAAGTGTATGTAATGTTCAAAAATAGGACAGCAAAACATTTTGTGTGAGAACACGACTGAACTTGAAGACAATGGGCCCTCCCACTACCCACCCTATGTAAAGCAACCCAAGGTGCGCTGGAAACGGATCAACCAACACCCAAATCTGATTGTCAGTTCTATCTCCAGCGCGTCATTTTAATATCTGGGCACCTCCAACAGATGTTACACAAAGCTAGCTAGTCTGTAGTAAATGTAAATGTGTAGACCTTCGTTGGGCTTCGGGGGAAAGGAGGACACCATTCACACTGGGGCCGGAGTCTGTATTCTTTTTAAACTCTACAGAACATTTATGAGAACTGAGAATGGCACTGTAAGTACTGTAATTGTACCTGACCTGTCAGTTATGAAAAGCTTAGGGCCACATTAGGTCTTGGGCAATCGATTGTTCCTTACAGGAAATCATGACCTATTCAAACACCCCACAATCGTTCCCCATGCAGCGCTTGCTCCTTCCCCTCGGGGAATTCCTAAGTAAGCCTAGAAACCCATCCAGTTTGGAAAACCGGTAGCTAGTTGCTCCCGGTCCTCCTCCTTTTTAACTTTTTCTGTAGCACTTGCCACCGCTACTATTCCTCTTGGTGAAATATTCACATATTCTGGCTTCAGGATGCAATTTTTTTTTAATGTCTGTTTTTTCATTCTTGCCCGTTCGCTCAGGGTAAGTGCTTCCTTTATATTCTGACGTCCTCACTTCCCCAGACTCTACTTCCCTAAGGGTGACCTCATTCCCTGTCCTGGGATCAACTATTCTCTAAAGACAAGGACTCACAAAACCAGAACCTGCGCACAGTCCTTCTTCTGCTTTACTGGTCCCTACAGCTGATCGACCTCTTCTCTGCATGTCCGATGCACGTGAACGTATGAAACATTTCAACTATAAACTGAGCATAGCTTCAATGACTCGATTAGAATGTTTAAAACACAGCCCAACAAATAACTTCAAATAAATTTCAACATAAAAAAATTCTCCAGGCTTATGCTACAACTGTGTTCCCCACCCACTTATACCTTAAGAAAAGGCCTCAGATGAATGATGGAAGTCATGCCTGTTCCCTAGGGGAGGACTTTCAGTGGGACCCTCCCTGCTTCCTTCCCCACCTCTAATCTCCACTTGAGTCCTTTTTCCGCTAAGAGCACCCTGACCTATGTGTTTAAACAGTAAAGACTGTCTAAGTTTCTGATCCTTTGGGACCCTCCACGAGCTCTGAGCAGCTGCAGAAGGCAGCCTTGCTGGCAAGGTGTCATAAAGACTGGCCTGACCTCTGCAGCCCCGATGCGTGTTATTACATCCAATAACTTAATCAGAACACAAACTGTTCTTAGATTTCTGCAGAGGTAATTAAATAACAATTCAATGCCAATTAATCACAGTCAAATAAGAGTCTGTCAGAGAAGAACTCTATACACACTGGAGTCTATTTAATGGTCAAATACTTGGCAGGATCTTAGTTAAACAATGATTCATTAAACCTCCTCTGCCACACAAAGGCTAGGCTAAACTCAACGTGAAAGAATCGAAACTCTTTTGTTCTCCCATAAAAAGACATCAAACCTCTGTGCGTGATATTCTGTTCTCCCTCACTCAGCCAACTGCTCAGCTGCATGATTCATGATGTATTCAGCTGCCTCTGCACCCACGGGCATCTGCGAGGCCTCGCTGGCTCTGAACACGGGGACCATGCGGCTCTTTTCTTCCCAGGCGCACAAGCACAAAGGTGGACAGTGGGCCACACCTATGGAAAATGTTTATTCACTCTGAACAGGGTGAAGCAGCCCAGTCTCGGACGTCCCTGTTCCCCTCCCAAGGGCAAGCTGCAGCCCTGACTGCAGGTCGTGATTACCCACGATGAAAACCCTGGATCCACTCAACTTGTCAATCCAACAAAAACCTGCTGGACATTTTTGATTCCCTCTACCTACCTTATTAACTAGGCTTTTTTAAATTAAATGTCCCATTATAACGCAACTCCTCATGAAAACCCAGAGATCCACTTCAAGTTCAGCTGATAATTCCCCCCGACTTAATCACGCCTCTCAGAAGGGCTCTAATACCTTCCTGCCTGTTCATTTCCTCCTAGGGAGAAAGAATCAAGGAGAACCACCTTGCCCTTGTATTTCTGACGGTTTTGCTACACTAGCACTAGAAGGACGTCCACAGTTTCAGAAAAGCTGTTGCTTAATGAAGGCACAATTTTTGCACATGGTTGTTGACTTGGATCTGAATTACAGAACTCAGAGGTGGCTGGGAATGAGCTCCACAGAGGTGCACAGCGGGGACCCTCAAGCCCTGTTTAGTGCAATGTTAGTTGTCACTATGTTCCGCATGCATCTAAAAATTATTTGATTAAATAAAAGTTAAAAACAATAAATAAATTAATTTATTAACTTACAAACTTCTAAAGTTGTAGAAGTAACATTTTTGGAAGGAGATGAAATGTTTCACTAAGTTATTCTTTCAAAAACAAAACAGCCTCCACCTCTCAAAACTGAACTTACTATAGGTCAAGGCCCAACATACATGGCATTGTTTTCATGGCTTCCATAAGCTGCGTGAGAAATTTAACTTGCAAAATGTATTTTAAATCTGCTTAAACATTAGACAGCAGCAAATAAAGACTTTCACTGGGCATTTATTAGATATAAAACATTACAATCATAGACAGAATAAGAGCCAGTGTAGTGTATACTGTACACCTATACCATCTGTCTAAATTATGAATCAAACATCTCAAAGTCTTAACAAAGCCACAAAACAAATAAACCACTAGAAAAGTAACTTTATGAGTATGAAATTCATTTCTGTGCTCCTCAGCCGTAAACCTCCCATTCTGTATTATACTGCATCAACGGCGCGCTGTGATAACAGCCCTGCGTGTGTCTAGCGCTCTACCGAACTCAACGTAAAATGATTGGGGCAGGGGGTGGGTCACACCGAGTCTAACATAAACATCCCATGGCACACAAATTTTCCTGCAAATCTAAGCAGTTTTACAGTCTATCAAAGGGGTGCCAAAAAGTAGATTTATTCGCATTAAAGTGCTGACAGGAACGAAACACTTCACCAGTAAATAAAGTATGCTGTAACCCAATCATCAAATCAATAAAGTCATTAAAAATAGACTGTATTCTTTGAGGGAATGGTGAGTTCAGGGGTGGGGGGGGAGACCCATCTTTGGCTGCAACGGAGGCTGCCTCGGCAGACACGGCTGAGAATGAGCCGAGGTGGGCTGTGTCTCCCTCGCCCGCCTGCCAGGAAGCCTCCCTGGCACCTTATCTCCCTTCACGTGTATTTAGCCATGTAAACCGCCGCGCAGCAGTGCCAGTTCCCCCACAAGCACCTTATAAATACAAATAAGAAAATATGCCCTGGATTTCTCTTCTCCTCTTCTCCTCTTCTCCCTAGCCCCAACCTGACAGAATATTATCACTTTTGTAGACTCTTGCAAGTCGGCACAGTAGTACGGGGCCAAAATATGCTGAGATAATATAATATCCATTTATCTAAGCTGCCGGCGCAGAACAAAATTCAGATGGGGTGCTTGCCACCTAAATTAATTTACTATTTGAAAAAGACTTCTTCTGCCAAGCCTGTCAAAAGGGAGACAGGAAAGGAGTTAAGAAACTGTAAATAAATCTACACTTGGTTTGCGTTTGATCTAATTTTCAAGTGTAGGATTAGAAAGGAGGAAGCGTGCCAGGGGGAGGTGACAAGAGGAGACTGGCAAAAAGCAGCTCACACCCCCAGCACAGGCTCCGGAGATCCACACGGGCCACCGGGTTCTAGGGCTGCTGCCGGACCGTGCCAGGGGACCCAGTGAGTCCTGTTCCCCACAACTCCAAACCACCCAGTGTGATTTACAGACTCCAGAAAAGTAACACTCACACCCAGTACAAGGGCACCTGCCAAAACCCCAGAAAATTCCCAAGTGCCAGCAAGGATCGGGAGAAACCAGAAACCTGGCTCACTATGGATCATGGAATGGTGTGTGTGCTATAGAAAACGGTACGTGAGGTCCTTAGAACGGGTGCCACAGGCTGACGACACAACTCAGCAATCTCACCACTGGGAAGAGGTGCACAGGAGGAAGCAAGAGCCAGTTTTGGTGGCATACGTCGGCAATCCCCACTCTCTGGGAGGCTGAGGCAGGAGGGCCACAGATGTGAGCCCAATCTGGGCAAGTTAGGGTCTCAGCTAGACCCTGTCTCAAAAAATAAAAAGGAACTTCAAGTATGGAGGCCGTGAGCTCAACCCCAAAAACACATTAGAACTGAAAGCAGCTACTCAGATATTTGAATACTCATACACAGAACATTTACAACAGCCAAAAGGTAGAAGCAACCCAAGGGTCTAAGAACAATGGAAGGATAAAAACAAAATGTGTTGTGGGATACTATTCAGCCCTAATAAGGAAAGAAATTCTGACATCCGCTACCATACATACAATACCTGAGGACACTGTGCTAAGTGAAACTGGCCTGTCACAAAAGGACAAATGCTGCATGATTCAGGTAAATGAGGTCCTGGGACAGCCAACTCCTACAGGCAGAAGTACAGAGGCAGCTACCAGGGGCTGGGGCGGGGAGTGGAGAGCAAGTGTTCAGGAGCACAGGGTTTCCGATGGGGACATGGAGGAGCTCTGCAGACGGGTGCTGGGGAGGAGTGCACACAGTGGTAGTGACTTCTCGCCACTACCATGAGCAATTACGGATGAGATGGTGCATTTTGTTACTGTCTATTTTCCTGCAATTAAAACATAAAACAGAAACAGAAGAATTTGAAGTTGATAACTCTCTTTCCTCCTGAATCCATCCTATCCCTCACACTGAAAATTAAACAAACACACCAGTATTAGAAATATTTTGCCAATTATATTCAGTACAATTTTTTACTTAATACACTTCAAATTGTTATACATAAAAATAACTATATCTAGTATAAGCAACTACAGAAAATGTGCTGTAAATAGCAGACAAAATATAAAGTATAGAAATTATGTTTTAAAATTACTTCAGACAGTCTTCAGGACTTAAAGAATTCCAAATAGTACTCAGTTATGAAAGCAGCTTGCATATCTCGTCAGACTTCAATCTGTGTTTTAATATACATTTTAAAAAATCAAGACACAGCAGACTTCTTGTTGCTGTTGTTTTGTTTTGGTTTGAGACAGGTTTTGCTGGCCTTAAATTCACTTTGTAGTCAATGTTGGCCTCAAACTCACGGTGATCATCCTCAACTGGCATACAGGTATGTGTCACCATGCCCAGCAAGACAGGCTTTTTTGTTGTTGTTTTAATGCATTTGGTACAGGGTCTCACTATACAGTTTGGACTCCTAGTGATCCTCCTGTTTTCAGCTTCCTCAGCCCCGGGATATAGGCATGTGCCAGCATGCCCAGGGCAGCCCATGGTGCCAGGAATCAAACCCTGGTCTCTGTGCTTGCCTAAGCAGGTGCTTAGTCTGCTGAGCTATCTCGTCAGTACTAAAGAGAGATTTTTTTTAAATGCCAGTCAGTCATGATGCTCCAGAAATAATTTAATGTAAAATTCATTAAGTAGACAAATGACTGATTTTTATTAATATTTAAAGGAAAGAAAATTAACAAAGAAGTTTGGGACTAGAAAAACCTTTCTGGGTATTTCCTCTGCACAAATGGGCAGAAAGGAGAATTAGGTTAAGTTATATCTTCCAAACTATTGATTAAATTAATAAGGCTAGATCCTCTGGAGGTGACCCAGTCTCACAGAAAAGCCAAAGGTTCTTCTCCAGATTTGCTAACTTGGGCTGGGAAGACAGCTAAGTAGTCTAAGCACCTGCCTACCAAGTGCAAGGACCCGAGTTCAAACCCTGTTACCACATGCCATGCTGGCCACTGAAACCAGGCATGGTGACACATGCCTGTAACCTTAGCACTAAGGGAGGCTGAGACAGGAGGATCACTCTGAGTCAAAGCTGCATAGCCAGACCCTGTGTCAAATAAACAAATAAACAGTTTGAAAAAAAAAAAAATCAGATTTTCTAACTTGTGAGGACAGAATTCCATAGCCCTCTGACCTAAATTTATCTGCTTGGGTACAAGTCTTTTCTCCTCTCCTCTCTCACCTAAGTGTGCTCAGCACACCGGGCTGAAACACGGTGTTTTAAGAAGCAAGCATCTTCCATGCCATGGGCCAGGGGAGTGCCCAAGAGGTCCCCTGCCAAGTGCCCCACTGCAAATGCCTAGCCAGGTACCATGCCATCCGAAGTATGCACTGCTACTGCCCAGAGATCCTGGTGCTTGGGTGAAAAGTTCCTGTTACGTTTTGACACCACAAAATTGGATCAGAAGTGAAGGAACACTGACTCCATGTTTTATTCCATGGTTTTCTCTGCAGAAAAGACATGCATGCCAGGTAGGGCAGTCACAGAGGTATGCTGGGCTGGTCCCCGTGCAAAGCTGTCACTTCACGCTCCTGCCAGCCCTGTCTCCCACCCCAACACCTAGCTGGATAAAATCTGCTATAAGAGGGCCCGGGGCAAGAAGACCTCCGTCACCTCCTTTTATAACATCTGTCACTGATTTGACAAGCCCAATTAATGGACATTAGTTAAACATTCAAGTCAGAGCCTCATCCAGGGCGCCAACTTGAGACGTTCTTGGGTCATGAGAAGGCTCCCATGCAATTCTCGCTCGGACTGGTTCTGTCAGGCCTCAATTGGCACATCCTCTCTTTTCTACAGGAACTTCCTATGACAGAGCCATCTGTCTCAATGGCCCGAATTAATCACTACAAAACGTCCTGTTGCTTCCCACTCTGATCGTTAATATTACAACATTCTTAAAATAATGTGGAAAATAAAACCAAGACTTTCAATAAGCAGTCTAAAATTCCGTGTGGCAGAATTAATACTTCAGAGTGTGAAGAAAATAATTAATTCCCTCATCTTAAAAGAAAGAAATACCAGAGACATCAACAACAAAATGTGGAAATATATTCGCAAGGTGCCGGTCTTACACTGTACAAAGGTTTCCAACAAATGTCCTTCATTCAGCTAAGGAGAACAATTCCAATCTGGTTGGGTTTTTCTGACCAAGTCCTCTCGGGCCCTTCAATTCCCATCCAGAATATTCTCAAAATCTAACTGGGACAGTGAGAGCTTTTATTCTGTTCTTTTAATATAAATCACTTTAGAGACTGGTCCAGAGTGCTGCAAAGAGTTCAGAAGACACAGGTCTTTGATCTCTGCGGCTTTGCCATGTATGTCTTTAAAATTTCTGGAATGCACCCAGGGAGGCAAACTGCTTGACAGAGACACTATAAATATCCGAATAAATAAATACATACAAACATCTGGAACCCTGATTAAGCACCAAAGTTTTATTATTTGGGGGAAGGAAGGGGGGCACTGAATAGCATTTTTATTTTTATGGAAAAACGTCCTATTCTTTCCTTATGATAAAGCCCCTCTGATACTAATAAAGCTTTCGGAAAGCCCACGCCTGTAAGTCGCATGGAAAGGGAGGCACCAATGTCCTACAGCTCATGGTCCACCAAGAGGCAACTCTGACCTTACAAGAACTGAAACGGTACTGAAAGTCAACTTGCACAGCCCGTGGTAGATGAATATTCATGAAATATTAGCCATTATTTATAACAAAAGTAAATCCAAGCAATCTACTCATTTGTACTACAGTTTCCAATTAAATGTGCACATGGGTAATTTTTTAACTCATGACACAGCAATCCTGTAGGTTGGGGACACAATGAAATGTGCTGGTGTGCTCCTCTCTGTGTCAGCTGCAGCACTCGACAGCAATGAGAAGGCAGAATCTGTCACAGCCATCAAATGAGAGCGAAGAACAACACGGCCTCAGACCCCGTGGCTAAGTGTGAACTCCAAAGTCTCACTATTATGAAGCTTGTGACATATTCTAATAGCTTCATGTTCAAAACGAACGCAAAAACTCACGTAAGCCCCCTGTTCCACCCCCCCGTGGGTTCTCCAAAATCAACAGAGATTTGATAAACACAGAAAGAACATCTTGTCAGATATCTTACTAAGCAGGAAAGACCTCTACTGCTCTACAGGTAAACGACAATGCTGCCCCGACCCACACGATCCCAGCTGGCCTCCCTGTGCTGCCCCTCCATACCCTACACCAGCCACATGGCCTCCTTCACCACGTTCACACCGCCACCAACCAGGCCAACCTCCCACCCTGCCAGTGCCACCACTGACCCTTCAATGCTGGCCCCTTCAAATCCATCTCCACCATCTCCCCAGCCCCTGAGCCCCTGGCTCTTCTCCCACAGTGCTGATCACAGGTGACATTTAATGGCCCTGGTCCCACACATCTGTCTTCTCTGGAAGGCAGCCAAGTTCATGGGAATAGAAGTCACACAGGTTTTTGCGACCTCTTAGCCTAGTTTGAGACACAATGCTTGACTCAAACACAGAGCTCCCTAAGAATTTCTTCACAGATGGATGGACGAGTATGTGAATATGTTTAGAAACCGGCATTCTCAGCATTTGCTCTTTTTAGAAGACACACAGGGTGCTTCCCTCGGAGAACTGACATCAGTTTTGTGGCTGGCTGGCACTGACCATGGAAGGTAGAATGAAAACACATCAGCCAACATAGGTGTCCACAAAGGTAGGAGGGAAAATAAATAGCCAGTGGTCAAGTTCAAAACAAGACGAATGTTCCAGCTTATTCCTGTGGCAGCTGCAACCCAGAAACTTGGCCCCACTACAAAAGCATGAGGGCAAGCTGTGTGGGGGGTAGTGAAATAAATACCCCCAGCCCCAAGAGTCCCTGCGCGGCACCTCCACAGCCCATGCCCAATGGGGCCGGGAGTGCTCAGAAATGGCATGCACATTTATATGGTTCTAGTTTGCCCCTACCTCAAGGAAAGCAGGATAAAACACGACAAATGAAAGAATTCGTCTTGCTCTTCCTTCTATGTTCCTTCTTTGCAGCTTCAAGATATTTAACCCTGCCAGTGTCAAATTCGATTTCTCTTAGCCACTCAGTTCATCTCCTCCCCCAGCACACACATGAAATGCCCTACCACACTAGTATGTGGTCTACCTAGAAATTAATCCAGTGCCGAATGTTTGGGTGCTTTAACCGTATCTCCACCAATATGTGCTTTCGTAACTGCCTCCGCCATTCATTGGCATGAAGCTGCCTCTCAGCACCTCCTTGCTGACTCCAACCTCTCCCCGTCTGTACGATGGATCTCTGTACAACGCACCAACAACAGTGGGTCTTTTGGGTTGCATTGATTCCCCTTCCCCTTCCCTCCAACTCTGAGCAACGCCACGTCCTCAGGCCTGCCTCTGGGTCTGCTCCTTCTACGAGCCTCTCTGTGCCAATGATACCCACCCCGAAAAGTCTGCTGCATCACCCCAGCCCAGCGCACTCCCATCCATCGTACCTGATGATACAAAAGAGCCCTTTAATTCCTCAACTCCATTCTCATATTCCCTTGAAAGGAGGACAGTCCGTGTGGCCACAGGCTCTTAAAGAAAAAGCAACAGAAGCTGGGAAGGGTACCCCATGCCTCTAATCCCAGCTGCTCAGGAGGCTGAGTCAGGAGGACCAAAAGTTCAAAGCTATCTCAAAATAAAGCGCCTGGGGTACAATTTCAGTATCCTCTCTCCTCAAAATCAACAGGGAAAAATATGAACATGGAATCAAAAGCAAGCTAGAAATTGCCAAGAAATTTGCAAGTGCATTAAAACCTGGCATGGAATTAAAAGTTTTCTCCTTGCAACAGATAAAAGACATGAATAGCAAACCATCTCATAATTCACTTAAGATTACACCAGGGCAGAGGCTCTAAGAATTGACATGCATTTCTTTGTGGATAGTTAAAATAATATCCACAGAGTGACTGTCAAATTTTATGCATTCTTGCAAGACAGAAATCTGAGAATGAGGGACAGAGTAGAAATCTCTGAAAAAGGAGAAAAAGGTCTGAAATCTAGAAGGAGATCCTTTGGTTGAACTTTAAAAAAAAAAAAAAAATCATAAATTCTCCACTTGCAAGATCTGTGAATGTGTTAGTCGTTCCCGGCAAACCTGGCAGACGGGTTTGCAGGAATACTACCCTCGGCCTTGTATTTATGGATTTCCATGGCTAATTTTTTCACACTCGCTTTTCCTCCAAATCCATATTCTGCCCGACATTTCCCATCACTCACAGGTTATGTCTGCTATTGTAACCTACAGGAACAAATATTCATCTCCTAAGAGCCATACTGCACAAGCTTTTCATGCATATTAGGGGAAAATCAGGCGGCTGCAGGACATCAAAGTCCTTTCAGACCATGACCTTAACTGTGTTCTCTACCAGCATTCAAAGCTTGGTTGCGTTAAATAATACCAGTGTAGGCTCGTAATGAAATAAAATCATGACAGGAGCCCAGCCTCGCAGGCTGGCATGGACCCCGCACCCCTCAGAGGGAATGTTGGGTTGTTCATCATAAAAGGTTCCCTCAAAGCTGAACAGACCCACGAGTCACAAACCTGAAATTGCTAATACTTTCATCAGAAAGACGCAAAAGTACTTTAATGCACCAGGACATTACAACTCGAAGGCAAAGGCGAGCAGGCAACTTTGGGCAGAATGGGCTGCAATAGCAAATGCCACGGGACGTAATCAAAGCACTAATGGAGCAGGAGACCAATACAGATTTTCCTTTACTCAGATCGATACAAGGTATTCCATACTCTTGGGCTTTTCCAGTCAATTCACTTTTCACCGGTCTCACCTTGTTTCTCTACCTTTTTACATTCTTTATCATCCAGTTATTTTTATCCAGAACATCCTCAAACTTAGCAAAGAAAACAGAAAAGATTAAAAAGTTAGAAGACTTTAAGAATTTCCTGAGGTTCACTACAAAGGCAGAGGGCACAGGCTGTCCTACGGACAGAGCTTTAATGTATGACTCACAGCAAGCCTTATCAAAACCAAGCAGTGGGCTGGGGTGATAGTTTGGTGGCATACATGCCTGCCTGGCAAGTGCAAAGACCCAGGTTCGATTCCCCAGTACCGCATGCCCTGCTGCCCGGCCCACACTGAGCCAGCCATATTTCCAAATACTGTTGGACTCCTATGGAGGACAGACCAACACGGATCCAAACTCTAAAGTTACAATCTTCGTCCCTTTATCTGAGCCCTCAGTTACCTGAGGTCAACCATGGTCCAAAAATATTAAGTGGAAAATTTTAGAAATTAACTCAAAAGTTTGAAGTATCTTTTCTTACAACATACTGTTGATATTTTATTATTAGTTTCTGTTGCTAACAAACATGAATTAAGGCCGGGGAGATGGCTCAGTGGAATAAGCACTTCCCTGGTAAGCTCAAGGGCCTGAGTTCAATCCCCGGTTCCACAAAAAAACAACAAAAAAAAAAAACAACAACAAAAAAAAAACCACATGAATTAAGCATAGTAAGATCACAGTGTAAGAGGACTGTGCAAAAACAGTACTCTTACTATGCCTAGATCATGTTGGTTGGCTGGTGCCAGGAATTGAACACAGGACCTCTCCCTTGCCAGGCAGGTGCTGTGCCGCTAAGCTATCTCCCCAACCCCCTAATTCATAAATTATACTTTAGCAAGGGCATACACGTATAAGAAAAAACACAGTATGTAGGCCTGAAGAGATAGCTCAGTAGAATAAGCACTTGCCTGGCAAGCACAGGGTCCTGAGTTCAATCTCTGGTACTGAAAACAAACAAACAAACAAACAGTATGTAGAAGTTTCAGTAATGTCTGTGTTATCAGACATCCACTCGAGTCAGAGACATTACGCCTCACAGATGGAGAATACCAGGTGTGTAAACTCTATCGCAAAACGCTTAAGATACAGGCAGAAAAATGTAAATAAAGAATCTCTGTCTTTTCCATAATTTGTGAGTAGAACAAGGCAAGGAACTAAAACCCAAACCAGGTGCCGAAGCCTAAATTGATAAAAACAAAACAAAACAGAGACAGAAAACAGAGTTTTTAAAGTGAGCCTCCACCTGGGTTGGCAGGTCTGTGATGCTGGGCTGCTGTTACCCTAAACTCCAGGTCTGTGTCAAGTCTGTTACTACCCTACTACCACTGACAGCCAGATTCAAACTGACTAGACCAAAACAAACTGCCCGGAGTTCTCCATACCCATGTTTCTTTACCCGGAGAACTGCTACATCGGAAACCCACAACGACAGAGCCCCGCGGCTGTGCTCCTTCCCAGCACTTCCGAGCACTGTCACTCTGAGCCCTGCAACTGCTAAAATCTCTGACCATGTCATTCTCTCAAAGTTGAAGGACAATTAGCCCTAGTGAGCATTAAACTGCATTTCCAAAACAGCCTGAAGACTTCTAGGGGAATTTATAATTAGTTTAAAATGGCCCCTCCCTTTTTTTTTTTTTTTACATTGCGACCATCAGTTTATTTTTCTTTTCATAATTTTATAGAGAAACAAATAGCAATGAGACCATTT
>NW_004524589.1:651703-652731 GCF_000260255.1 Octodon degus | reverse complement strand
ATGACAATATACTAATATATGTTTCTAGAATGTGGAGAGCCATAAGATGCTAAAGGATCATCCAGCTTTCAAAAACAGTACCCTTTCCCACTATTTTTTTTCCTCTCCCACTGTGGGACTCACTCCTTCCTAAATACTAACTCCTTCTGAAAACTGATAAAAGCACAAAAGTTCATGAATAACCAGACTCAGGACCAGACAAGACTAGAGAACTTTTTACTACTTTCACACGTGCTACTCAAGCTAGACTCTGTATTTCAACACGTATACATCCAGGTACACAGCCATTAGGTCCAAACTGGGATGCCTGTTACTTAGAATGGACTGTCTATAGCATGCAAATTTTCTGGGCTTTTGGAAGTGTTTCTGAATAATATAAGTAAAAATAATTTAACCTTTAAATGAAGAGGTGAAGTGCTATTGTAGTGCAAAATAGAACACACTGGACTGCAAATGACTATGGAGATTCAGAATACACTCTCTGGTTACCTTATGTAAAGCTCCCAGCAGGCTAGCATATAGAGATGCTTAATAAACAGTGAGTTATAACCTGCATTCTAATAAATGATTTGCAGTAATCTTACTCTTTAATTTTCAATTACAGGTGTTGTGCTTCACTTAAACTGATGGGATAATAAAACAGTAAGAGGATGGGGCAACGGGCCAAGAGGAGCCGGGAGCCACCATGGGGCTACCTGGGAGGCACAGAGAGTGCTGCAGGATTTTTGCTGCTTTGTGCTGCTGCAAAAGAAATGGGTCCATGGTAACGACAGAATTTGGATATACTTAGTCTGCCCAGTTATGATGGTGCTATAAAATGACAAGATGTAGGGAAATACTCTAAGTGCACGACATCTCCAGACAATCTTCAGGTTGACAGGCGACTATCAATGCAGACAGACAAAACCCCTCATACAACAGATATGCAAGACACTGTGTGTGTACGTGTGGCGGGGGGAAGTGAAAAAATCCCCTGATGTCTTTAAAAACAGCCTATTTTTCTGTTCTCTGAAGTTCCTACCAAACAA
>NW_004524589.1:616435-650448 GCF_000260255.1 Octodon degus | reverse complement strand
GGGAGGAGGGAGGGAGGGAAGGAGGAAAAATGTATATATACAGGATAGTTAGGGTGATTGTACTACTAACTTATATTGGTCTTTTGAAGGCAGCAATTAATGCTTAAAATTTTTTATTTTGACTAATTTTACATGTTTTTATCTGGTAACCTAAGCAACTAATTTGAATACAACAATACGTAATATAACAACCACCGCTGAATTCCTATCATTTTGTTTTCTGAAATTCTGTATCGTTTCCAATGTTTTATTTATTTAAAAATTCTCTTTAAAAAAAAAAAAAGATTCACAGATGACATGATACTTTACATGGAAGACTCAAAAAACTCCACCAAGGGACTCCTAGAATTAGTAAAAAATTCAGTAGTGTAGCAAGATAAAAAGTCAACACCCAATAATCAATAGCATTCCTCTACACAAACAACAAACTCACTAAAAGAGAAATTAAGAGAAACAACACTCTTCACAATTGTACCTGCAAAAATGAAATATTTAGGAATTGATCTAACAAAGGAAGTTAAAAGATTTACACGATCAAAATTACAATACTCTGAAGAAAGAGATTAACTAGGTTTCAGAAAATGGAAAGACACAGGAAGAACCAACATTGTGAAAATGCCCATACTCCTAAAATCGTTATACAGATTTAATGCAATCCCAATCAACATACTACGAGCATTCCACACAAATCAAGGCAGGAGGCATTACAATCCGACTTGAAATTATATTACAAAGCTGCAGTGATAAAATCAATATGGTACTGGCAAAAAAAAACCCACCAGGCCCGAGAATCCGTAAAATAAATTAGAAGGTGCAGGCACAACTATAAACACACTCAGCCACCTTACCTTTGACAAAAGGGCCAAACATGCTATGTTCACTGGAAGAAAGAAAGCTTCTTTAACAAATAGAGCTGGAGAAATGGACTTTCCCCATTCCAAAAACTAAAACTAGATACAGATCTATCACCATGAACTAAAGTCAAAATGGATTAAAGATCTAAACTTTTTAAATCTACTGGAAGAGAAAGCAGGTGGAAATCTTGAAGACACAGGGATAGGCAGAGAGTTCATGCACAGAAACCAATCTGCACGGGAGATACTTCAAAGAATCAGCAACTGGCGTCTCATCTTGCTGAGAAGTTTTTGCACGTCAAAAGAAATCACCAAGAGTGAAAAGACAACCCACAAACTGGGAAAAAATCTTAACCAACAATTACTCCAAGGACTTCTATCAAGGATATATAAAAAACTTAAAAAAAAAAATCAGGCCCCAAAATTCAAAGACCCTCCAAAAATGGGCATCTGAGATGAATACACACTTCTCAGAGGAAGAAATACAAATGGCAAATAAATACATGAAAAAAAGCGTCACAGCACTTGTCGTTTGAAAAATATAAATTAGAACATCACTGAGACACCATCTCATTCCAGAAAGAATGGCTATTATAAAGAAATCAACTAATAACAAATGGAGGAGAGGTTATGAGGAAAAAGGAACGCTTCTCCACGGTTAGTGGGAGGGGAGGCTGGTACAACTTCTATGGAAATCAGTGTGGAGACTCCTCAGAAAACTAGGATTAGAAGTCCCATTCAATCCAGCTATTCCCCTTCTGGGTATCTTCGCAGAAGAACCGGAAACATCGTACCACAGCAATATATGTACATCCAATGTTTATAGCAGTGCTATTTGTCATAGCTAAATCTTGGAAATGTCCATCAATTAAGGAATGGATTAAAAAAAAAGATGTGGTATTTTTATACAATGGAGCATTACTCAGCTATAAAGAAAAATAAACTTTGAGTCTTTTATAGGTAAATGGATGCAACTAGAAGCTGTATTCATAAGTGAAATAAATCAGACCCACATGTGTAAACATCCTATGTCTCCTTCGTTTAAGAACCTGAAAGAATAAAATTTGAAAGGTACAGTAGATTTAGTAAAAGGGGAAGAAACTGGACAAAAGGAATAAACAATTAAATGAGGGAAAGGAGAGAAGATAGGGGAAAAAAAAGGAAGGGGAAGAAAATCATGTAAGTATATACCCAGGATAGCTAAGATGATTGTACTGCTAATTTTTATCCGTTTTTTGCATGTACCTGTTAATGCTTAAAATATTTACTTTAACCAGATTTACATGCTAATATCTGTAATCTGAGAAAATACATTGAAGATAGTAATGTGCGACATAACAAGCACTGCTGAATACCTTTCCTCTTGTCTTCTTAAGGTGTATCATTTCTAATGTCTTATCTATTGTTTTTATACTCTCTTTAAAAAAGCGAAGGGGCTGGTGAGATGGCTCAGTGGTCTAAAGCACCTACTTGGAACAAGCTTGGCAAAGCACAAGGACCGCGGTTCAATCCCCCAGCACCACATGCCAGCCAGTGCCGCCTCCTGGTGGGCTGAGCTGCCCCCCCCACACACACACACAAATAAATAAAAATTAAATAAAAAAATCAAATGAAAAAAAAATAAAATAAAAAATAAAAAAGCGAAAAGGACAGGGAAAAAATTATGGATTATGGAAAGCAAGAGCTAATATTTTAATTGATCCATTTTGCATGACTGTATCTGGTAGCCTGGGCAACAAAGCTGATGATAACAGTATGTAATATAACAACCCTGTTAATTTCCTATTCTTGTTTTAAAATTCTCTATCATTTTTATTGTTTTATGTTACTTGGTTCTTGTTCTTTTTTCCCTCTTTAAAATAAAAAAATACAATAAAATTAGAAAAGCCAAAAGCTGGCACTGTTGTCACCTGAAATAGACCTGATGACAACAGCTGGTTGGGGGCCGCGCAGGCTAGCGGGATGAGGCTGAGGTCCAGGCAAGCAGGCTGGTTCCAAAGCTGTGGCCTTTACCACAGGGGATCGTGTACCCCAAACCACATGGTGGCTCAAAACCACAATTAGGAAGTAAAGGCAGGGCTGGTGAGATGGCTCAGTGGTCTAAAGCACCTACTTGGAATAAGCTTGGCAAAGCACAGGGACCGCAGTTCGATCCCCCAGCACCACATGCCAGCCAGCCCCGCCCCCTGGTGGGCTGAGCTGGCCACACACACACACACACACACGCACACACAAATAAATAAATAAATAAATGTTAAAAAAAAAAAAAGGAAGTAAAGGCAGAGCATTCGATCTGCCACTGTATGAAGTCAAAGGCCACTTTATTTGCTGGTTCATTTTCAAACTTGAAATCCCACATTTCTTTTCTTGTCTGTTTTCTGACACAGAGTCTCCATCTCCCAGGTCTTTAATTGAAGGCAATAATTTAAAACATACTGTGGTGTGAAGATCTAGCCAGAAGCCACACCAGCTCACACCCATATAACACACACCAAGGCCTCCTGAGGCCACTCCTCTCACCAAGAGATCGACCTTCTTGTCTAACATCAAATCAAACCCAAAATGAAAAGGGGAGAGAAGATGATCAATTAGAAGGAAATGCCCCTTGTTTATCCAAAAACTACGAGGACCTATTTCGCAGTGTAACGCTGCAAAGTCTGAGGTCCTCCGGAGGCTTGACTACTCTGACAGAACAGCACCTAGAGGAAGACAAACCTGAAAGCAATCCACTGATCTTCAAACTGCAGCATCAGGTGTCTTTCTGGGCAGGTGAGCTTAGAACATGTGGCAAAGGGGAACGAAAGGGAGGACGAAGAGGAACTCTGCTTCCTCCGCGGAGCTTCTAAAATTCTGTAATGAGCGACTTAGATCTAGTCACCTCGTCTCTGGCTTGACAATTCCTTAATAGCAGCGTATCTGACTGTGTGAGAACCAGAGCGACGTCTGGATTAGACAGGGGCTCCTTTTATTGTGCCGGCTCTTTCTGTCAACAATTATTCAATCTTGAAGTCAAGGAAGAACAGTTTTCTAGCAACACAATTCTTGTCATTCTGAAATATGTGTTCATTTCCCTTTCACTCGCAAGACTATTTCAAGACTAACTTTCAAAAGTCGGCACCAGTAAGAAATACATCTGACTACAATATAATTCACTGAGCCAGACTGGACTTTGTAATTTTTATGCTAATAGGAAAAATATAGAGAAGATTTATATCAGTATCAGTATATCAGTATAATTTTAAGGTATCACTACCACTTTATTCTCCAAATAGGGAATAAATTTACAATTTCCTCAAAGGAAATAAATTTTATGCACCCAGCGCATTCTGACACCTATAGCAGAAAAAATTTTGAAACAAAAATTAGTTTAAACAACAGCTACTTACAAGAGAGCAACCATTTCCTTTCTATTTTAAGTATTTAAATGTAATTAAAAAACAAAAACTTCAGGATTCTACCTTTAAAGCACCCTTGGTGATCCAGGTACATGGAATCACACATGTGAGGAAACACAATGAAAGATAAGTCAACTTACACTGTGGTATCTTCACAAATATCTTCATGTAAAACAAAAAGAACTGGGTGCACTGTCGATCTCTTCCCACCTTCAAAACTCTCCAAACCAATTATATGCTTTAATCAAACCGAATGTGAAAGGAGGTAAGTCTCTGAATAAAAAGAACTCTTCTAGAAACTTCCATCTCAAGTTCAGAGAGAAATTACTAATTATTGACTTAAATATCCTGAAACCAGGAACCCAGGCTGCAAATCCACAGGGCAGACACTGGTTTCCAAGGCTGTTTTCACAACAAGCTGCACCGCGGAGTCCTTTCCCAAGAGCAAACCTGCAGGCAGGATTTTCCTATCATGATGAGCGTGATTGTGTTTAGAATAATGTCTCGCTAAAGATTTCTAAACACTAGAACAAGTCTAAAATAGACTTCCCAGGTGTTCAAGAGGTTGAAACATTTGCCCATATGATACGATCTATTAAAATGCAAATGCTAAAAGAGAAATGAAAGTATTTCTAGAACAGAAAACTTGATTTGATGATAGCTTTCCTTACAATCACCATATCTTAATAAACTTTTACTCAAAATGTACTTTGAAGCTTGTCAAGTCTTTCTTCAGATATTAAAGGGCTGCTACTTCAAGAGGAAATTTCTTAAGGATTAACACTGGCTACCAAGAATGAGAACATTCTAATGGATCGCGGTTGATTTCATGATAACATTCCTTATACAGGACACATCACTGCTCCAGTTCTCTCGTGTGGAGACTGTTGAAAGCCCAAGGTGCGTGTAGGTCCTTGTAAATGGCAACACTCAAATTCCCTACCAGTTCTCCAGGACAAGCTATCGTACCCAGACATGCCTCACAGGGCCAGGAAATCATTTAAAGGCACTCAAGAGTCTGGTTAGAAACTGTGTTGAGTCTGTTGTACATTAGAGATTGTAATCTTAAATAAAGAATCACTTCGTCTGGTTTCCTAAATTCTTCTCGTGCTCCCACTGGTGTGATTTCAGTTCAAAAACAATTCACCTTAAAGTACTAGCAGAATTACTTTGGAATTTGTATAAAACCACTGCCAATCACTTATGTAACTGATGACGAGAAAGGTGTGCACAATCGGGCTACGTCTCTAAGTGTGTGCATTGTGTGTACGTATGTATATGTATCTAGATCACTGTGCTGCAGCTGCCTTCAGTTTTTAACTGTATATGAAATCACAGAAATATAGGTGACGCAGTTTTTGGAAAACAACCCACTTTCTGTATTTAGAAGGCAGGAACTTTGTGCCCTAATTTCTTGGGATCACAGGAGACAACTAGGATGACCAGTAGATGACTGAGGAGGAGAGAAGCCACTCTTGCTACCTGTTGGGGACCTAAGGACAAGACAGGGAGGTGAGGGCTGGCTCAGCAATCACAAAAGCTGTCCTATGTAACTGAGCAATTCAGCATCTCAACCTATGTCTCAGGTCCCAGTTAGTTATAGTTTTAAAATGTTTACTGCTGTCTTAAAAGGACTAATTCCTTCTCCCTACTTCTTAGGAGCCTCTGGTTCATTAGGCAAAACTATGAAGTACCAAATGTGTAACTCACGGAAGAGCTGAAATACTCTTCTATATGAATAGAAACCCCAGCAAACATATTAGGTATTTGACAGTTTCATTTCCTTGATTGGTAAACAAGAGAGTAACCTGGAACCGAGTATAGTCTAATTCCATGAATCATGGCTTCCAAAGAACCAATGTATATTTTTTTCTTGAAACCATCACATATGGCAGGAAATAAAGCCTGCCATAAATAATCCATTTCAAGTTGTACTTCTGAAAAATAATTATAGGGAAGAACCCAAATTAATATAAACACCAACTGTAAGACAAAGGGGCCCTAATTTTATTTCAGTTCTGTAAAGTTCCATTGTTCCTTTATGGGTGTCACTTGGAAAGATGCAAATATATTCCTGAAACCTTCCCTTGTTCTAAGTGCCCAGCAAGTATTTACTCCACAGCTGCAAGGTGACCAAGCCTGGTTCTCAGGTCCAGTAATAAATTGGCTGATAAGCTCCTAAGTACCAGAAGTATGAGCCCATCAAAGATGCAGCTGATCACACAATTACCTGTTAGATGGTAACTAGAATTTTGATACATACTATCAAAATTTTGGTCAAAAATTTTAACTTTCTATGAAATAAAATGTCACAGACTCAACTGCTACAAATATTACAAGTTTTGTTTTTGCTTCTTGACAGCAAAAGAAATAATTTTCACAATAAAGGCAGAAACATGAAAGAATTGAACACAGAAACCCTGATTATAAATGAGAATCAAAATTCTCTCCATGGTGTGATATGAGAGCTTTGAAATCAAGTCTTTGATCTGAAGTATTTAACTTTACAGAAAAGTAGAATGGAATTCAATCTAGCCAATCTACGCTGACTTTCACTTGGCATCTGATACTCCTATTAAGCTCTCAGTAATACACTTCCCAATATTTATTCATGTTGAATTTGGACCAAAAATATGATTTCATTTGCTCTTTAATTTTTTTTTTAATCTTCTAATTATTTGGTACAGGGTCTCACTACGCAGCTCAGACTCATAGTGAACCACCTGTCTCAGCTTCCTCAGCACTGGGATTACAGGCATATGCCACCACGCCCAGTTTCGATGGCCAGCTCAGTGTGCTGGGGGTGGGCCTGGCACAGAACATAGTACTGGTGATCAATCCTGGGATCTTGCACTTGCCAGGCAAGCTCTTAGATAGCTGAGCTATCTCCCCAGCCCTCCTTTGCTCTTTAAATGCTTGCACAAAACCAAAGAATTATGTCCTGAAGACCCTTTGATCCATTCCTGTCAGACACAAAGAACTACAATGGTGGACTAACTGGTAGGGAGGAAACCTTTCAAAATGACAACACTGAATTACTATCAATCACACATCCACGTAATCCCAAATACCAAAAATATGAAGCCCAGATACTAGGACACCAGAGACTGCCTCGCTCTACTGAGCGGAGGGCTAAGACAGCACAGATGTCACGTTAATGAAAACTTCAGAGCTTGAACAATAACATCATAGCCTCGGACATCAAAGCAGAAAACTTAATTCTGACAGAATAGTAAGTATAAATGTTAAAAAAAGATTCAGGCAGCAAACACATAATTACTTACATCAGCACGTAACCCCAATTTTGTTAAGTACTATAAAACTTTTGACTAGAAAAACTAAACTTCATGTGAAATAAAACATCAGAGTGAATGTTATAAATATTTAGGGTTTTTTTTCTAGCTTCTTCATGGCACAAAATGTCTATCATAAAGGGGTGGAGATAAGATAGAAGCATGCATATCATTTAACAGACACATGACTAGAACATAACAAAACAAGAAAACATCGCAAATCCTATCTTTTCAACGTTTCATTAGAACACTGTGAATACAGAGCTTTCTGTTCCTAAGTCCCCCATGTTTCCATGTGTGATTTATTATGGAGACAAAAACAAGAATAGAGAATAATAAGAACAATCTAATAGATTTAAAATGTATACTAAAGCCATGTAGTATTTACCAACTGTAAACAAGTACTATAATAATTGCATTTATAGAGATTACTGACAATAACAATCAAATATATGTAACTCTGTAACTATTTAAACTCATCACAAAAGCTTTTATCACATTATTAGTAGTAAATGAGCAACTCCCATCAAATATCACTTAATATCACCCCTGGTAAGAGCTTAAGTACACAGAACCATTGTTACATGAAAAAACATTATTTTTAATATGTGACAACTCAACAGGACTTAATTACCACACCTACTTCAAACCATTAGCTGCTTCATTCAACACTGAAAAAATAATATTTATGTGGCTATTGAGAATCATTATGATTGATGCAATCTTTTGTGCTATTTCCTTTACAGTCACTTGCATTTGTTATTATTAACAAGGAAAAATGAAAGAGGGAATGTGTGTTTTTGTTTGGCAACAAAGCCTCTCAGATGATGACTAACTTCACCCTTTGAGTAGAAAAAGCCTCTTAAGCTAACTAATGTACATATAAATATGCTCTTCACAATGTGCACAAGCAAGGAAAGGGGAAGAAAAAGCCTGCAGGACTTGCACCAGAATTAAAGACGACCTAAGCAAGTGAGCGCGCGAAAGCCGCCAGGACAGGGATTCTTATCCTCAATTTCTTACGGCTCATCTACTCTCAAGGAAGAAAAGCCAGAGCTTCTCTTAGCCATATTCACAGCAGGTCGCACTTGAAAGGACACACGGCGAGTGATCTGGCTTGAATGGGCACATTACCCATCTTCCAGCAACACTGCTGAATATTTATGTCAGTGACGAATGATGACACTGGTGAGATATTTTAACGTGAAGCCTTGCCTTGTAAATCGTCTGAATGACGCTGCGTCAAAACAACACCTACCATAAATCAGAGGTTTTAAGACCAGTATTTCTTGTTCAAACATGCTACCTGCTCAGCGCAAGCACTTGTGTGAACAGGCATAGATTAACGTGTGCTAAGCAGGGCCATTTTACCTGCGAACTTATAGAGCTATAATTTAACAGGCCTATTATTGTCGAGGTAATTTTGACAGCGCTGAAATATTACACTTGTTAAAATATGCATTTAGCACAAACTCCAGTGGTCATTTGAACTGAATAAACAGAGAGGCATCCCTGCAGTTAGAGTTCTTCTCTATTGATGACTTTTCTTTTCCGGCAAGGCTGCTGTATGTCGACAACTGATTTTCTAAGCGGTAGAGCAAGAGTGTTTTTCTGATAACACCAAACACTTACCATGTTACTTTTAATTCACTTTTTTTTTTTTTTTTTTTTTTTTTGCAAGTTGTTTGCAGGGAATTCAGGAGTCCTTTCTGAGTTACAGAAAGGGAACAATGGTTCCCCCTCCTCCTCCCAGCCCCCTGGAAGATGCACATTCTGACTGAGGATATTTTACATTCGGGAGGTCACCTACAGAGGCTAATTTACTCCAGTGGAGCTGGAACGTGGCATTAGAGCCACTCCAGATTTTTCACTAAGGAGGCTATGAGAATGTCTGCCTCAAAAATCTAGGGCTACTTCTGCTTGTACTCCACACCTTAGGGACAACAAGTACCTTCCAGGAAAAAAAAATTAAAATACAACAGAAGTGAGGGTGTCCCCCCCCCCATTTTCTAGGGTCTTAGTTCTCACCTAAATCAAACCATAAAGAAAAGATAATGATATAGAAGTCTGCTTTTTTACCCCGTGGAATGCATAAGCGAACATGCACACACACTGCTGATAAACTGTGTGAATGAACAAAACAGGCTACAACCCAAGCTCAGCTGTGTACCTCTCGAGAGATTAAACAAACACCTCTACCGACACCAGTGCCTCAGTTTCTTAAAACCAAATTTGAAAATGCTGAAAGCAAAGGAAGATTTATCTGGAACCCACTAAGACCAGCACAGCTGGCTGCATTTTATGTCACCATACTTAGGCATCAGAAGACAGGACAACCAGCCACTGGTCTGGTCACCAAATGAAGGCTGAGGGGGATGAGAAATGGGAAGCAATACAAGGGCTCCACTGGCCCTCACGGTATAGAGGAAAACCTAACAAACCGTGGCTCTCTTTCTCCCTAAACTCACATTTCGATGGAAATACAATGAGGTCGTATGAGCAGCCAGAATCTATCTTTTAGGAATTCAAATGCAGCCAGCCAAGAAGTTCTGTCTGCCTATTCCAGTTTCTACAGGACGAAGTGGGATCCAAATGCCCTCTGCTGAAATGCGAGGCTTTCCTGGGCAACATCTTACTATTTCCTTAATACAGTCTAGTGTTTCAAAAAATAACAGAAAATGCGTTTAAAAGTCCCTGTCAGTACATATCAAGGTACAAACACCCACGCCATAAAAACAGGATTACCCCGAAAGGTTTCAAATCAAACCCGGGTTTTCCCAGGCGTGTGCTGACTGTCCCCGCATTCCGCAGAGCCTGCTGCCTCCTTGTGCCGAATTAAAAAGTAGCAAGGGATCTGGCCCATGCAAGGCGAACCTGATTTCCATTGAAAAAAGCAAGCAGCTCTTAAATTCTGAATGACTTACTGTTGACCAGGGATTTGTGTGACCCGTTAATTTAGGTCTGACTAAACTGCAACAGGCTAAGAGTAAAGACAGATTTTGCCAAGAAAGAGGCAGATGGAGCTAACAGCATCAGATAATGTGTGAAATGCAGTATTCAAATGAGGACATGAACGAATCGTGGAGAAAGTGTGGACACTGCTGAAAATGTGTCTGTAAGACACACATAAACCATTACCAAAGTACACCAGGCCTGGATGTGGTGGCACACACCTGTAATCTCAAGACTCAGGAGGCTGAGGCAGGAGGATCACAGAGAGTTCCAGGCCAGCCTGGCCTACGCTGTGACTTTAAGGCAAGCCTGCACAACATAGCAAGACCCTGTCTCAAAAAGCCAGCCAAACAAACAAAATACATGGGATCTGTCATTGATTAGCAACAGGGCTGAGGGTCGAGGAAGGGGCAGGAGGCGGCCAGCATCATGGGCTGCACTTATGGATGGTGGAAAAGATACTCCTACCTTCCGGGGCAGGGTGGCTGAGAACAACCCAGCCCAAGTGGGACCTGCAGCAGGGCGGGGAAGGACACTCTGTCTAGCTGGGCCTAGAGCCCAAGCTGGGGGTCCTGCGGGGGCAAACCGAGTGGAGCTCCAGCTGGCACTTGGCTTTGCCGCCACTCCTCAGCCTGCACCTGGCTTCCTGGACACTACATCGGGCAAGGGTTCTTCCTGTTCCCTGGGAGGATGTCAAGGGGCTGCTCATAGGAAACTCTCACCCCTGGCTCCCTTGAGAGCTTGCTCTGAACTTAGTACTAAGAAGAAAGCAGCTGTGTTTCTTGTCTCCCTATGCCGAGAAGAGAACATGCACAGTAACTCAGCAGGAAATCAGGTAGGAAGGGGGTGACTCCTACACACTTAACATGCACACTGAAGAGTACTGAAAGACAGAGCATGCCACCTTGCTACCCCACAGGTGAGGTTTTTAAACAAATATTCTAGAAGCAGAACAGTATGCAAACTAATAATATAAACTATTGGGTACAATTTAGCTTTGGTGTGTCCGTCATCGACAAAAGTACAAGCATTTCATCCAAGTAAAAAGAAATATAAAAAACAATTTTCATTTCTTTTAAATCTACCACAAAAGTTAACTAATTTATGACTTCCAAGCATACTGGGCAAACAAGACCTGCCCTAGAATATTCATACAGGCACCTAATTCACTGACGATACAAAGCATCCTAAAGAAAAGACTTGGGTCTTGACCAGGAAGGGCCTGTTAACCATTGTCTGTTGCATTCTGAAGCTCCTGACCACAGCGTGCAGACCACCTACGCTCCACTCTTTCTGTCTGTAGTCTTCCAACTCACTGGCATAGTGGAGCAGTTCTACAGCCCTGATGGTATAGCTATCACCCAGGCACTCTTTAACTACAGCTGCAGTCAGGTCATGTTATGTTGTCTCTGCAGTTCATAAACTTCACACGGTGCCCCGGCTAAACATTCCTTGGGTAAATCTATTCATGATGCTTTCAGTTCTATTTAATCTTCACAACAACCATATGAAAGAGGAAGGGTGGAGTCATTTCCACCCCACAGGTAAGCACTGTGGAGTTCAGAGACTTCAGCTACTTTTGCCAACATTAGCTGGGCAAGGACCTGGGTGTACATTAACCTGCTATTTCCTTAAGCAGGCAAGAATGGCATTCCCTTTTCACGGATAAGAACAGACTGAGGCAGAGAGAAGTTAAGTAACTACACACAAGTGCTAACATAATCACAGCCAGCTATTACTTTAGGTACCAGGGCTAAGCCTCGACCCAGACAGCTGGCTCCAGAGTCCATAGCACACCCTACCTTGGGATTTGCTGCCTGATGGTGTCCAGGTGCTTTGGTCTTGGTCTCGCAGCCAGTCCCTGGCCACACTGCAGTTAATCCCATGCTTCCTGTGCCCACTGCTGCACCCCCATAAGTTCTTTCAATGACCACCTGCATTTGCAAAGCCACTCTGGGTCTTACCACATGGCCACCCAACTGACCAGGGCAGGACATGTAGTGACGACTTGGGTTCTCTTCTCAGGAGCCAAGCAAGGAGCCCACCTTTGAGAAGCCAAGACACATCGAAGGGGAATGGGGCAAAGGCTTCCAGCACTCGGAGCAAGACCAACAGGTGAGTTCCCCTGGGGACACGGGCTACCGGCTTTCCACCTGGGGACTGTAAAGCCTCTATACGCACGAGAAGCCCAATTTGGGACCACAGAGCTAACAGATGCTCACCGCTGATGGTAACAAGTACCAAAAGCAAAAAAGAGGAAAGAGTTTTTAAAAACACAGAATTTAAAACTTTCCTTAAGGATGTGTTTACATTTCATCAACCTCAGGTTTTTGTTAACTCTTCATTACCATTTCAGGTAAACCTATTCAAAAGCTCAGGGACTTGAGCCTTTTACAGCTCAGCATGTTACCTACAATATTTGAATGGCAATGGAATACCCATCTCTGACAAAACTAATCAACAAGGGGGATATAAATGAAGGACCATTTTGTAGTAAGATAGATAGACAGACAGATATAGATGTCTGTATATACAAATTAGGATAGACATACAGCTACTTTCTCTTAGTTCAATGAGAAGATTTGTACTAATAGTGTTTAGACAAAATACCATGTCTGCATCTTGTACTACAAATAATCACTATGAAGACAAAAATATGCAATGTATTGATTATTATAACTGTCCTACTGACCTGTTTTGATACTGTCTCATTGCTCTTTCCTTCTCAATAAATTAAAAAAAAAAAGCTCAGGGACCGTAAGCAAAAGTGGGTGGGTTCCCAAGGCAAGAAGAACACACAGCCAGTCACATGTTCAGAGAGCGCTGCCTCTCAGGAGACCCTCCCAGAAAGGGTCTTGGCTAGTGTAGTGTGAGCACACTCTGTTTGAGCGACCGACTGAATGCATCTAAACACATCTGCGTGGGAGCCAGACGCTTCAGACACCATGCAGCCAATGCCCTCCTACATCACTCTGCCAAGCGAACACCCACTTATCGTTCCACACACCTACACACCGAAATGCAGGCTGAAAGTCGCCGGTATTTCCATTTCCTCTCGTAGAGGAAATATCAGTGAAGCTGTTTGTAGAAAACAATCCACACACAGAGATTTCCTTCAGTGACACCTCCATTTTCAAAGCCTACAGTGTCACAGGATCTCACTGTGTTAACCAGACTCCGA
This sequence comes from Octodon degus, assembly GCF_000260255.1. Lineage (NCBI taxonomy): Eukaryota > Metazoa > Chordata > Mammalia > Rodentia > Octodontidae > Octodon > Octodon degus. The sequence continues at coordinate 636,773 of NW_004524589.1, read as the reverse complement.
GAAACATAGCATCTGACCTACCTATTGGATTTCTATCGAAGAACAAAACTGGAGCTTTCAGGATTGACTCGAACATTTTGTTGTGCAAAGTTTGCGAAGCATTAACAAGGACATAGAACATCAACAGGCATCTTGCTATGCCAAAAAGGACGGTGGCTACAGTCAAACCTGAAAAAAAAAAAAAAAAAAAGTGAGATCTTAAAATGAGAGAGACTAAGTCTCCAGTACTTGCATGACAAATTTACCACTCTCCAGCTGGCCAAAAGTGCCCTGAAGGCATTCGAGGAAGAAAAAAAAAAAACCCTTATTAAAAAAAAAAAAAAAAAAAAAAAAGGAACATCAGTCAAGAAAACAGCATCCTTGCATTTTCCAGGCTGCTAAAGCAGGTCAGGCAGTGTATAAAAATTAGCACAAAAGAGTAATGTGTGGACAGGACACATTGACAAGAAGAATCAAAAAAGTCTATTTTTCTCTTAAAAACTACATGGGGGAAGAAGGAGTATAAACTACAATTGCATCTTAAGCTTTCCTAATTTATTTACAAGTTCGCCTAAAAACCTAGAGGATAATCATTGATAAGCAGTTGAGCCTCCCCTTCTCCACACTCTACATCTTATGACTTACAATACGTCCCACCATCTAGTATCCAGTATGTTTTGGTACTCACATGGAACAGTAACAGGGGATAGCAGAAATTATTTACCTTTTCCTTGTAGAAAATGCCCAAGGAGCTTTAAGGAATTTGAAAATATCACATTAAGTTGTACATGGAAAAGCTCTTAAGTAGTTGGAGTGCAAAAAAAAACCAAGTTATATTTCACATAAGATAATTTCAATAAGCAACTAAACTGCCACTGATTTACAGAAACACAAAGTATTTTAATAAATTATATATTTTATTAAAATATACATGAGTACCCACTATGCACATTCAGTCAAACTCTCCCTCTGTGTCTCCTGCATGCATGCATGTATGTAGTGGTGGTTGTGGGGGGCGGGGTAGGTATCAATCCCAGGGCCTCAAGCACGCCAGGCAAGGGCCCTACCTTTGAGCAATATGCCCTCCTTCCCTGCTTTCCTAATACCTTTTAATTCACAGTGCTGCTAGAAGGGGATAACTTCAGGAATAAATCTTTCCTCTTGTAACAACACAGCACTATTATTTAACTTCTGAAAGCTGCCCAAATTCTGCAGCTCCACTAACAGACATTTTTCTTAGCCCTAGTTGAATACATGACAGAACCCTGTGCCTTTCTCCTGTAGGTTTTAGTTCATCCACCAACTTTGATAGTGAACTGCTAATGGATCTGGATTTCTTAGCAAGAAATCAACAAAATGCCAAATTTCAGTGAGTGGGTTCTTACAAAGCTAACTCACTCTACCTCTGAAGAAAGCGTCTCTGAGTGTTTCCTGGGGATATATTTAAAATTTTAGATGAGGATTTCCTTTAAAAAGTATGCAATGCTACATACATTCCAAGCACTCTTGTGAAAACAGAATGAAGTGTTAATATTAGTCTGGCAAGCCAAATGTTAAATTAATCACACAGTTGGGGATGCGATAACATTGTGATCGCCAGGTAAGAAAGAGGAGGCCTAATTCCCAGACACTGGGTTTCTCCCCGCTTAGCTTCCCTCTTAAGTAATTAGTGAAGCCCGAGAGATGAGCAGTGTGGAGCAGGGAGCTTTGCATACCTGGGAGGGAATAATGCTTTTATTTTGGGGTCCTTGCTGCCAGAGGATTTCATCCAAGTTCAATAAAAGCCAGGGTTTTATTCAGACAGAATTGGAACAATCCAAACTGCAGGGTGGGGATCCGTTTCTAATCCCCTTGCCCAGTCATATAATGATATAAGATTTAGCTAAAGCAACCTATTAGAATAGACAATGGCCACATATTTCCAGTAGCTGATTTGCTGAATGCTCAATCCTAGTTTAACTTTCAAAATCCAATACAGAGCAAATTAAGAGTCTCCATTCAGCCTCTTTCTTCTAGTAGGTTTTGAAAATAATTATTCTAATTAATTCACAGAGTAAATGCGACTCAGTCTCCTAATCGGGTAAGACATTGCTGAATGACTCCTAGAAACCCCAGCTCCTCACACGGGCGCATTGTAAGCATCTCAGCCCCTCATACAATAGACCAAATGCTTAAACTTTACCTGCATAAATTCCTAAGTACCAGTTAAGATCTAGCTTCTCTGTTACATTTCCTTCCCCGTTTATAGTGACATTCAGCATACTTTGTTCCTTTGCCCTACGGAACGGGAGGGGGGAAAAAACATATTAAGCTGCAGACAGAATTTAAATAAACACACACAACAAATGAACCTTAATTTGGAAGAAAATGTTTCATGTCAGAAAATGACTCCCAGTCCTCTATACACCCGCCTTATAAAAATTCAATTTGAATTGCGATTTTTAGTTCTCAACATGCGGCAGAGGATCAGACGTGGGTAGAGACCATTATGGGTCACACTCCACCAGCAAGAACTTTAATTTTTCTTCAGGCAACTAAGTGAAGATTAAGAGAAGGCTCAACAAACTCCACCTCTCCCCTGAACTCTGTGGAAAAGTGGGGTTTCAAGCTGATTTCATAGCACTTCCTGTGAGAGGAGGGGTAACTCACCAGTAGGAAAGCCACCAATCCTGAAGGACATAGGCAACCTGGAGAAGGGGAACAAAATAATCCAGCACTGATTGGCCCGACTTCAACTCAGAACTCTACAGCACAACAGTGTGTAATCAAAAAGAAGGTTCCAGGAAACTAAGGTGCTCCTTCTACCTCAGGTTTGTGCTAAGCCCAACTCCCCGGACAACCACAGGTTGGAGAGGAACATAGCACGCTTCAGATCTTTACAAGATATCTTTCTTCTCTAGAAGCTCTTTGTCCCATACATGCAGCCCCAGTCAGCAGCACCCACATTGGTCGTCCCCCAGACAGCACTTCAATGCAAATGACCACAGCATAAATGTGAGTGTATAAATGTCACTCTGAAGACACAAGTATCATTTACCTGAGCTGCCATGTTTAGCAGAGTAAGGAAAATGATGATAAACCAGGAAGCACCTGCCGCGAAGTAATTCTTGTAGGCCTTGAAGCCCACTTGCCCTTCAGATCGGCTCTCCTCTGATTGTGCTGCCTGCATGTTCTCTGTCTATAACAGACAAAATAGAACCCAACATAGTTTCAGAAGCTGACAGTGCACCGTGTTAGCAAAGCTGTGGAAAAAATAGGCAAATTATACATGACTAGTGACTGGTAGGAGTCCACAAGGATCCATGCTCCAGGAAGTAGGGTATGCAGGCAGCTAACAGGGTGCACAAGTTTTATCTTGCCATTCTGTAAATACCATCACCCAGGACTCAGCCATCCCACTTGAGGGGGCAGTGAGAACTACGAGCCCAGCATTTGTATGCTACAGTGTGGCTTTGCTCAAAGCAGAGTACCATGATTTCTAGCACATGCCTAATATACCCAAAGGCAAGTGTGAAGGCTGAGGCTTATTCCAAAATAACAACATGATGTGGAACTAGATTATTTGCATCATTCAAGAATGGAGACATAGCCTGGGGAGCTAGCTCAGCGGCATAAGTGCCTGACTAGCAAGCACAAGGACCTGAGTTCGATCCCTGGTACTGCATTCTGTGCCGGCCCCACCCCAGGCACGATGAGCCAGCCACCAAAACCAGACATGGTGGCACATGCCTGTAACCCCAGCACTGGGGAGACTGAGATAAGAGGACCACTACAAGTCCAAGCTGCATAGCAAGACCATGTACCAAACAAATAAAAGATTAAAAAAATTATTAAAGACTGGAAACATAGACTAGAAGGCTCGGGGTGCTTAGCGTGCACAGAGTTCTGGATTCCATCATCAGCACCCCCAAAACAGCAATATCAAACAAATAAAACAGAGTAGAAGCCTAAAATGTTGGCTAAATCTAGTAATTGAGTTCAAATGGTACATCCGGGTAATGAGCTTGGCTAGTAGGGAGAGCTACCACCAGTCATGTGTAACACAATCATCCGGGATCCTCAATTGGGACAGTGAGGATTTGGATGGTGAGGAATTTCCACATATACACTGAGATTCCAGCACTGTAGGTTCTGTAGTGTGGATCAAAAATGCCCAGGGGGAAAATACTGTTCTTGAACTGACTATGCACACCCTTTATTATTTTGTCATTATTTCTTAAATCCTTCAATATAAAACTACTTAGCACCCACACTGTATTAAAGTAACCTAGAGATAGCTTACAGTATATGGGAAGATGTGCACAGGTCATACACAAATGTCATGCTACTTTATACAAGTGATCTGGACGTGCTCAGGTTTGGTTATCTCCAGGAGTTCTGGAATCTATCCCCTACCAATACTAAGCAGTAACTCTACTATATAGGGAGGTCTCCTGCATTTCTGCCTAGAGAACTTATAATAAATTTAAATTCACACAAATTAAGGATGTTCTTGACCCTATGCTGACCATCAGACATCTGAGATGAATTAAGATATAGCTCTCAGATTTCAAGAATAAGAAAAAGAAAAGATAGGAACTAACTCTGAAGCGTCAATCATGATAGAAGAATGAGCAGGGCTCCTGGTCTACATCTGAAAACAGGGCAAAAGAGTGCCATCAGCTCCCTGCACTGACAGAACATGTCAACGACTCATAAAAGTGGTTGACTTCATGTAGGCCACAGCAGGGCAGGGGCTAAGGGGTCTTCAAATTAACCTTCTAGATATAAAGAGAATCTCAGAGCCACAGGAGCATACCATGAGCACAGCAGACCAAAGACTCTGGGGCCCCCAAGAGCCCCAAGTCAGGTAATGACAGGTAAACGCACATCTTGGCCGTCTGGAAGGCCATCTTTCAAGGAGGGTCTAGACGACTGTTGAGACCAAATGGAAGCTTCCGAGAAGGTTCGATTCCTCAGCGTTGGAGTCCCTGGAACTGAAGTTTGCTCTGCTTCCTCGTTTTCCTTCTTTAAAAGGGAACCAAAATCCATTCCAGATTTCAAAAACTCAGTGTAAGTTCCCTTCTGCACCATTTCTCCCTAAAATCAACATTAAAAATTTCAGAGGAATACATTTGCATGTGAAACTACTAATCCAGGCCAATCTAATAAAAATAAAAAGGTTAACTAGTCTTAAGTTATGATCATCTGAATCCCAGCTGACAAATATGGTATAATTCAATAACACCTCACTGAACACCATGTTCTACCAAATCCTGACTGAGGTGCTTAATGAAATATGTGATCCAGTGATAAGGATGGAGGCCACTGACGTGAGTGATCACAAGCATTTAAGGAAGCAAAAGGGTAGATACGATGGTGGCAGTCCCTGTTTTGGGAGAATATGGAAATTGAGGTAAGTGTCCTGCAGTAAAATCTGAAGGAAGAGAGTAAATTGGGAAGGTGATTCCAAAGGGAAGAACTTGGCTGGCAGGGAAGGACACAAGCCTATCGATGGAAGAATCACTTACCACGCCCCACCTGCTCGCTTGCCCCCTCTGGTACAAGAACGTGTGTGTGCTAGCCCTGGACACAGACCCCATGAGCTGTGTCTTCATGGTCTTTATTCTGAAACTGGCCTCCCAAACTCGAGAAATTCAAAATTGAAAATACAACATTCCACGTGATCCAGTTTCCCATTACAAAAAAAAAAAAAAACCTCAAGTGTAAATCCCTTGACTATTTTTTCACCCCATGAAGTCGTAAAATCCAGCTGACTTACTTAAAAAGCCACAAACAAAATATTAGGCAAATCCTAGGACTCAAACCAAAGCAACGGACAGCAGCCCTGGGACTGAGACAGGTCAGGTGGGAGAAGGTGACCCAGGATTCTCTCTGCCTCCCACCGCAAGGTAGTCAGGGAGGAAAATCCCTGGCACCTTTCAGTTGTAACAGTCTGGTAACTGGAGAATTAGAAGATGATTCCTCATATGCTTTGTCTTATTCCACTTAAGAAGTAAAATTCACACACTTATTTCATCAAGTTAACTTAGCATCCAGAAGATATTCGAGGAATGTAGTAGGAGGATATTGGGAGAACAGTTTTCCCAAAGCCAGATGCTAACCATTCAAGAGGGGCTGGAGGGCTGCGACCCCCTCTGCTGCGAGAGAAGGGCCAGACCAGCAGCAAGGAGGGGTCCCAGTGTTCCCAGTATCAGACAGTGGACAAATGGCTGTTGTGGAAGTACTCAAAGTGGGAGGCGTCCTCACACCAAGCAGGATGCAGGATCCCAAAGCAGCCCCCATCAGAGGACCAGCAACCCGGCTACACCAGCATAATTGACTGTGCTTGTAAAGTTACTGATCCCCAGCTTTGGCCACCCTAGTTTAGCCCTCTATGCAAGAAATTGTTTTCAAGTTTGAGGATTCTGAGCTCCCTATTCCTGGGGCAAGTGGAAAGAGCTGACACACAGAGATGCTTCAGAAGAGGCAGAAATTCTGCCTTTTATAATCCTCCTTGGGGCAAGAAGTCACTTGATGGAGCTTTGATTGACAGGTTCCTCACTATTCTTTAAAAGCCACACTCAGCATTAAGAAAGCACTTCAAGACTTTTGCAAGAGCTATGCTGTCACTGTATATCCTGGTGGCTGCAGTAATGTGAAATTTACTTTTTTCTGAGAAAGTGCTCCAAGAGGTTGTACGCTGAAGTCAGTATTCATTATTTGCTAGTTCCACCTTTTCACCAAGAGGCTGTGGGAGGGTATGAGAGTTCAGATATGGTTGTGTTCCTCAAAGGTCCACTGTGATTAGAGGCTTGGTGTCCAGGGTGGCCCCATTGGGAGGGTGGGAACTTCAGGAGGGGGCCTCGGGCAGGCCCTAAGGTCACAGGATGTGCCCTGAGAAAGAAGGGTGGGACTTCAGTCTTGCTGACTTCCTGTTTGGCAGTAACGTCAGCCCTTCTCACACATGCCCTCTGTGAGGCGGGGTGACCTCAGCTGGGAGGGCTTTTGCCAGAGCCAGGCCCATGCAGGCAATACATCCCTAGAGCTCAGAAACTGAGAGCTCAATGAACTCTTCATAAAGTTACCTGTCTCGGTCATTTCACTGTGATAACTCAGTGCTGATGAAGACAGAGAGGAAATACTAAAACATTTGAGGGTCCTAAGGAGATGGCTTCTCAAACATGAGGGGTGCAAGCCGGGGCGTGTTGCAAGGGTGAGCAGTAAGGGCAGGGGTGTGGGGCATACAGGCAAAGGAGCCAGCCAGGCATCCAGCCATCCCCACACCTGTCAAAGGCACACTAACCTGCACCTTCCCAAAGCAGGTAGCTTGTGGCAGGTCAAATGGTGGCTCCCAAAAAGTTATGTTCAAGTCCTAACTCTTAGTATGGGTGAATGATGTGACCTTATCTGGAAATTGGAGTTTTGAAGATGTGACCAAGTTAAAACGGAATCATTTTGGAGTCTGTGAGGCTTAAGCCCAACATGAATGACATCCTTAGAAGAATCCTGATGGACACAGACCGGCCCAAGTGACATGGAAGGCAGACAGCAGGTACCAAAGCTGCAAGTCAAAGAACATGAGCTGCGTGACAGCTTATCCTGAGGGTCACTCGGGCAGCGTGTTTATGTGCTGACTATCCCAAGCATCCTTGGGCAGGTGTCGCTTCTACCAGTGGATTCTTGTTCACACAAGATAAACTGTCTGTTTCACATCAACTACTTTCTGCATACTATTTCTATTCAGAACATTGCATTTGCCTTTCATGTTCCTTTCCAGTAAAATCTAGTAATTGCTGTCTTTTATTAATTTGTTCATTTTGTGAAAAGCCACCTTTAGTTTTGTGCTACAATCTATAAAGGCCTATCATAAGTACATTAGATATAATTCTTAGACTTCTCCAAAATCCAGTGATATTCTTTTACAATATGTTGGGACACTGAGACTGAACAGGAAGGAGGAGCTCAAAGATCTACAAAGGAAAACACTGCATAAGGGAGAAATGTTAGCATACTAGAGAGGAAAAGCCTGTGTTAGGAAATGGGAAGACAAAGAGACTTCTCCTTACTGTCAACTACTCCTAATACAGAAGTGATAAAACTTGAAAGAAGAAATGAAACAGATCATCCTGGTGGTGGTCAGTGACTATAATTCTTTGGATGGAATTGATACAGCTGACCAACATCTAACAAGCTAGCATGCATACTACAAGCAAGAAAAAGGTATTGTACAATATATATGCACCTTCTGGGCCAAACAATATGGAACTCGTTTGTTATTAAAGGGTTCAAAAGGCCATTTACAATGTAGATTAGGTCTAATAGACCAAATAACTGAAAATATGGGCTAGTGACCCACCACCCAGGACATCCGTCATTGATGTTGTCACCATTGCATTTAGCGTAGACATTTTACTGAAACTATGCCACCGACAGACAAAAAAAAAGGCAAGACCGACAAGACAATGCAAAGCGTGCAGTTCAAAGAAAGACAATAACATTAAAAGAATTTGGAATGAGACTAGACACACTGTCCAGATTGTAACACTGAGTTGCATACTGAATATTTTAAGATTTACCAAACACAGAAAAAATTTTGACTATATTTGATAAAATTGTTATTTTTTACATTTCCTATTATCTTATAAAAATTAACCAAGACATGCAATTTGTAGGCATCCTGCATTTACATAATTGGAGTGGTTAGTAGTTAAAGCTGGCCCTCAAAAGAGCAGACAGCAAGGAAGGTCTCCCCCATAGGGAGCACGGCCCCAGCACGGTCCTGACTTAAGACTCGAGGGCTCCGACAGCATGAGGCAATCACGCCCTGATGCTGACATCGCCAGGTTTGTGCCCCTCTGTCCTGGTAGCCAATCAAAGTGATACCCTCAGCCACGCGCACACCGCTGCACCCTACCACGAAGACTTCTGCTCCTCGGTGGCCCCTCCACTGAACACCAGGAGGGATCTTTTAGAAGTCACATATCAGGCCGGGCACAGTGACTCCCAATCTCAGCCTTCTGGAGAGCCTGAGGCAGGAGCACTGGAAGTTTGAGCCCAGCCTGGGTAATTCAGTGATTTATGGAGACCTTGATTCAAAATAAAAAAATAAAGACTCCTGAAGATGTAGCTCAGTGCAGAGGGCCTGGTTCAATCCCTAGTACAATTTAAAGAAAAAAAAGAAAAAATAACAAATCAGCCCATATCACTTTCCTGCTCTGGTCCCAACAACAGCTTCCATCGCAGTGCCAGGGCTCCTGCCCATGGCCTGGGGCACCTGCCTCCCTCCCCAGCCTCCCTGACTCACTCAGCCCATGGCCCTGAATCCTTCTAAAGGTCCTGGGGACGTCCTTCCTCAGGAAGGGGCCACCAGCTTGCCTGTGTCAGATGCCCCTCGCCCAAGTTGACAGCATGACAGGCACCTTCCTGTCCTGTCCCTCAGCTCCCCGTGGCCAACTGTCCCCTTCACAGCATCCACCCTGGCAAGAAGGGAAGAAGGGAGGCCCTACAAGGCGAGTGCTCTGTCGTCCTAACAGCTGTGCGGGCTGTGGCCCAATCAGGCACGGACAGGACCTGTGTAGTGAGAGTTGGCCACACAGCCACAGCAATGTAATTAATGAAGATGCTCTTTCAGCAAACCGTGGGTAACTACCAGATGGATGCAAACATGTCTTACGCCTGTAATTTCCAAATAAAGCCCTTTGGCTTGAGTCATGGAAAAAGGAGACAAATTTGCAAAAAACAAAGCACTATTATTAACAACGTCACTGTAGTAGCTGTAGTTTAGCAAGTTGATAGACTTTAGGATGGCGCGTCGTAGACTGTAACAGTGACATTTCCATAAGTCCTTTAAGTTCCTTTGCAAGGACGTGAACCCCAGCTCTAAGAGCAGGAAACAAAGCTGAGCAGAAGAGTGAGTCTCCAGAGAAGCCCACAGGAGGCCACCTGCTGAGAGGCGCTTTCCTCGCACACCAAGAGCAGGCCGTGCAGTAGGGGTCTCGGAATTACTTACGTCTTTCAGTATCAGAATGTGGCTGGCAGCCTTCAGGTACTGCAGCTGGTGAGTCACCAAAATTGTGATCTTCTCGTGCAAGGTCTGACAAATACACCTGTGAGTATAACAAGCCCGGCGTGAAACACACGTTAGTACAGGTGCTCCAAAGTGAAAAGTACATTTCAGACCACAGCGTGCCCAAGGCGGCACGGACGCATAGAGGAAATACAGAAGGGAACGCAAATTCAATCCGGATGTAGTCCGTGGAGCTAACTAGGCACCCGTATTCTCTGGCAGAAAATCTGAGTCTTGCATCTCTGCTAGCAAATTCTACAAAACAGTCCAGCACAGGGGATGCCAGCTTCGAAATACAAACGCAGCTTTATATTTCATGATGAAAACAGGTTAGCAATACTGAGATTCTAAAACCTGACTTAGGCCAGGGAGATGGCTCAGTGGAACAAGCGCTCCTTGGCAAGCGCAAGGGCCTGAGTTCAATCCCTGGTTCCGCAAATAAAATAAAATAAAATAAAACCTGACTTAATTAAAATACTAATTGTTTTTCTGGTATTTGGAATGGAGGAAAGGCAGACTGATGTCAGGCAGCTGTTCTCCTTAGGCTGTTTCCAACGTGAGGATGATGCACACCTCTGGCCAGAGCCAGGGGTGCAGACTGCACATGCCAAAACTGTCCCTTCCTTCTTTCCATCCAAAGGGATTATTATTCCCTGGGGAAAAGTCCTACTATGAATTATTTCAAGCTCAACTTTTCAACCTACTAAGCCCTTCTTCAGATACAGAACTCAAGCTTGTAAAGGAATTCTTCCTCCTTAACTCAAAATTACCTGCCATTCATCCCTTTATATAAATAACCAAAGGAGTACGATGGGGAAGACCAAGTCCAGGGCAGCAAAATGTTTCCTTCCCAATATCATGGACAAGATAATATAAATATTTACAATACTGTAATAGTTGGCTTTAATTTGTGCCTAAGTCATGTATTTTTCAAAATTTCCAGGAAAAAAAAACTTTTCTAAATTATTAGTACTAAAAATGCCCCAAGTTGTGACATTAGAAGTGTTTGGTTGTTTGCTTATTTGTTTTTTAAAGAAATAAGTTCTCACTATATATCCATGTTGGCTCCAAACTCTGAGCTCAAGTGATCCTCCTGCCTCAGCCTCCTCAATAGCTATAATTATAGCCTTGTATCACTGTGCCTGACCAAACCACAAAAATACCAATCAGGTTGGCAATGCATCTTCTAATGCTTAGCCTATCAAGGGCTCTTCAGAGCTGACAACACCGTGGTAGAGGAGATTACAAATAAGAACACCCACCCAAGCCACCAAGGCCCTCCTCTGCAGTGAAGAAAGCCTGTCCATTATATGAGCTGATACACACCTGTCCAGCGGTGACACAGGGTACACGCTCAGACAACACCCCACAACACAGACAAGAGACACAACAGTACGAATGGCAAATGTACTGGTGGGTTGTGATGCAGGCTATGAGGAAAGCTCAGTGAGAGCTGCTACAGGGGAGCAATCTGTCGGGAATGACCTCTCTGTTAACACAGGCGACCCTGCAGGTCAGGAAGGTTCTGCATGCCCTGCACTGAGTGGGGGTGGGGGACAGGCGCACAGACGTGATGCGGCACCACTCTCTGAGGGCCCGGGGCAGCCAGCAAGAACCGCAGGCCCATCTGCACCTGTCCTCTTTCTCCTCTGCCCTGACAAAAGGCTCCCCCAGCTCTGAAACAGGTATGTGCACACCCTGCAGACTGGGAGACCGGAGAATGGGCAGGTGGCACGGCTGCAGTGTCAGTGTGTGCAAGGAAGAGTGGGACAGTGAGCGGGCCAAGAGCTCATTGGCCACTTGAGGACTTTGAACTGCACCCTGAGTGGGAGGGGGAGTCCACCAAGGGCTGAAACAATGAAGGTGAATGACTGCTACGCTCTGAATGCTTCTGACCCTCCTGGAATCTGCACATGGAAATTGTGATGGCATGGTGTGAGGAGCTGGGGCCTCTTGCTGGGGACCTATACTCAAGGATGGAACCGGTGTCCCTAGAAGGACGAGGGATCTGCCGTGGCCCAAGGGATGGGAGGCCCAAGGGATGCGTCATGTTCCATTAACCACCTAAGGATGAAGCAAGAACAGTGGTGTGGTCCATAGATACCTCAGGTACTGGCACTCGGATTTTGGATTCTGTAGCCTCTGGAACTATGAGAAATAAATTTCTGTTGTTTATAAACCACCAGCTTATGGTATTTTGTCACAGCAGCCTAAACAGAGTAAAGCAGGCAGCAATGTGGGAGATCTCATTATAACAACCTGGAAGAACTGATTGCAGGAGAGACAGGGGCCTGGGAATTTGAAGCTTTCTAAAATATGACACGAGTCATAGGTAGTTACAGACCAGCCATCAGTTAGGAGCCCCTAGCTTTCCATACTAGATAGAATCCACTTCAAGTTCATAACATATAGTTGTAAAACTCACAACCCTTAATAACCTTGGATGTATATTCATGATTGACGTAGAACTGTTAATGGCAAACAGAAGTGCAATTCATTCACTTTTAATACAAAACACTTCACATTTCTAAGCTTCAACACAACCGCCATCGTTCATAGTATATTGTTCGATCCAATTTTCTAACTCGCTGAGAACATTCTCCAGTTGCTGGTGAGTGATTTCCTAAATTGCATTCGTGCTCCCTGCTCTAAGTTTCCCCAAAGAATGTGGTTCTGATTAGCAAACAACAATTTTAACAAGCTTGCTTCTATCAAATGTATATCCAAAGTCATTAAGCCTTAAAGGTGCGAAAGGACTTTATAAACACCTCCACGTCTAAAGGGAAACTTTGGGGAGCACCTTGAGATGCATACGGAGACCCAGCGATCAGCGTGCCTTCCTCTCTCCTCCCAAGAGGCTCTGCTGCAGCGCTCCACCAGGAAGGCCTACCAACACCATCCACTCCCAAAATTCTTTCATCACCCCAATACCAGGCATATTCTATGTCCCCATTCTGCTGGGGCAACATTCAGCTGCCCTTCCCATCCCTCCACCAAGTACCACACTTAGCAGATGACCTCAATCCCCAGAAGCCAGAGCCTGGAACTGTGTTCTTCCTCCCCGCTGCTCGAATCGCTACTGTCATTTTGCTACCTAGGACCTAGGATGGACTGAATGCTCCTATCTCGGATTTGTATGTTGAACTCCAGCCCCATCACCTTGTCATCTGGAGACAGGGCCATTCAGAGAGCTAATTAAACTATAGTAAGGGTGTGGACTGCGGGGGAGATGTCCAACCTCACCGGTGTCCTTACAAGAAGGGGAACTCTGAACCAGGCACAGACAGAGGGAAGAATTCCAGAACACAGTAAGAAAGCAGTACGGCAAGTCAACAAGAGGGACCACCACAGCTAACACCCTGACCTCAGTCCTCCAGCCTCCAAAACTGCAAGCACACACACTGCTGCTGTTCAGTCCACCCCTGTCTGTGGAATTGGCTTTGGCAGCCTGCGCAGCACAACACAGGCGCACACCAGTAGCATCTCCACACACCTTCCTCCATGATCTGCTTGGGGGAGGCTTGCTGGCTCGCTTCTCTCTTCCTGTGCCTTGCTTGTTGCCATCTCAGCATCTCCTCCACCTTTACTGTTTCCCTCACCAGAAGGAACTGACATCCACTCCCAGCCTCTCTAAACCTCGCCAATGGAACCCACAAAGCCACAGGCCACTCCCCACGGAAACCAGCACAAGCCGAGCCTCCAGACTCCAGCTGAATGCCTAAGGCTGCCTATTCCTCTAGTGCAGCACAGGCAGGCCCCCTACACGGAACCCTCTATGCCCGGGCATGTTGAGCTTTCTTGAGACTGTGCTTTGATGCAATCCATGCAGAGAAAACTCTTTAGGGTAAAACGAGATGAGATCTAAACTTATCTGTCTCATTTACTCTGCCCAGCGTGGGTTCTTAACTTCGGCGAGGCTTACTGTCCCCTTCCTGGCAAACCAGGATGCACTGCACAAGGACGCCTGTCAGCACGTCTGTCTCAGTGCACACAGAAGGGGGCCCATCAGTGCAGAGGAAAGGGCTCGGCAGCACAAACAGAAGGCGCACTGCGGGACAGATGTGGCTGCTGCTTTATCAGGTCACGTTCATGTGCTTTCAAAGGCCAGTTTAGAACACACAGCAAGTGTCCATCTGCATGCGCTGGGTGACAGCACACATGGAAAAGGCTCCAAAGTCTTCTCCCTCACTGGCTCAGTGGCTAAGCAACAGCAAAGAAAACAAACTGCAAGAATATTAAGAGTGAATAATTCATGCAGATCCAAGAGACCCAGCTTCAGGTACAAGCTAACCCTGGCCAGCTGCAACCTTGTGCATTAACAGTAGTCAAAATCCATAAAAAAGTATGTTTGTGAAACCACATTAATATGGACAAATCATTCTTAAATTCTAGCTTTACTAATTATTTCTAAACCTGCACACTAATAAGCACAAACCAGTAAGGCTTTTCCCAGAAGCCCAACATTAGTACTGTAGACCTCACTGTTCACTCACCAAACACAAACAACAGAGGAACTACAGGTCCAGCACCAGGTTGCCACGTCCCATCCTTTGGTTTAAAACCTGCCCACTTTCTTATTCCCGGGCTCTGAATCCATCTACAGGGTCTTAGTTATCAACTGCAAGGACCAAGGCAAAAACCTGCCAACTTTTCTCTACTTCCTCACTCCCTACTGCACGTGCAGCTCTCTGCGACACGCTGCCATTATCTTCTTCTTACCTCAACCTTGCATTCAAGCAAAAGTTTGCTGTAAATGGATCTTCTGCGAGGGGTAGGGTGAGGGGAGAAGGGCACGAGGCAGGGGGAATCCTCTGAAGCTACACAGCCCTTCCTGCCCCACCCGAAGGGCTCCTGAACGCAGAGAAGACAAAAGACACAAGTGCACTCACAGCTGGAACAGGTGCTTGCCAACCTCTGCATCTACTGCACTGAGTGGGTCATCCAGGAGGTAGATGTCGGCGTCTTGGTAGACAGCTCTAGAAACCAAAAGAGGTGTTAGAAGAATCCTTCCCTCTCCTGGGGACATGCACCGAAGGGATGGTCAAAATTATTGGCACCAGCGGGGTAACCCGAAACCAAGGGTTCCCGTGGAAGCATCCAGGGAGCAAGTTCCCGGTTCCCCCAGTGCAGGCAGATGGCCGCGCAAAAGCAATTTACCTTGCGAGGTTCAGTCGTGCTTTCTGCCCTCCGCTCAGTGTGGCTCCCCGGTCTCCTATCACAGTCAGGTCCCCGTCTTTTAAAAGCTGTAAATCCTACAAGCAACAGAAGAGTAGGAGACAAAGACCTAGAATGACTCTGCCGCTATCATCCAAAACTTTGCAGCAGGAGGTCTTCAGAAGTATGTGATCAGCAGGAATGGCTGTATTTCCATTTCAAGTGGTGACTTTGAACCTTGCAAAAAAATACTTTCATACTGTACTTTTTCACAGGATTTATGCGCCTTACTGAGCATGACTTGCAGGCCCGGCATCGCCCTGCAAACGGTGACTTCTGTGGTGAAAGAAACAGGGCCCCTGCCATCTCCACAATGGGAGACCCACAGGGCAGTGAAAGTGGACATGGATGGATGTAGTAAAGAGCACTAAAGGAAAAAGGAAGCGAGTGCAGGGGGACCCAGAGCTGGAAGGCTGGCTTTCTATATGTGGCCAGCAAGGGCACTGATCAAGGGAGTTAGCTACAGAACAGCTGGAGGATGGGTAGCTATGCAGAAGTGATGCAAAGCTGTGGGGCACATGCAGGCCCAGAGTACACACAGGCCAGAGGTGCTGGAGCAGAGCAAGGTGCTGGGAGGGGAGGCTGAGGAGGCAGAGACACCAGGGTTTCACTCCCAGCAAAATGGGAAGAACAGCACAGGTTGGATCAGGCTACTGAAAGAATGGTTCCTGTCTCTTTGTGGAAAAGAGATGGTGACGGGGCCCAGAGCAGGAACACAAGTGAGCTGTCAGAACAGTGGAGGCGAGA
Organism: Octodon degus; assembly: GCF_000260255.1. Lineage (NCBI taxonomy): Eukaryota > Metazoa > Chordata > Mammalia > Rodentia > Octodontidae > Octodon > Octodon degus. Next base: position 620,785 of record NW_004524589.1, on the reverse strand, counting down.
GACGGCCACAGTGAGGATCTGGGTACAAGCAGGAAAATGAGCAGACTGGGTCTCACTCTGGATGACTTTCAAGCTAGCGCCTTCCAAACAGCTGATGGGACAAGAGCAAGCACTGAGAGACAGGGACCACTCTGCTCTCGGCCTGGCACCAAGCAGAATCACCACTCCAAGAGCTGGTGAGGACGGCAGATGCCAACTTAGGGAAGGAGCCAGTTACAAGAAATATTTATTGAATCAAGTAAAATCAAAGAATCAAAGGATCAAAGTCAAAGAACCAGCCAAATAGCACAGTGGATTAAAGTGCCTGCTTAGGCAAATGTAGGAACCAGGGTTCTATCCCTGGTATGCCCTGCTGGCCCCACCCCCAGGGTGCACTGAGTCTCAGCAATTGAAACTGGGCATGGTGGTGCACACCTGTAATCCCAGCACTTGGGAGGCTGAAAACAGGAGGATCACTACAAGTCCAATCTGTGTAGTGAAACCCTGTAGACCCTATACTAAATAAAATTTTTTTAAAAAGTATCAAAGTCAAAGAGAATTTGCCACGTACCAATTGGATACACAAGTCCAAGGCTTCTGGCTCTTTGGAACTTTCACAAACATGAAGCATACAAGCCACAGCAACCACCCTTATTGCAGATCAACCTTCATTTCTTGATCTCAACTTAGACAAATATGGCAACAAAGCAAATGGCAACTGGGTTCCCCATGAAAAGCAAGTCCCTGACCTCCCCAATTCCTCATCTACAAAATGGCCTGCAGAAAGAACAGTTCCTAACCTCATGGGATGCTGTGGAAATCAAAGGAGGGATCTTCTGGGGTGTGAACACCCCAGATCAGTGGTGGGGAACCCACAGCATGCGTGGTAGTGTTTTGCTTTTAAAATGAAAGACATTCATGTATGAGTCATTTTTCTAACCTAAAATCTCAGTATTCAGGTTTAACTGCAGGCTTGGGACTTTGTGATCAATAAGTAGGTTTTGAGGTACAGTTTGGGCTCTCGTTTCTAAAAGGCTTGCCATCACAGCCCTGGATAGACAGAAAAAGGACCTGAGTTGATTGCAAACTGATGAATGATCCCAACAGTGAGATTCCACCAGTGAATTCTGAGAGAGTGAATCTTTCTACGATAACCCTCTTCCGAAACCTCAGAGAGACAGCCGCGCAGAGCTCCCTACGTATTGAAGGCTGACTTGTGCTGCCTCAGCACTATGTGTCATAGTTTCTTTGTTGAGTTTTAAGTGGACGCCATCTCTTCTGTTTTGTTTTCAATGAGAAACTTTGTTTTAAGAGAGGTCTCCAGCCTCCACCACACACACACACACACACACACACACACACACACACACACAGGGCCTCTAACTCATCCTGACCACCTCTGTAATGTGTTCTACTTCATTGCTGCACCTTGACTTTCTGCTGCTTTGTTTTATTTCTCAAAGTAGCATCGGATGCAGTAGCTCAAGGAAAAGGCTCTGGGTTCAATACCCATGTACCATCAAATACACACACACACACACACACACACACACACACACACACACGAAAACCCACACTCTCATTCAGCAAAGTTAGAAAGCAAGAAAGGAATCTGGGAGATTAGCAAAGCACTCTGAGTACCACTGCAAGTGCTGCTGACTCTGAAACTATTCAGGGACAAGCCTTTGACGGGGAAAACGCCTCAACGGATCTGAAGTCAAGTCTGAGCCAGGCCCACCACCTGGACCCAATCTGCAGTTTTGTAAAAGGAAAAGCATGAAATAATATAGGTGCCAGGCGTCTCCACAGAGAGGACCTCTGCCACTGGCTGCCCCTCCACAAAATGCTTTCCCGGAAAAGCATGTACGTAACTAAAGGAAAACCAGGAAGTGGTATGCTGGTTTGATGTTATCAGAGACATCTCAATCGCACTTTCAACCTGCGCGCACACTACCAGGAGGCCACTGGGACAAGTCCTGAAGGCCAGCAGCTCGCACAGGCACAACATCCAGCTTCCAGGGCCTGTCAGGTACTTCCCCAGCCTTGTGAGTCCACCCCACTCTCTCCTCCGGAAAACCGCCCTGTCCGCCCGTCCGGTCATCCTCCTCTGTCTTCTGGCTTCTTGAGTCTTCCTTTATATCTCTCAAGAAGGACCTGCCTTATTGTGGGTGCTGGTTTTCATGCTTCCACTGCTGAGCACCTGCGTGGTGAGAACTCTGCACCCAGCTCCAGTCTCCACGCCCAACTCCGTTTCTAGTCCTCCCCATCAGTGGCAGAGTAAGGACTGGCCCAGTTCAGAGGGGAGCAGGTGGGGTCTAAGTGAGGCTCTGAGGACACTGAGCAATGGTGAAGAAAAGAAAGAGCCTGAACCAAGTTCATCTCTGAGCTCAGCATCTTATTGTTTCATATCACGCTGCCAAGCAGTTGCTGAAAGATATATTTAAAATAACAGTGATGCTGTGGTAGTCCACCCCAAAGGCATACACTCAGTCTCCACTTTTAGGCTTATCTCCTGTATCCCCACGTATTTCCTAATGTATCACGGAGGCCCCAGTTGAGAAATGGAAAAATAAAAATATAGTAGTAATTCTTCTATAATTATCAGGACAGACTAAAAAGAAAATGACCACACTGGGGCTAGAGAGATAGCTCAGCAGCCTAAGTGCCTGCCTGGCAAGCACAAGGACCTAGGTTCAATCCCCACTACCACATGATATGCTGGCCCCAGAACCCTGGGTGCACCATGCTGCACTGAAACCAGGTGGGGTGGTGCAGGCCTGTAATCCTAACACTGGGGAGGCTGAGACAGGAGGATCACTAAGAGTCTGAGCTGTGTAGAAGATCCTGTACCAGATAGATAGATAGATAGATAGATAGATTTTTAAAAAAATTAAAATGCCCAGATTGGCTAGAATATGGCAAAAATGAGACAAAACTATAGACTTGTGAGTGCCTCAGAAAGCTGATCTATGTGGAAAAACAGTAAAGCTATCGATGTCATTCTCTGAATGTGTACTACTTGAAAGTTCTAAAAAGTACTCAAGGGTTAAAGGATAACAGAAGTGATTGTTGCCCAATGTATTCTATTGTGTTTACTATGCCAACAGTAATTTTACCGTTGCTCTATTTAGCGCACTATATAAAGTAGTTACATATTATCGTTTAGATCTATAATGTTCCCCCCAAACCCCTTGGGCTCAGAGGTGTGGCTATTAGAAGGATCATGGCGGTGGACTAACCGGCTATGAGGTAGGAGGTGGGCGGGGCCTGGCCTGAAGAGGTGGGGCCTGACCTAAAGAGGAGGGGCCTGGTCTAAAGAGGCGGGGCCTGGCTTGAAGAGGCGGGTCTCCAGGGGTGTGCCCAGCAGGTGGGTCTCTGCCTTAGCCCCTCCCCAACTCCCTGGCTTGCAGGATGCCAGGGCGTGTGTGGCTGTCCTCTGCCAGAACCTTCTACCCTGCCCTTCCTGCCTGACAGCCAGCTCCCTAGTGAACTGAATTCTAAGTACCATAAACCAAAAGAAACCTCTGCTACTTCTACTTGTGAGTGTCAGGGACAATGTCTCAGAGACATAAAGCAATGGCTCAGGCACTCAGAGCAACTCAAAGAGCCGAGGTTACACACCCAGGTACACTCTTTCTAATATGACTTTAACCAAAACTGGAGTTAGCGTTAAAAACTAGTATCTATAACAAATCTGTTAGGTACACCAAGGAATCAGATGTTTCAAATTCATGGCTGTTTCACACCCACAATGGCCTTACAGAGTCTGTCAATAATACTATTATCTCCACTTTACAGGTGGAGAGAGTAAGGCTTTGAAAGTTCAGGCTATTAGTCAAAAAGACACCCACTACAGAGAATCTAGGACTCAAGCCTAGAGCACCTGCCCCCGCGGCTTTGGATTTTGTCCACTGCTGTAAAGCACCAATACTGTTAACTTGTTTCCCAAGGGTGTGTTCTGTAACCCAGCACAATACCACTTTGAATATGTAATCAACCTAAATGTGAATTATTACTTTGTATCTCACTTGTGATCTCAGGGATGTCTTCAGCTCAATGAACTTAAAAATTTCCTTCAATTAGAACTAATTTAATACATCTACTTGCTACCATTATATCTAACAGGAAAAATCCTACTTTTTTGGTTTGGTTTTATTCTTCTTCCAAGCTGTTTTGAGAAAGAGGCTTAAGAGGAACTATAAAGAGAAACCCTTACTTTATCCTACTGACTGGTGGATTTACAGGAAACGACTACAATAATGACGAGCTGGATATAGTGGCACATTCCTGTAGTCCTAGCACTCTGGGAAGCTGAGGCATGAGGGCAGAAAATCTGAGCCCAGCTTAGGCAATTTAGACCTTGTCTCAAAA
>NW_004524589.1:606868-615305 GCF_000260255.1 Octodon degus | reverse complement strand
CGAGGACAGTGACATCCCCAAAGACAACAAGAAATTGGACAGTTCTTGGGTTTTTCAGGACCCTGAGATGCTGGTACAAGAATGAAAAATAAAGATCAGAGCAGAAATCAGTGAGATAAAGACTCAAAAACAATACAAAGAACCCATGGATTGAAGAGCTGGTACTTGGAAAGAATAAACAAAATAGATAAATCTTAGCCAATCTTACAAAAAAAAATTAGGGGAAAGACTCAAATCAATACAATTAGAAATGTAAAAGCAAAATCACAATGGACACTCCCAAACCCAAAAAGATGACTAACAACTATTTCTCAAATCTGTATACCAATAAATTGGAGAATTCAAAAGAAAGGGACACATTCCTAGGTACATATGACCTACCAAAATTGACCCCCTCCCCAAAGAAAGAAGCAAAGAATGGAAACAAAGCTTTTGTAAATGGGGAGGGAAGGAGTCATTAAAAGGAGGGTGGGGAATGGGAAAAAAGAACCAAGCTACGGGGCTGGGGAGATAGCTCAGTAGAATAAGTGCTTGCCTGGCAAGCACAAGGGCCACAGTCAAGCTCTATCTTTTCCAGGTACAAATTCTCTATGATTGCATATCATCAATACAGATTAACAGATAGATACACACACATATATATATAATTTACCAATAAAAAGGCATTAAAATTTTTTTGGAAAAAAAATCCTGAATTATCCAATAGCATGCAATGAAATTGAAACAGTAATAAAAATCGTACTAACTAAAAAAAGCCCAGGTCCTGAGGGATTCACTACTCAATTCTATACGAACTTAAGAACACTCAAACTTTTTAATGAATTTGAAAGGGAAGGAACACTCCCAAAGTCATTCTAGAACCTAGCATTCTGACCCAGCCAAAAAAAAGGAGAGCTATAGGCCAAATTCACTAATGAATATAAGTATAAAATTCTCCAACAAGATGCTATCAAATCAAATGCAACAAATTATCAAAAAGACACACATCATGGCCAAGTAGGCTTTATTCTAGGGATGCAAGGATGGTTCAACATACACAATCAAAAATATAATACATCACATAATCAGAAGCAAGAACAGAAATCACATGATCATCACAATAGATGCAGAGAAGGCTTTTGACAAAAATCTAGTATCTGTTCATGGAAAAAAAAAACTCTAAAAAGAAAATAGGTACAGAAAGACTTTATTTCAATCTGATAAGAGCCATTTATGACAAACCTACTGCCAACATCCTATCAAGTAGGGGGGGAAAAAGGAAAGCTTTCCTTCTAAAATCATGGACAAGACAAGGATGTCCACAGTCATCACGCCTGTTCTACAATGTCTTCAAAACATTGCCTGAAGCAATCAGGTAGGAGAAATAAGTAAAAGGGTTATGTATAGCAAAAGAAGTCATATTATTATATTCGACTCGATACTCTACATATAAGACCAAAAACTTCTACCAAATGACTTCTCAAGTAAATGATCTAACTCTTCAATGAAGCAAGATATAAAAACAAAACACAAAAACCAACAGCAATAATGAATTCACTGAGAAAGAAATTAGAAAAACAATACCATTCATAATAGCATCACAAAAATTACTAGGAAATGACCTAACCAAGGAAGTAAAAGACTTAAAACAAAACCTACAGTACTCTGAAAAAGGAGATTAAAGAGGACACCACAAAATGGAAAGCTAGCTCCTAGTCCTGGATAGGTAAAATCAATACCATCACAATGGTCATACTTCCACAGCTTATATATACAGATTTAATACAATTTCAATCAAAATTCTAAAAGCAGTCCTCATAGAACTACAGAAAACAATCCTAAAATTTATATGGAGCCAAAAGAGACAGAATAGCGAGAGCAATCCTGGCTATCAAGAGCAAAGCAGGGTGCCCCACACCCCAGATCTGACGCTACACTACAAAGCTACAGAAATACAAACATCACGGCACTGGCACAAATGCAGACAGATGCATCAATGGAAGAGAATTGAAGATGCTGGGACCGGGGAGATGGCCTGCCTAGCAAGTGCCAGGGCCTGAGTTCAATCCCTGGTTCCACAAAAAAAAAAGAATCAAAGCTGCAGAAACAGCTCCAGGCATGTGTCTAATGTTTCACAAAAGGGCCAAAAATATACACTAAAGGGAAGATGGACTCTGTAAGAAATGGCACTGGGAACATTGGCTATATACATACAGAAGACGAAAATACATATGGATCTAGATCCATATATTTCACCATGTACTAAACTAAAATTAAAACAAATCAAAGGATCCAAATGTTCAAACAGAAGCACTTATTCTGTTTGTCTTAGTTACTTTTCTCATTGCTGAGACAAAAATGCCTGACACCCAAAGTTAAAGGGGAAGGTTTATTTAGCTCATAGTTCATTATCAGCTGGCTCCAAGGCAGGGTAGCACATGGCAGAGGGGCAACCATTCATGATGGCAAAAGACACCAAAAGGAGCAAGAGCAAGAGATAGCCTCTTTCTGCCCCTTATACTGTATCCAGTCTATTGGGGTTAGGACAGTGCCAACACAATCAGTGGACTGATCCAGCAGTCACCCACCCTTAGTCCCAGCCCCCTTAATCCTAGCACTGCACCTAGATTCAGTCACCCTGAAAAGCCCCATCTGAAACTGCATGAGGCTTTGAGGAACATGTTGATACCAGCCATACCACTGCTAAAAGAGAAAACTCTAGGTACAACTCTTGCCATACGCATAGGCAAGGACTTTTTGAAGAGAACCCCCATGGCACAAGAAACAGTACCAAGAATCAACAAATGGTTCTCTATAACAAAGGAAACAAACCACAGAGTGAAGACACAGCCTACAGAATGGGAAAATGTTTTCCCAGCTATTCCTCAGGCAGAGATCTAGAATATACAAAGAACTCAAAAAATAGAGCCTCCAAATTAAAAAACCCAATGCAAAAATGGGCATCTGAAAGGAACAGACATTTCTCAGATGAAGAAATACAAACATCAAACAAATATATGAAAAACATTCCACATCACTGGTCGTTTGAGAAATGTAAATGAAAACAACACTGAGATTCCATCTCGCCCCAGAAACAATGGATGTCGTCAAGAAATGTGTAACAAATGCTGCTGAGGCTGGAGTAGGGGCCAGGTGGGTTGCTCTTATATTGCTGGTGGGAGTAGAAACTGGTGCAACCACTATGGAAATCAGTATGGAGATTCCTCAAAATCTAAAAATAAATTCCATTTGATCCAGTCCTTCCCCTTCTAGGTATCGTCTTGAAAGAGTTAAAGACATCATATCACAGCAATACACGCGCACACTGGTTTTTATAGAAGCACAATTCATTATAGCTAAATCTTAGATGCAGCCCATGCATCCACCAACAGAAGAATGGATAGAGAAAATGTGGTATTAACTCACACTGGAGCACTTCTCTGCTGTGAAGGATAAATGGGAGGCATTTGCAGGAAAATGGATGAGTTGGGATCATAACATAGAAAACAGGTCAGGCACACAAGCTTAAAAACTACATGGTTTCTGTCACATGAAAAGCCCAAAATACACATAAAAAGCAAAATAAAAGGTAACAAAGTGATCAATGACATAGAGTGGGCCTAAGGAGAGTCACATGGGGAGAAGATACTCTCTCAGGCTTTCACAGAGAGCACATTGGCCAAGTATTGGCGTTGCTTCTTCCCCTTGGTTGCACTGATAAAGGTTCTACAATCTGAGGTACAGGATCTCAGGATAAATCCTGAGGGCATTTCACTGACCTTCTCAGACCAAAAAGCTACAACTCTTGTTGCATAGGTCCTGCTTTACCTTGGTCTTAACCATCCAGCAGAAAAGTATGAAGACGAAATTATAAGAAATAAAGCCATGCTGTTAAGTTGAGCTGTGGGGGACTCAGGTCAATAATTTCTGACATTGCCAGTTAAACAGAAGACCCAATGCTATTATGGGCTACTGGACTCTTTTAGAATATTTTGCTGAGTTTACACACCTATAATATTCAATAACGGAACTTAGAAAAAATGGGGTATACCGATGAATGTCCATTTTGTATCTGTGTATTCAAAGTGGTTGGGATAGATATATAGTTACATTCTGTTAATGAATAGAATGATTTGTTCTAATGGTGTTTGTAAATGGGATCACAAGTCCGCATCTTGTACAGCAATTAACCACTAAGAAGAATATATGCAGTGTATTATTTGTTGAAAAATAAAAAATAAATAAATAAATAAATAAAACACTTCCTAAACACACACACAAAAAAAAAGGTAACAGGAAGTAGGGAGAGAGATTTGCCTTCAGGTGGTAAGGTTAAGAGGAAACAGCAGCATAGGAGGGGGAGGTACAGAAAAGCTGAGCTTCGTGGTGCGCGGGTGCCAGCTTTCTAGAAGAAATGCAACCACTGGGCCACGGATGTAGCTCAGTGGCATATGAGCCTGCTCAGCAAGCACAAGGCCCCGAGCTCAATCCCTGGTACCCCTCAAAAATATTTTTAAAAATGTAATCATTATGTAATGCAAATATGTACTAATAAAAATAAAGACTCTGGGAAACTGTGGTAGAAGACCAAAAAATCATGCACCTTTGTGTACAAAAAGAGACAATAATGCGAATGGAGAGTTAACGCATGGCAGGCTGAGTAAATGGGTCTTAGTAACACTACTGCTATTTGCCTCTCCCGTCTTTCCTGATCAGTTGATGCACCGCTTAACAAAACTCTCGCTCCTCATCACTGGCCTGATGCCATCAGCGAAAACACACTCTCATTCACAATAACCTAGGAGAAGGCAATAAAGTCCACTAAACAAGCAATTTTTTTTTGGCCACACTGTCCTAAAATGCTACTCACCAATACAACCTGTGATATTCAAGCCATTGCTCAGGCAAAACTATTCTTTCCTCACAAAGCTGTCTGGGGGCCTTGACCTCCCACCTTTGAAAATCTGTCCAGCCTTTTCTGGAATACAAAAGAACAGCCGGACATCTGGGTCACACTGAACAGACCCGGTGGAGAGCTCCCTCGGTGCCATTATTTACCAAGTTTTATAATCCAAAGAGGGTGAAGTGTTCATCAGTATTTGCCTTTGTCCTTTGGCTAACTTGTATTCACCTATTGGCTATTTCTGATTTTTTCAGTCACTCACCAGTTTTATGTAAACCCCCATGATATGAAACACTTCATCTCCTTCTTTTCTGTGATACTCAAATGTCATTTCTGAAAACAACCTTTTCTCTTGGTGAAACAATGCAGCACTAAAAAAGAATTTTTGAATCTTTCACTGTCTTTAAAAATATAAAATAGGATTTGAGAACCAAGTGGGGAGGGAAGCATAAAGACCAAAAAAGCCCCTCAACCATGCGAGAGGCACAGACAGTGTCTGGAGGCCGACCTGGACCAGTCTGTGGCGGTTTCTTAATGGGAATTAAAGATCAGAACACAATGACTACGGAAAGCAGATGTATCAAGGAATCTTCTCGTTTCTTTAGATGTAATACTGTTATTTTCAAAAACACTCTTATCTCTTAAAGACAAACAATGTAATCCACAGGGCTGGACCTGCCAGAGTCACTTGAGGTACAGGAGGATGCCGCTCGCAAAGGCTCGGGGTGCAGATGCCATCAGGCCGGCACCAGGGACACGTGGTTGAAGCCGGAGATGAGGACAAGCAGGTTCAGTCCTCTGCTTGGCATACTTTAGCAAATTTTTGTCGTTGTCTAATTTTAAAAACAAGTTAAAAGTAAACAGAAAAAAGAAAAAAAAAAAAAGTAAACAGAACTTCATAAAACCAAAGTAAAGGGGCCTGGGGAGATGGCTCAGTAGAATAAGTGCTTGCCTGGCAAGCACAAGGGCCTGAGTTCAATCCCCGGTTCCGCCAAAAAAAAAAAAAAAAAAAAAAAGTAAAGCCCCCCAAAATGCATCCAATGAATGTCATTATTACCTCAGGGCTACAGCAATGTGTGCAGATGTTTTCTCACAAGACTAGCTTTTAGGTATTGCATAACCTGCAGAAGCATCTCAAAACAAACTTTTTCAAAACCTTGTATTTTAAGCTACCAATACTACTACTGGAAATTGCAGTCTGTAAAATCCAGCTGTCATCACTCACCTTTTTCAAAGCACAAGCCTTTATTACTCTCTCATAGCGTTCTTTTTCATACTTCTTCCCAAATAAAATATTACTCCTGACAGTTCCAGAAAACACCCAGGGCTGCTGGGAGACATAGGCGACCTTCCCGTGCACGCTGACCAGCCCCTGGCTCGGCGGCAGCTCCCCGAGCACCGCGCTCAGCAGTGAAGACTGAAAAGAGAGTGGAAAACACACTGTGTGGTCAGCGCGTAGCAGCGTGAATCCCGCACTGTGGCCCGGCCCCGCCCCGCCCCAGGGGTCTGACCCCCGTGAGGTCTGTCATTTAAAACAGGATGAGCTACAGCACTGGACACTGCAGCCAAAAGTTAAACACAACAAAAACGGGTCGATGGAAACACTCTTGTTTAATCAGGAATACTACCAAAGTGAAAAGTGTCAGTCTACTCTGCCCAAATAGGTTTCCTCCAAGCAAAACGCTACGCTGGGCCGCTGTATGTAACTGAGGCTGATGCAGGTGATCAACAGGTCTGCAGTGACACCAGGGCCCCGCATCACACAGATCTCGTGTGTCTAACGCCGAGCGCAGCTGTTACCACACCAGGCATCCCTGGCTTCCTCCAGCTCTTGTTCCCGAGCAGCTAAGCATAGATAACGCGCCCAATGCACAAGGGAAGACTTTTATTTAAAGGAATTCAGGAGATCAAAAATCATAAAAGGAAGTGATTCGCGCTACTGTTTACACAGCTAACTTCGGGATTTCACACTTTATTGTTTAAGAATGCCCAAGCGCAAGGGTGTGTACATGTTTCCTCTGAGTCTGTTACACCATGCAGACGAGACATACTTGTGCCTACTAATCAGTGCTTATGACACATACACCGAAGCCATCTCTGTCTTTCTGTCTTGCCCCAGAACCAGGACCTTCTGGAGGGCAGAGTCAGGCACTGAGTCTGTCTCCCGTGCTGCTCCAAACTGCACCATGTACGGCTGTACTTTTATAAAAAGGTGCACTGCCATGATTTGGGTGAGTCCCATGAAGAAATGTTTAACCCTGTACAACCTCCTGGTGTTGGGCTGATCTAAGGTTCACTCTGGCAAAAACAAGCCTCCACTTCCTCATTCCATCCCAAAGGACAGACACAGAAATAATTTCCTTCACTGCCCTACCCAGCTGCTGGACCTGGAGCTTCCAACTGCGCAGCTTCCAGCACCAATGCCAACGTACTTCACAACACCCAGGTTCCTTTGGCCATGCAATCTTCTTGCGAAACTAACAAGCCACAGAACACACTGAGAAATGCCCTTCCAGATATACCTGGTTCACACAGCTTCGGCTCAACACCAAGAATTCAACATGAAATGTAGCGTTACAAGAAGCTGCCAAATGACACTATAAACTTACCTTGCCTGCTCCCACGGGACCTATCACAGCTAACAATTCTCCGGGTCTGGCGGTGAAGGAAAGGCCTTGGAGGGTTGGAGTTTCCAATGTCTACAAATTAAAGATTACAGAAATGTGTCCACTTTACTGAGGTAGCACAAGGCACTTCCAAAAACACAGAAATGAAAGCAACAGTCGTTATCTGAAAGCAACCCGCATCTCTCTTTTGCTCTTTCAAGATACTGCGTCCTGGCTCCCTTTCCACCGAATCACATTCTCTTACGGGGTCTCCAGCAGTTCTCACTTTAGCATTTAAGGAAAGCCTGTTTCCTTGTACCAGATTTTCATGAGCACAGTTCAAGACGCCTAGGGACTTGAAGCAGAAGAAAGGACAAGGCAATGGTCTTCACATGAGAGCTTCTGGATCACCCTAACTCAGTATTACAACATTCTTAACAGACTATCCAGTTTGTACGATAAATCATTTACAAATGCTCATTGTTGACCCTCCGTCTTAATCTATTTCATTAATATCCACAAGATGGCAGCAGAACTACAGGGCCTGCCCAGCCCCGCGCTAATAATTTGAAATTGCCATTAAGCACTGCATTTTCAATTGACAAAGAAGGAATCTCAGTGAAGCTCAGCAAGTAAGAAGGCACTTTATGTCATGAAGTCACTTGCAGGAAATGAACTACAAACGATGGTCAGTGCTGTAACAAGAGCTCTAATAATAAACATGGAAAATAAAGAAATTTAGTACACTACAGGACTGTGGATCAAAATACAAAGTCTGTATCCTGGCTAAACATGGTCAGTATAATACCCCTACAAATACCGTGGAGGCAGGCACTACGACACACAGCCCAACTCAAGCAGGACCAGGGATAAAGTACTCATAATACTACCACAAAGCGCAGTCTTAAAAATCTCTAAATTATAAGATTATGCTACAACTCTTGTTGCA
>NW_004524589.1:576905-605969 GCF_000260255.1 Octodon degus | reverse complement strand
ACCTTCACTGTATAAAATTCCCTCTGGTTATATGTGCAAAGTGTATAAGACATGCAAACAACTTTTGGATCTAAGCCTGAGTCCCACCCTCAAAATGTCACAGTATATACATACAAATATTTCAAAACCTGAAAATATCCAAAAGGGAAACACTTCTGATCCCAAGCATTCAGATCAAGGATGCAAAACCTGTACTATGTTTCAAGGAAATTCTCAATAACTGCTAATGTCACAAAAATTTTGTTTTAGCATTTCTCAATTCACTTTATTTTTTAAGAGACCAAATCAAATTTACTTCTACAAAACAAATTTCTAAATTATTACAATCAACTGAGAGATTAAGAGTGTTGTGGAAGATGAACTAAAATGAGGCTTCCTTTCCCCTTCAACCTTACATCCTCCAAATAACCTATCCTTCTGGTGAAATTCAGGCAGCATAAGTAAAAAGAACAATGTTGGTGCCGATCAGCCGACATTCACCCTGATGGGACTCAAGACTCCTAGAGAGGTGACCATATGGTGGGACAATAACTTCATCAGTGGGGCCTTCTTGGGAACACTGGGTCACAGGGTTGTAACCCTGGGGACTCCCTGGCCCCGGCCCTCTCTAACTCTTACTCTGCCTTCTGCTTTCCCAGAGGCCTGGGCTGAGCAGCCCTCCTCTCCCATGCTCTCCCACCATGCCATGTCTGCCATGAGCAACTGAGAGGCGGGACAAAGCTCGTCTCGAGCTTGGGAGTGAAGACTATTTTGTCCAGGCAATGGGAAAGCTAAGCAGCACAATAATTTTAAACTGAGAGCACTGAAGCTCAATAGCAGTAATCACATACAGCAAATCCACAACTCTGATAGAAAAAAATGCTGAAAATAACTACTAAAAGTGAAGTTTTAAAAGCTGCTCTTTGGAGCCCAATCTGAAGGGGCTTTCTTCCCACAGCAACGTTCCCATCTGGATATCCCACAGTAGACCTGAGAGTGGACCTGAGAGTCTTTCCCGCTGTTGTCTTCCACCATTCCTCTGAGCCCCACATGTGTGTAACGTACCCTTGTAAAAGGCTGGAATTCTGCGCAACGCCTTTTGGGATATGTTCTTCCATATAGGAGGAAAAAAGGATCAAGCATGAATCAAAGGCAATTCATCCTGCTGCTGATCCCCAAAGACATAATTCTTTAAAAATGAGTCCGGTATCCCCGAAGGGGAGCATGTCCTGGATCAGGGAGGACAGCTGTACACAACCTGCCTCCCCATCAGCAGCCACCCCTCAGCTTCTCCTTAGAGCAGAGGGGTTCCTGCCCCAAGCAGAAGCTCAGGAGGTCAGAGCACTGCTCCACTGTAACCAGAAGGGGGCAGCATTCAATGGCAACCGGCCTTTTCCTCCAGGTTACCTGGGCCGGCTCACGCTGACTGATGCAGGCTTGGAAAAGCCTTTTGAGGCACAAGTCACCAATGCTGAGAGCAATCTCTGCCCCTATAGACATGCAGAGGTCACACGGGGTCATAAATTGTAAAGTTTAGGCCAGTCTGTGAAGCAGACTGGGCTGGTGAGAAGAATTGCCCCCCAGTACCCAGCTGGGCCTGCAGCGGGGCTGCGCCGCAGTGCCGCATAGCTCCTACCTCCCACGTGGCACGCAGCGCACCCACCCACCACGGTGTCTCGCCACAAAGCCCACACCTGCACCCTGCCCTAAGGACTCTTACCCATGACTGCACCACCTGGGGGTCCCTGGACAGGGCACAGTCACCCCACAGACCAGGCCAGAGAAACAGAGGGCTCTGCGCTGCAACCCAGCTGTGAAAAGCCAGAGAACGTGTTGCTAAGTTCTTGGACGAACCACCATACACCCCATTTAGAAGGTTGCAGAGTTTTGTATAAAAGGAATTGGTAATGGGGCCCCGTGGAGCATGTGTTGCCCACTTCGGGGCTGTAATCCCGTCGCATCCACCTCCACTGCGTTTTTATGGTGGAACTTTAGCGGTGCTTCTAATGGACACTTCAAGTGCACCAGGTGGGCATGCCAGGCAGGTGGGAAAGAGCGGGGTTCTGCGCTGGGAGGCAGAGCGGGAGAGGCCAGCCCCGCCAGCACCTCCAGTCTACTCAGGAGCCTCCGCAGTCCCTGCTCCCAGATAGCTCCTGCCTGGCTCCTGTTCTAGAGAGAGGCTCTCCAGGCACCCACAGGGTGAGAACCCGTAGCTTCTGGCCATTGCCAATCCTGAGTGGCCGTGCTCACCACTGCCTCCTCTTTGGCTCCTTTATCACCTCCACAAAAAAGTCTGAGCACAAAATTCCCTCTCCTGCACTGTGCATTTTGTTTCCCATACTAACCCAGACTGAGAGAGGAGGCTCCACACACAGGCCACCAGCTCAGGCATGGAATACCTTGGCGCAGCAGAGAGGGGGACACCCACGGCGTCTGCCAGGCTGCGCACTCCGAGACCCTGGTGTTCTAAGTTGCTTAGATGTGCTGAGCAAACCACGTGTGGGAAGAGCCCTGCGGCCTCGCCTGCTTTACCTTTCAACTTGGTGCACAGCAAAACCGTTCACTCAAGAAACCACGGAGCTAACAAAGGCCGGACACCTGCTCCCTATCCAAGGCTGTTACAAAAAGGGCTGGCACCTTCCAGGGACACAGGATAAGGGACACTCAGCACCCTCCCTCCCACAAGCAAACATATTTTTGAAAAGGAGATGAAGAACAACTTGTCAAACACTTTCGGCTGATGTTATACTCTGCAAACCTTACTCCTGATTCTGAGAACTTTTAGAATATACTTTGAATAATGAACAAGCCACGTTTCATCTAACACGGAAAAACTTATTTTCTATTAATAATAATCAGGGTCATACACTCTCCTTCAGAAATCCCGACTTTATAATGGAAGATCTGTTACCTTGTCCCAGAAAGCAGTGAAATCTTGCACATCCACTACTGTTTTGCCATCTGTTGGCTCCTGAAGGTTGGGCTGTGGTATCTCATCTAGTAACAGGAAGTTCTAAAGAAAAAGGAAAACCAGACTGCTTAAGCTGCAGAAACAAAAGCACACCAAAAACATCACTGCTTCTGTGACCCTTGTGCTAGAAGGTTCCAGCCACCCAACAGACCAGTTACCTGCTGTATCTAAGGTGTGGTCTCCGGGCTGTGGTGTTGGCTCAGCTGGCAGAGCCCTGTCTAGCACTGTGACCGCGCTCCAGCGCACTGTCTGGGTCTTGGAAGCTGCCCTCTTGGTCATGGCCAAGTACCAAGTATGGCACGTGGGAGACCAGTATTGTACTTTTTAAGACAGGGATTTGTAAGAGGCAATTCTACCACAACAAGGGCCCCTCTCAGTGAACGAGATTAGGGTTCTTTGGCCTCCCACCATGTAAGGACACCGCCCCAACACCTCCTCAAGGATACAGGAGCAAGGCTTCAACCTGAGTGTTATGGGTTTTGTCTATCTGTACCTCCCAAAGTCTCATGCAGTCATGGAGTGCACTTCTAGAGTGTTGATTAACTCCTGATCCACTGAGATTATGGGTGTGAGTGCTGCTGGGATTATGGGTGTGAATGCTACTGGGATTATGGGTGTGAGTGCTGCTGGGATTACGGGCGTGAGTACTGCACCCAGCCGGGGGCAGAGAGTCTGAATGAAACTTAAGGGAGACAGACTTGCTCTCTCGCTGCCATTGTTGCTGCTGCTCCTCCCTTGTGCTCTCTACTCTTTGCCACTGCCATGAAAGGTTACTCTCTGCCATGTGCTGCTCTGCCTTAGAGCCAGGTAAGGATGGACTGAAACCTCCAGTAACTGTGAGCTAAATCAACCTTTCCTTCCTTCATTTTGGGTGTCAGGTATGTTGTCCCAGCAACAAGAGAAGAGTAACCGAGACACTGCACGAAGAACAGCCCTCTTCAGACAACTGAGCCTACCAGCACCTGGACCTTGGACATCCTGGCCACCAGGACTGTGAAAAATAAAATTTTGTTCTCTATAAACACCAGTCTGTGATGTTTTGTTTTTTTTATTTTTTTTTCAAAGTTTTATTGACAAAGAGATAGCAATGAGACAGTTTCAAATCAAATCGGAAGATGTTTTGTTTTGAAGTTACAAACAGACCAAGCCCCCTGCCCTGAAAAAAAAAAAAAAAAGATATTCTCAAGTCCTTACCCCAGGACCTTGAAACGTGTCTTTGTTTGGAAACAGGTTCACTGCTGACATAATTAATAGGAGCTCAAACTGGAGGGCAGGACCTCTCAGTCCAACACAACTCGCCTCCTTGTGAGGACAGACATAAGGAAGCCGCGTGATCATGGGAGAAAGACTGGAGTAAGGAAACCACAACACTGGCAACCACTAGAGGCCGGACACGGGAAAGGCGGATTCGCCCCTGCAGGGTTCAGAAGTGACTGGCCCTGCTGATGCCCTGGTTCACACTCCCAGCTTCCAGAGCTGGGAGAGGACAAATTTCTACGAGAGAATAAATATGGCAGCCCCAGCATTTTCCTCATAGCGGCCCCAGCAAGCTCACTTGGAACCTACGGGGGCTTTTCCAGGACAGAAACATAAACTCCCTGTGAAGAAGAGCCTGAGCCAGATAGTCTAGAACCCACAGGCAGACCTAACCCACCAAGCAGGGGCAGGCCTGAAATAAGCACGTGCAAACGTCTGAAAAAGAGGGAGTGACACATTCGCCTAGGATTCTAACAACTGTACTCGTCCTCAAAATTCTTGTCCATCTGTTACAAATTTAACTGTAATAGTCTACTTCAAAAGATCAACTGGTGGGCTGATGAGATAGCTCAGCAGTCTAAACTACCTGCTTAGGCAATCACCCAGGGACAGTGGTTCAATCCCTGGCACCACATGCCACACCAGCCAAGCCCCCAGGGTTGGCTGAGCCGGCCAAAAAAAAAAAGATCAACTGGTAAACACTGCAAATGAAAATATCCTATTGGAGGAAAGTAACCTTGCCACGTATAGTCTCCAAGCACCCAGGAAAGAAAGACATGGTCTGTTCATTACCTCCCCCCAACTTACAGCCACCCACCTATCACTGAAGGCTGACTATTGCCATTTCTTCTTCTTCTTTTTTCAGAGAGTACAAATTAGAATTAAAACAGAAAAAATTTACAAATGATACAGAACTTCATTTAACAAAATAATATGAAGTTCACAGTATTTGCTGTAATACATAGTGTTGTCTTCCAACCAGTTATTCACAGTACCAGAAACATGCATGTAAAATTGGAAGAAAAAAAAAGTATAAGAGATGAAGAAGATAAAAAGCACAATTGAGAGAAGACAAAACAAATTAAGTATTATCTGCTCGTTTTCATAGACCAGCAGAAATGCACAGTACTGTTGCCCAATCCATCCCCGCTTACATACCTAGGTAAATTTCTTTCTCCCAACTCCTCTCCTGCCCTTCTCCTCAACTCAGTAACTCTTTCCTTTTGAATAAGTTCCTTCGCTTTTACCAGTGTCTATGGTACCCTTCAGATTCCATTTTTCTCTTTCAGGTTCTCACACTAAGGAGACAATATGATATTTGCACATGTGGGGCTGATTTATTTCACTTAAGAGTATGTTCTCTAGATGTCGCCATCTGTACCTCCACAGTCCCTGTCCAGCATGGAGGCAAAAGGGTAAACACTCTCTCGTGGCTGAAATGTAGTCTCTGGCCTCTCCCTCTCAGGACTTCTCCTACAGCTGAGCAGGTGCCAATCACTACCCGTTCTGCCACGATTCACCATGGCACCATGCTTCCATCCCTATTGAAAGCTTCCATTTGGTCATTAATGGTCTCAATGCTGGTACAAGGTTGTCACTAGTCTCCCTATACCTTTGTCCAGCACTCCCAATACTACCAAATAATTCCAAGCAGCAGCCTAAAGCTCTTCTTAAAATGCCTCAGTGTGATGGTCAATATGTTGTGTCAACTTTTGTTTTTTTTGAGACAGTGTCTTGCTACGTGCTTCAGACTGTCCTTGGACTTACTATGTGGCCCAACTGGACTCAAACTCAGGGCGACCCTCCTGCCTCAGCCTCTGAGTGCTGGGATGACAGGTGTGTGCCATCACTCCTGGCTGTTACTATTCTAACTCTGTCATTTTTCCTACCTTTACTGAAAATTACCACTGCTGAACAGACCCCTCACCCTAGAGGTAGACATGAGAGGACTGAGGTTTCCTGCCCCAACCAAAGATGTTCCTTTCTCAGGACACAAAGCACCCTGACAAAGCTACCCAAGAAAGGAAAAAAGCAAAGTTCCCAGCAAGTCACCAAGTGTATTTCACTGCACCCAGCAATATGGAAAGGAATTTTAAGCCTTTGTTCAGCTGCACTTTGATGGGAAAGAAAAAACCCTAAAGTTCATGCATGCCCAGGTATCCTGACCATAATTCCCTTAAAACCTCCTGCAGAGCCTTTCCTGCCACTGAGTCACATACCCTCATTCATCACAGAATGAAAGTCATCACTTGCCTCTAGACAGATGCATGAAAGAGGGAGGTGGGACTCTGCACTGGGATGAGGCCTTGAGTTTCCCTTTGCCCGTGTTCTGAGGATCTGCTATCTCTACATGGAATTCAAAGATGAATGCAGCACAGGACCTGGCCCGCAGAAGTCTGACCCTTAAAGGAGGGAGAAATCTACACTCAGGTAGCTTCAGGAACATAGGAAAACAAGGACCAAGTCATACACTGGGAGGCCCAAAGCAGAGACTGGACTAAAGAGCGTGCGAAGGCTAACGTGTGAGCTCGTGAGAACACAGTGCCCAGAATTTTGGTCACATGAGTGCTTTTCAGACAACATTAGCTCTGAAGCCAGCAGACTTTATTAGAGTCCTACATGATGTGAGCAGCCTCACTCAATCAGTTGAAGGTCTTTAAGGGAAAAGAAAAAGGTTGTTCTCTGAAGAAGAGAGCACTCTACCTCAAGACTGTCCTTGGGGGCCAGGGAGACTGCTTGGCAGTCTAAGTGCCTGCCTGGAAAGCGCAAGGAGCGGGATTCAATCCCCAATATCATATGCTATGCCAGCCCTGTGCTGAACCGGCCACCAAAACTGGGTGTGGTGGTGCACTCCTGTAATCCCAGAGCTGGGGAGGCTGAGACAGGAGGATAACTATGAGTCTGAGCTGCATAGTGAGACCCTGTAACAAATACATAAATAAGAGATTTTTTTAAAAAAAAAAAGAACACTGTCCTCAGACTCCAGCTGCCACAGCAACTCCCAGAGCCTCTACCCTGACAGTGTATATGCCCAAGCCAGACAAACTGCTCAGTCTTTACTACTGTGAAACACTGCAAGTATCATTTAACCACTCCTTGCCTCAGTTTCTTCATCTGTAAAACTGGGACTTACAAGACCATTGTAAGACTTAAGGGAGTATCCATAAAGCGCTTGTTCCACAGCATGGCTCTCCAATGAGCACCCATTTGCAGAAAGCCCCACACTTTGAATCTTCTCTCATCTCCTGAAGGCCAGCACACAGTCAGGCTAAATTTATTAACCAACCATGAATGCATTTATCCACACAGCCCAAGGAAAACCCAGCTGTCCACACAGCCTGACCCAGGCTGGCAGAACCCACAGGAATGCCAGGCTGCACCAGGCTCAGCCCCTCTCTGCAGGACAAGCCCCCAAGGCCTGGAGGTCTAAGGCTCATACCGATACAAAGAGCAAGGGAAAGACTGAACATGGCCGCACTCTGGATAGGATGCAGGCCTCTGGTTAAGACTCCATCCCTACAGGGATGGATGTTTCCAGAACGTCCAACCTCAATCTGCTTGCTCATGAGGTATTTCTCTGGCTTCTTGTAGCACCTGGACAACTGAGGGATCTCTGCTCAGTCTCAGTCTTTTCTTATGCTATGGTTTAGATGAGTGTTCCCCAAAATCCCATGTTCCTTACATGGGAGGAAGTGATGTCACTGGGGGTGTGGTCTGGAAGGTGATGTTGGAATAGGGTCTCTTCTTCTCTTTTTTTGCTTCCGGGCTATAGCATGACCAGGCCTCTTCCACCACACATTGCCACCATGATGTACCATACTGCCACAGGCCCAAAGCAAAAGAGCCAAGCAAGCACAGACTGAACCTCTGAAACCATGAGCCAACATAAATCTTTCCTCCTTTTATACCAGTTCTCTCAGATATTTTGTCACAGTGCTAGAAAGATAGCTAGCGTATCCCTTCATGCTGGGCACGCTGACATTTTTCTGTTGCCTGTAAAGGGTCCAGTGATGCTCACCTGCATGGTGCTGGCCTCACAAAGTAGAAACGGAAGTACTAGGAGGACTCAGCAGCATCTGCTGAAATCAAGGACAGAAAGGACAGCGCCTCTATCCTTTCTGGGGTGAAAGACCTAAAAATGGGGTTGTCACAGAAGGAATGATGGTGTTTTGGGAAACACAACTGTGGACATCTAAGCCTTAAATTTCAAGGTCAGAAATCTGAGTCTATAATAAACAGGGAACTTTTGAGTATTTTTGAATAAGACTAGATGATTAACACTACACTCTAGGAAATATTCTGCACCTCAGAAGGACTAAGCCAACAGTACAGGCAACACAGCAACAAGCAAGAAATGAGGGCTCTGGTAGAATCCTTGCTTTGCCAAGTACAATGTAGGTGAGCACAGAGCATGCCTTGCACTATTAAAGGAAGCTGTTTCCTTCTCTGGACAGCAGGGACACTAAATGTTTATCTCCTGTCACTCTTGTCAGGATAAGATAAAATGCAAGGCTTGCAAAAGCACCCAGTTTACGGTGCCCACACATCACAGGCACCTGAAGCCACTTCCTGAGCACATCACAGTGCACACACACAACAGCGCAATGGTGCGCATAACATTTTGCTTACGGATGCAAAAGATACCTGAGAGAAATGTTACTGAACTGAAATGGCACCTCCTGTCAGAAAGAATGACAAACTCAAGGAACCTCAACTGACTTTGAATCACCAATCTATCTTTGAGTGATTTTTCTTATAAAATAAAAACTTCATCATAAAAAGCAAACTCAAGCCTCCTTTCCATGACAAAAAGAAGTCATACCCAGGGTCATCTAATTTAAGTAAGTGTCCAACACTACTGAGAACCAAGAATAAAACAAAAAGTATTTTTAAAGCATAGGCAAGTTCATGTCAAGCCCTCCTAAAGCAAATTAATGTTCATTTTAAACAAATTCACTTAGACACAAGTACTTGAGCACCTAGCAGGAGTCATCCCTTATCTTGGTTAGGTGAATTAGTGGCCTCTAACAATTCAAAAGCAGCTACTTAGGAAAAGCCACAGCAGGAACAGTGAGAATGAACAAAGACAGGGAACAAGCCTGCTACAGAAATGCCCTTCATGAGTAAGAAAAACAAAAAGGAAGGGAAGACAAGACAGGGATCCAAAAGACAGTCTCAGTTAGGTGTAATGGCACACGACTGCAATCAAAGCACTTGGGAGGCTGAGGCAGGAACACCACCAAGAGTCTGAGACCAACCTGAGCTACACAGTGAGAAGCTGACTCAAAAAAAGGCAGACTCAGAAAGCAATCAGTAAAACACCCAGGGAGAAAAGAACACACTGTTAAACAAGGAGAATGGAAGGAGACTCAGATCATTCTTCCTGCCCAAAGACCAGGGACCTTCCAATGAGTTTCTTCCTTCTAGCGCACAGAGGAAGCCCTCTCCATCCACCCAGGGCTGGACACAGCTGCTGCCTCCTGGTTGCAGTTAGCCTAGGAGAGGAGATCTGTTTGTCCTTCCCACTTTTAGGCATTTTCCTCACTCTTAACATGACATATCAAGAGCCCTGTGTTGCCACTTTTTATACTGTGCCATGCTATAGCTTGTATCTAGATGTCCCCTAAAGTCTCATGCACTCATAGCTGGGGCTTTTCAGATCTGGTTGGACCTAGCGCACGTGATGCTGGGATCCAGGGTGTGTGGTAAGAAGCCCACTGATTGGAATTAGCATAGTTCTGGGTGTGGCTGAAGACAGAAGCCCCACACCAGATGTATGTGGCGCCACCCAAAAGGCTTATACCCTGTATGGGACAAAAGAGAAATGCAAGCTTGCTTCTGCTGCTGCTTGAGGCTTGCTGCCTGCTTTCCCATGAACCATTTCTCATCTGTGAAGTCCTCCTGCCACACTGCCCCGCTTTGAAGCCAGGTGACTACAGACTAAAAGCTCTGTAAATCTGAGCTTAAATAAATCTTTCTTCCTCTAATTGTGGCTGTCACATATTTTGTTTCAGCAATGAGAAAAGTTACTAAACCCATAAATGATGAACAATGCTTGTGCTATTTTTGGTACAGTTACCTGAAATTCGGACATTTGTAATAATTTGGACTACCTGTTTTGGAGTGAGAAGAATTAACCTTCATCTAACTGGGTGACACAGTGCTAACAGATAAAAGAGAAAGAGACATTTTACTTAAAACCACAACTTTAAACATTATTTGCCACCAAACCTTGATTCTTCGAATGCTGACAATTGCCTCTGACATTTTCTCGATGGCTGCCGGGAAGAAGAGGGTGACAGTCAATCTCACAGCCCCATACAGGGTCATTGCCACAAACACATGGCTGGCTGTGATCACGTGGCCAAGAAGCACATAGCTGGTGAAGGTCACAAACAGGATGATTTTGTTGGCCACAAAAAACGAAGCCAAATTCATCCCTCTGAGGTAGGAACTTCTCAGAACCTTGGAAATTTCCTTCCTGGAAAAGGGAGCAGGACATGGGTTTTCATGGAGCATCAACATCAAAGTCAGAAAGCCATGTCCTGGGCATGGCGCCTGTGCAAGGCAGGAGACTGCCCCTAGGATCAACTGCCTGTGACGCCAGGAAAATACTGTTAGCACGAGCCCCATGGCAGCCTCCATGAAAAGACCACACAGAATGCAGAATAGTGCATCATTCAACCACCCGCAGTGAACGGGGGGCACAGTGCAGCATGGGGGCACTTTGAGCAAGCAATCAAATTCACTCAGCAGACATCTGTAAGCCCGAGTCCTGACATGCTACCTCCTTGATGACAGAGAAGTGAGTTAAACACAGCCTGACCCCACCAGGACCTCAGTGACTCATAGGAGAAGAGAATCAGCAACCCCAGGCCCATAGGACTCCAAGACCATAGACAGCAGAAGTAACTCGTGGTGGCACAGAGACAGGGCGGGTGGCTGGGAAAGCCCTGCACGGGTTGCACACCTGCTGGGAGCCAGAGGACTGAAGGGACGAGGGTGTGGGGACCCAAAGAGACACACCTATAACGGGGCACAGGTGACAGTTGGCCAGGGCCGCCAGAGAATTACAAGGCTCATCTGCTGGAGGGTGGAAAAACCTCATTAACTATTTAAGTCGAAACCCACAATGAAAGTTTAACAATAAAAAGTGAAACAAAAGAAATGGTTTTCCACAGCAGCTTGGAGAGAATAGTACTCGTTCATATCACCTGACTCACTCTGATGGAGCCCATCTCCAGAGTCCACCCATTTGGCTGCATTGATATAAGGTAGTGTTATTTTAAATGCAATAGTCTCACATATTTACATCTTAGAATCACTGCCTGGGGATGGGGAGGACACCTGGAATGTCCACACTGAACTTCCCCCCAATGCTCCCACTAAGGAGCGCTTATCTTTCTTGCTTTAAGAAAATAGCAAATGTAGTGCAGGTTAAAGTGCTGCCCTGCGCCCTCCACTTAATGCAACAGCACAGGCAGTGGTGGTGTAGATCATAATAAAGTTCATCTAAGACTTCTAAACTCCTTCCGTAAACACAAAAGAACACAGAGCAGTATGACGTACGCAACAGCTCACCTTCTCAGGCTGGTGATAAGGTCCGCGAAGGATTTCTCCCAGGCATACATCTTGATGATCCTTATTCCAGTTATGACTTCATTCATGGTCCTGATCCTGGCGTCCGTGAACGCTGCAGTTTTACTCCTAAGGGCAGAGTTGGGAAAGGTGGGCCACGGCAACCACAGCCCACCCCTCCTTAGTAGCAGTAGGCCAGGCAAAGTCTGAAGGTCAGACAATTCCCTGTAGCTCCGTGCAGCGCTTTGCTGTGATGGCACTGGCAGGATCCACTCATAATACCAGTAGGAAAAGACAGCAATACGAAATCAACAGCTCATTCAGCTCTGTAAGTACTTTGGAGTGTGTGCAGTGTCTGCTGAGGAACACCCAAAAATGAGTAGAGGGCAAGCAACCCATCCCCGAGGTGCACTCAGGTAGGAGCGAGGGCAGCAAGGCTCTCAAAGCTACAGGGATGCACTGGCAGATTCAGGGTGACAGAATGAAGCTCTGAGGAACAGCAAGGAAAAAGTCACTCATTCTGTGAAGAAAGCAGGGAGCGAAAGAGCATCATAGGACCAGACACCTCTAAGGATAAGCACTGGTTCTCCTCAGCAAAGAGAACACAGGAAACTCAGAGCAGAGGAAACAACAGGAGCAAAGACACAAAAGTAAGAGTTCAAACACCACAGCGTCTCTATCATGTACCCATTTTGAGGGGGGGGGGGGTAGTACCAGAGACTGAACTCAGGGGCTTTACACTGAGCTACATCCCAACCCCTTATTTATCTTGAGGTATTCTCCTTATGTTGCCCAGGCTAGGCTAGAACCCATGATTCTTCTCTTTCAGCCTCCAGAGTGGTAGGATGATAGGCGTTGCCACCGCACCCCGCTTCTCATCTGCCCATTTGACAGCAGCTTCACTTCCAATCCTTAATATAACAGTAAGTTCCTCATTTACAAACTCTGGAGTTGTGGGCTTTCACACATACAAATGGACCTCATGTTATGGCCATTTGCAGATGGGAGCAAAGCACAGAAGTGGCTGACACATCTCCCTCACCATTTTAAAGTAGCTATAAAAATGAAAATAGTTTATTTACAGTTGTACTGTACTATACCATCATTTTAAGGTAACTGTAAAAGTAAAAAATAGTTTATTGAAAGCATTTTAGTGTGGGTTTGGTGTTTTTAACTTTTACATTCTATGTCACAGGTGTATAAAGCTCCCTTTGTTGGCCCTACAAATAAATCTGACTTACAGAAGCTCTCCCACAACAGAACTCATCTCTAAGTCAGAAACTTACTGTACCTGTTTCAGGTCTGTCATGGCTTGTGTCTCTGTGTCCCCCAAAGCCACATGATGCGGCCAGAGGGTAGATCTAGAGTGTGTGACACTGAGGTTGATTTATGGTGCCATGCTAGGCTCAAGGGCCCTAGGATTAAGGGTTTGAGTGCCACCACTCCAAGTATCTGGGTAAGACAGAAGGGACAGAGAGGGCCATCTTTCCTCCTTTAACTTTAGGTGTCAGGCATTTAATCTTCGTAAGGAGAAAAGTAATTAAGATAAGGTCTGAGTCACTTTGTGCTTAAGCCCAGTTCCCCAAGATGGATGTAATTATCATGTACTGCAAACACATATTAATAAAAAAATTAAATGTATCCAGTTAGAACCAGGCCTAGAAAATGCTGGAGTTTATTACTACTTACTATACGCTTAAATGCCTTCTACGTAACTTCTGCTTAGGAATACGGTACACAATGAGCCCATGGTGCCTGGAAAGCTATCCCAGAAAACCTTTAGTTTTTATTGTAAAACCACCCTTCAGCTCACAGCAGGGCCAGCCACTGGCTGAGCCTCAAGAGCCTTTATCATGTGCAAAGACCAAGGTATCATTTTGTTTCTAAACAAAAGCCCTGGGCAGAAGAATGGTGGATGCCACCAAATACCTATGACACTGTTTTCAGGCTAGTACTTCTTACCGCAGTGATGAAAACAACTTCCCAATGCAGCTTTGCAAAGGCAGGAGGATGATCAGAACCGCCATCCCAGCAAGACACGACACTCCGATCTCCATCCAGAGAAGGGCTGTCACTGCAATGGCCTGCAGCGGCCCCGCCCAGAGAAAGTGCAAAAAGATCGTCACCTTTGGAGAAAAAGACAAGTCCTTAGGACTGCATTAGGATGAAGCTCGTGGGAACGTGGCACTGAAGCGTTCTGCTTGTTCCAAAACAGCAGATGAGAACCCAAACAGGAGCGACCACAGCGGGTTTCAAACCCAGGAAAGCAGAACCTGACTGTCCACCAGGGAGTCTGCCCAGGAGCTGATCAGAGAGACCAAGTTGGCGACAATTGAGCCAGCGATGTCCTCACCTCGTG
Source organism: Octodon degus (assembly GCF_000260255.1). Classification (NCBI taxonomy): domain Eukaryota; kingdom Metazoa; phylum Chordata; class Mammalia; order Rodentia; family Octodontidae; genus Octodon; species Octodon degus. The sequence goes on along the minus strand of NW_004524589.1, from coordinate 591,825 downwards.
CTGAACACTAGGAAGGACGAGTCCATGGGAGACAGACAGGTGGCGAGCTGAGGAGAAAGGAACACCATCCTCTGCCGGCTTAGTATGGAAGTGTGGAGCAGGCAACATCAGAAAGAAAGCAAAACTCCACTGTACAGGATAAACACATGGCACTCCGTCTAAACTGCGCACGGAGGAGAGATGAAGATAGAAGTATCCAGATCCCACCTCCTCAGAAGAATCCTGCTCCACATCCAAAACTCAACGTTCCAGCAAGTTAAGCTAGAGAAAACGGGCAAGGGTTGAAAATGAACCCTCACGTGCGGCTCACCTGATCAAACTTGTTCACGTCGTTGGACAGCAGGTTGACGATCTGGCCTGTGGTGGTCTTCCCCATGGCCAGGTTGCTAAGACGAAGTGCCTGAAGTGGGAGAGAGAGAAGGGCACTCCTATGGTGACACTACCTCATGCACAGAACAACAAAATACCTTTCTTCCATGGGCGGCTCACATGACATAAAGGTCGAGGTGACTCAAAACAGTGGCTCTAAAGACAGGCAGGGGCAGCTGTGCCCACCAAGGACAGCTTGACTGAGAAAGAAAAGAGCAGGAACCTAACCCTAAGATAAAGGCACAGGCTGAGACAATCTAAAGAACATTTCAGTTAGCTGTTTTCCAAGAAAAGCAGGGATGTAGCTCAGTGGTGGAGCACTTTCTCATCGTATGCAAGGCTCTGGGTTCAATCTCCAGAACTGCAGAACAGAGGAAAAAAAAAAACACTTCTGCCAGGTGTGACAGTGTAAGCCCGCAATCCCAGCACTTGGGAGACTGAGGCAGAAGGTCACCCCAAGTCTGAAGCCAGTCTGGGCTACACAGTGAACTCAAGGCCAGGGAAATCCTTTCTAAAAAAACGAAAGAAAGAGAAACCCAGCAGCACAACTGGATGCAACCTAAAAGCCCCATGGAAAAGTCACAGCCCCACCACAGGGCTGGGCCCAAATTGGAAGCAGTTGGCCTATGACTGAGGTGCCCTGAAGAGGCGGCAGATCCAGCTCCAACCCGACGGTCAGCCGCAACAGCTCACTGCCTTTATCCCACTCTACCACGACAGTCGTGACCCCAACACTGCAGAGCAGGTACTGCACGCGCAAAGACCCATTAGAAATGTGACCCATACCCAACAGAAACTCAGGAACAGATGACTCGGGAGTTAGTAGGAAGGCAACAGAACAACAGGAAGCTTCCGGCCTTAAGTATTTTGCATTAAAAGGAAAACAGGCATAAAATCAATCATCTAGAATTCTACCTAAAACCAGAGAAATAAAAACAACGCCACTCTGTCCACACCTCCGAAGGAAGCTAACATCTGTGGGACGTTAATGCAGCTCCCATTTAATGAGCATCTACTATAGGCCGGATGACAGAACAGGAAAACAACCTTGCAGGGTGAGAATACCCTCATTCGGTAGATGAGAAAATGCATTCAACATTTTTTTTTTTTTTTGAATGAAGCAACTATTCTTTTTTAATGTAGAAAATTAACATTGATATATATGATACAGTTTAAAACAGTTCATGTTCAATGTGGACAAACGCAATCTGCAAATTCAGAAAGGTGTCTTTAAAAGGATACAATTTGACTTTTCTTATGCAACCAAAATAGTTCTGTCGTGAAAACAATAAAAGGCAAACAAAAAACAAATTCGACTGGATATTTGCACTGCATGTGCCAGATCTAGGGCTAATTTCTTTCAAAAGTCGAGACTACCTAAGTAGCAGTAAGAAAGTATACATATCTACCAAACCAAAACAGAAGAAAGAAGGAAAAGAAAGGTCAAGGGTGGTGGTGCACACCTCCAATCCCTGCTGCTTGGAGGCAAAGGCAGGAGGAGCGCAAATTCAAGGCAGCCTGAGGACTCAAGTCAGCTGAGTCCCTGGTTCAATGTTCAGCACCATGGAGGGTGGGAGTGGAGGGTGCTGGAAATCCACAAACAAAAGCACAAACAGCTAAGGAACATATGCAGTGCTCAGAGTCACTATTACTCACTACATATGAGTCGGAATAACTAAGCGGTACTCCTTTTACCAGTACAATCCGCAAAGGTTTAAAAAATACAGCTCGCAGTCTGGGAAGGAGATCACACGTCATATTATTGCAGGGGAGACAGAAACAGTGACCAACCCTTTGGGAGGGGAACTGGCCTATCAGAAGCCTTCCCATTGTGCACACCCTGACAAATTAGGGATGTGTGCAAAGGTTTCAGCTTTCATCGTACCCTCTGCAGTACTGTTCGCAATACCTAAAAACTGGAAGGCAAACTAAACGTCTCTTTACTGGTCATGTCAGGACCTTGCGGCCGTGAGGAACAATGCCATGAACCAAGGGGTACAAGCTTCATTTTAAGGCTAGTTACTACTTGGGGCCAGCAAGGAATTATACCTGAGACATGAGATCTTAGCAGTGTGGACCAAAGCACTCACTATTCCATTTATTTTTAAAAGGATTTTTATTTATTTATTTATTTATTTATTTTAGGGAAGGGTCTCCAGGGTGTTCAGGGTCTCACTACTAGATCGGACTCATAGTGATTCTCTTGTTTACAGCTTCCCAAGTGCTGGGATGACAGGCCTACACCACCACGCCCAGTCTCAATCGCTGTCTAAGAGTGCCCCAGGGGTGGGGCTGGCACGGCAGGCCCGGGGATGGAACCCCCGGCCCCTCTGCTTGCTTGCAGGCACTTTAATCCACTGAGCTATTTAGCTAGCCCTCAATTCTATTTTTTTCATTGTGGTCGCTTTTGAGAAAAGGTGTCGCTATGTAGTCCAAGCTGGTCTTAGACTCATTACGTAACTCAGGATGGCCTTATGCTGGTGGCAATCCTCCTGCCTCAGCCTGCCAGAAACCAAGATTACAGGTGTGAGCCACTGAGTCTGTCATAATTTTATTCAATTTCTTAAAAATAAATCAAGCAGCCCTGGGCCACCTGGTAGAGGAGAGCGCTTGCCTTGCACAGAACAGTCCTAGGTTCGGTCCTCAAGATCATGAAAAGTAAGCTTTTTAAAAAAAATAGCATCTTTCATGTACTTGAAAACTAAACAGTTTCTTCTTTCTACGTATTTTTATCAATGAATGGGAAACATATAACCCAGCTGTGTCCACACAAATATAACCAGCAAAGGAATGGGGTGCCCACTGGGGGCAGGTGGCCTCGCTGGGCAAGGCAGTTGTCCCAGCTGGTGAAGTGCAGCCTCCCTCGCAGAAGCCCACCTATACTTCCAGGACGTCCTCTGAAATCACTGCCAACTGTGGTTCTTCCACACGCAGGCTCCTCGGCAGCAGCACGCTCTCATCCTGCGGCAGTGACCCTCGGCCTGAGTGCTTCTCCCAAGGGGCTCCGAGGGCTTGGTGGCTTCCGCACACTTTGCCACTCCATTTTGTCCCTGTTATCGGGCTACCCGGAGTCTCCTGAAATTCTCAGATTGTTTCTCTATTTCCTATGACTACACTTAGACCAGGAGATGACCTGGTATTATTTTAAATCAAGTCAGAGCCAACAGCCTCAGAGTCTGCCACCTACAGGCCTCGGAGCATTTGGAACCTGCTTCCTGGTTCATGGCCCTACTAGGGGACAACTGTGCCAGCCCATGGACCTTCCAGGTAAGCCAGGCATTGCTGCAACAGGAAACTACGAGCATGTTTGCCCACTGAAGCAAAAAACTGTCGGTATTTTTCCAATATTGTTGGCCCGAACTGCTTAGTAATGCAGACACCTGCTCTCACAATTGCGTAATCTAAAGAAATCCACGCTGTTCTGGTCGGGAGGACCTGGACACTCCTCAGTATCCTCCTTTCCCGGGAACACCACGGGTGACTGCTCTGCACATTCAGCCGTGTTCCCTCTACAGCTCTGCAGCAGACAAAAAACTCAAGGAAAGGGAAACCAAAGCCCACACAAAACAACCACCTGCCGTGTGCCACAGTCTGCAGTTCTGCCGCCTTCTGGGATTTGTTTTGCCTTGCTGTGCTTTGTTTCTGCCTGGTTTTCCATGAGGGGTGCACAAGCTGGCAGATGTGCTCAGAAGGTCCCTGGGGAGCTCTGCGGGACGTGGCTGGCTTCATCCGCAGGTGCCCACAGCTCTGTCTTCACTCTGCCGCTTCCCCCGATTTCCCATCACTGCGGCTGGAGTTGGGCGGCTAGAAAACAGGCCAGGTGTGGTGTGGGGTCCTCGACCGGTTCACAGGGGGCCCTGTGACACCTCCCTGTGACAAGAGGGACAACAGAGAACTGGCCACTTCTAGAAACGCAGCAGAACTGAATCCAACAGGAACAGTTCTTTCACAGACCTTCACCTCGCCCCTTTAAAGGGCCAGAAAAAGAACATGCTCACAGCCACCAAGAGTCCCTGAAGCTGCCCTCTTGGATGCCCTGGACGTCCCAAGCACTGCACAGCCCCCGCACAATGAAGCCAGAGCAGTGCACAACCAGGCCCCAGCAAGCACATGCTGGTGCATGCCATGCAGGGTGGCCCACGGTTTTCCAGAGATGGAGCCTGAAAGTCTCTGACCCCCAGGAACAACCTGGTCATAGAACCAAAACTCAGTACGCTGAGGATGGTTAACATATGGGGTTACAGGAAAAGTACAGCTAAGAAGCTCTAAGAACACCCCTGGCAAGACCAGGTGGCACACTTGAAGGGCAGTCTGCTCAGGGTGGGGTCGCATCCTCACACAGGGTTAGCCAGACCCTGGACCCCCAGCCCCTCCACCACTAGTGTCACTGCCTGAAAGAGAAGCCCCATCTGACCTGTTTACCAACTCAGAGAGGGGACATGGACAGGAGCAAGATGTGACAGCTGTCGTAAAGCCGAACTGAGGGAAACCAGCGGGAAAACATGAAGGCAGGGACAGCCCTCGAGTGAGGAAAGAGAGCTTCAATGAGAGCCGAGGCCAAGCCCTGCCCCGCTGTGGGGAAGAGGGGAACACCAAGCTTCTGTCAGACATTTACACTTTTTTTCTTATTTTCTCCCTTCTGTTTCTAAAGGAAAAGCATAAAAATACACATAAAAATGTGTTTGTAATCCACCTTCTCAAAAATGGCATGTTCGATTATACAAATTTACACATGAAGCCACTGCCCACACTTGTACGGCAAGCATATTGCCTGTAAAAGTTCTTTGATAATACTTCCATCATGCGCGCGCTTTCAGGTCAAGCACGTAACTGGGGAAAGCAGTCTGCCCTCTAGAGACTCCCCACTGTGTAAAACTGCGCTAAGAAAGCATCCGAAGGAAGATACTTTACAGATGTGATTTTCCTTTTCTCCTAGCGCTATGTATTCATCAACTGAACTTTGAGACAATTGCTACCCAGTAGTCTGAACACAACAGGGCCTATCTTCTAACACCGCAAAATGTAGTTCCATCACTCATACCCTTTTCCCATTATCATCCTTGAAGCTTAAAGAAAATGAAGAGCTTCATGCATCAAACAAAGAACAGAAACAGTGGTAAAGATAGGCTACCTAAAGGAAGGCTCATACCACATGTTTATAAAGAAGCAAATTTATCAAAAGCAGCAATAACACCTTAGCTTCTTTCAACAATAAACACAGAGAAACCAGGAACAAGGTGCAGGGCCTACAGTACTTACCACCCTGTCACTCTGCTGTGTCCCTCTCTCTAACTCCAATTGGGTCTGCTCATTTGGGTGGAAAGATAAACATTCTAAGGAGCAGTGGTGGGCCAACACCTGCTACTGCAGGAAATCGGAACAAAGAAAACCACCCTGCTGATTCAGCTCACGGGTCCCCAAGCCAGTGGAAAGGAGGTGACAAGAACTTCAGACAGGGCTGCTGTGCTCAGAGCAAGGTGCAGACAGAAAAGTAAAATATGAAGTATAAGAAGTAAAGCCATGCTGTTATACTGAGCTGTAGGGGACTCAGGTCAACAATTTCTGACATTGCCAGTCAAGAGGAAGATCCAATACTATTATGGGCTACTGGACTCTTTTAGAATATTTTGCTGAGTTAACACACTTATAATATTCAGATAAAGGAACTTAACAAAAAAAAGGGGGGGATACAGATGAATAGTCATTTTGCATCTGTGTATTCAAAATGTTTAGGATAGATATATAGTTGCATTCTCTTTATGAATAGAGGTATTTGTTCTAATCATGTTTGTAGATAGGCTATCATGTCCACATCTTGTACAACAATTAACCACTAGGAAGAATGTATGCAATGTTTCAATTATTGCAACTGTCCTACCAATTTGGTTTGAAAAAAATAAAATAAAATAAAATTACAAGCAATCAAAAAAAAAAAAATGTGCAGACAGAGATAGGATCTCGGACATTCCTTCCTCTGGCCATTCACGGGCTCGGCTGAGTACAGGGTGAAGTGGGATGTTTTCACTGGATACTAAGTAAACACAGTGTCACCCAGCCCCATTCAAAGCTGAACTCAACCTTGAGGACATTATGGGAAGTGAAACAGGCCAGTTACAGAAAGGCGAACACTGGAAGATTCCACTTCAAGGAGAGGTGGCCAAAACACTCAAGTTCATCGTGGGACAGAGATGGGGCCCCGAGGCCGGCTGGGGGCTGAGGCCAAGCTGAGGGCCGCAGGGAGGTGAACGCTAAATGGGCACAGAGGTTCAGCCTTCTGGGCATGGCAGTGAAGGCTCCGCAAAAAAGAAAAACGGTCAATTGGATGCTGTATGTCTGTTACCACAATCAAATTCTTAATTTTAAAAAGTTTTACATGACCTTTAAAGACTTAAAAGGAAATAGCCACCAAGCACAAATTCTAAACCTAGAGTAAGCAGTATCCTTTAAAGAGTGTGGGTAGAGGAAGAGATTTCTGAGATCTAAATAAGTTTTTGAAAATATATTTGTATTGATGCCAAATAATTTTACAAATCATTGGGTTTCAGGGTGCTATTTTCATACATACACATAACATATTTCAATTGTACACCTCCCCAGCTCTCCCTAACACTTCCTCCATTCCCTCTCCCGTCTACATCTTCTTTCTACTTTCATGTCCTCTTTTTCAAAAACAAGAACTTTTAAAATTAATTAAAATTTTAAAAAATAAATCCTAAGCCTGATTCACCCAGACTGCAAGGAAAGCTGTGCAGAAACCATGGCGCCATTTCTTTATTCACCCTCTGGGGGGCCCCATCCACGCCAGCCCTCCCCCAGCCTTTGGGCCCCTCTGTGGCCTGTCCTCCTACACCCCAAGTGCAACAGGCAGCCTGCCGGGGCCTCTCCTTGGACCCTGTGCTGCAGGTAGCCTGGAGTGGCCACCAGGTTTCTCCTAAGCTCACAGGTGACTCAAGACAGAATCCAGGGACCTTCTCCTGGCAAGTACCCTTGGCCTTGATCAGCTCAACAAGGAAGCAAAAGGGCAGGTGCACAGGCTCCATGGCTCATAATCACTCAGGTTGAGACAGCTACCCAGACCAGCACCTGAGCGACAGATACCGGCCCCACCAGATCCTTCACTCTGCCGAACGTCAGGGCAACACTGCAAGGCACATGTTCTCAGATAACAGATAACAGACAGTGTACACAACTGAGCCCTGAGACAAGGGACACTGGCGAGCTGAACCCACCACAGCCCTGCCCCAGCCCTCAGGGGGAGGCCGCCTCCCACAGCAGCAGTGAGCTCAAGTCCAAGCACAGGGCAGAAGCTCTGCTGCGGCAGGTAAGAGGTCAGAGCAAGCGAATCTAAGGCAGCTCCACCAGGTGAGGACCTGCCAGCAGGGAGCTGTCGGAGAAAGGTCCCAGACGTTGAGGAACAAGGGGGATTACAGAAAGTCTTGCAGTGCTGCTCAAAGCCACTCAGACCTTCACAGAGCAGGGGCTACACACAGAGATGCTGAAGGTCTGGCAGAACAGAACCGAGGGATGCGAATTCACACTCCACCAGCAAGTGCAGAAACCTCACGTAGGGCTAACAGGCCTGGGGAACAGCTGCAAGCCAAGAAGACCATGCCTTGCAATCAAAGACCACGCCCCAGAACAATAATCCTGAGTAGGGGCATTCTGCCACCCAGAAGGCATGTGTCAGTTTCTGCAGCCATGCTGACTATTAGGACAGGAGGAGCTGCTGACACCCAGGAGAAAAACACCAGACACCCTCTAAAATCCCCCTATGTGAACCGGATGTGGTGGTGCACACCTGAATTACCAGCACTCAGGAGACTGAGGCAGGAGGACTGTTGTGAATTTGAGACCAGCCTGGGCTACAAAGTGAGCTCAAGGCCAGCCTTGAACTGCATAGCCAGACCTTGTCTCAAAAAAAAATCTCGAATGCAGAGCACCTTTCCCATAGGAAAGAATTAACCAGAGAAACTTGCCTAAAACAAACTCATTCTAAAATTGTTTCAGAAAAATTAAAGCCAAGTGCTACAAGGATCCAGAAAAGACTTCAGGTTTAAGAACTGAGTCCCACCACACTAGAGGGGCTCAGGAAACACTGGCTTTCCAATTTCTGCCCTACCAACATCTACCTGAGATCAAAGCTACCAGCCAGTAAAGATGTCTATTCCTACAAAACTCGCCCCTCTTCAGAAAACCAGAATGCACACCTGTGATGTATGGAGTTCTTATAAAATCTAGTTTACAATTTCAAAATGTTAAACACACAAGAAACAGGGAAAGCAAATATGAAAGCAGTCTTCATAATAAAAGGCCACTCCCACCCCGAAAACCAATAATAATAAAAGCAAACATAAGTTGGGACAGACAATGGGTTCTAAAAATACTTAAAGAGATTCTTAGAAATCTAATCTAAGGGTTGAAGGAAAACATGTTCAAAGAATTAAGGCAAACATGAGTAAAGGCAGAGATTCTCTACATGAAAGAGCAAAGTATTTTTTAAAAGGAGCCCACTACTGAATTGAAAACAACACTGCAATGGGACATACAATCACTGCTGATCTTAGTCGCAATTTAAAGATAACAATATGAGCGAACATAAGTGAAAATAAGGAAAACTTAGGAGCCTGCTATGGCTTGGATCTAGACGTCCCCACAAAGCCTCAGGCACACCTGGGGCTCACCCCCGGCTTTTCTTTACCACAGGAAATGCAGAAGGATCTTCTGGGCTGGGAAGAAACCTGGAGCTACAGAAATGCAGAGCACTAAAAACAGCAAGGAGGTGGGTAAATAAACAATGCTTGCTGGGTGTAGAGGTGCACACCTGCATCCCCAGCACTCCAGAGGCTGAGGCAGGAGGATCCTTGCGAGTTCAAGACCAGCCTGGGCTACAAAGTGAGCTCAAGGCCAGCCTGAGCTGCAGAGCGAGACCCTGTCTCACATGACAAAAAAAAAGTTTTCCTTTGTGAAAAAGATAGATGAACAGCAAAAAAGCACAGCGACACTGCATCGTCAGCAGAGAAGCAATGACAAAGAACATCAAAATGACGCCACGCTACTTCAACCATGTCATGTACTATAAACACTTAAAGAAGCCACATAGCCTTTTCTTCTCAAGTGGAACACTCGTGAATGCCCCAGAGGTTGTTTTTCCTAGCTTTCCACTTAAAATAAAACCTGTGTTCCCACAAAAGATGGGCCCGACTGTTCCTAGAAGTCTTGCATCTCAGACTCGGAAATGAGCCAGAACTCCAGCACTGACTAAACAAACTGTGCTGTTGTCATATGGAGAAGTTCTACAGTCAGCAACTAAAATGTAACTGCTGACACATGTGACAGTGTGGCACGCTCAAAAATATGGCATGAGGAGAACAAGCCAGTGCAAAGCTACATACTGCACGATTTGTTTATGAGATTTTAGAAATGGCAAAATTAATCGGGGCTGATGGAAATCGTGTTTGTTGTGGTCTGCAGTGAGAGTGGGGAGTAAGGCTGGGAGTAAGAAGAGGAACACCCTGAGCAGCAGAGGTGATCGCCGTCTCCACGGCAGAGCGGAGCCCACGAGCTGCACCTGCACAGGGGACGTAGCTCAGAGAACATAGCTCAGTGGCAGTAAGTGCTTTCCTGGCAAGCTCAAGGTCCTGAGTTCGATCCCCTGGTACCAGAAAAAAAAAAAAAAAAAAAAAAAGAGCTGCACCTGCATGTGTCAAAACTCAAACACACACGCCAGCCCCTCCCCCAGGAGCACCAAGCTGGCCAAGACCAGGCATGGTGGTACACCCCTGTAATCTCAACAGAGGGGAGGCTGAGACAGGAGGATCACTATGATTCTGAGCTGTGTAGTGAGACCCTGTACGAAACACATATTTAAGAAAACCTCAAACACATGAGTACGTGTGTTTTATGTACATAAGCTACACTGACTACAAAGTAATCAAAAGAAACAGAATCTTAGTTACATGAAAACAGAAAATTCTATTAAATGGCATTTCACATGTTGAAAACTTACCAATGCTTTATTAGGTATATTAACTTTTGGTACATTCAAGAATTCCCCCTGCCCTGATTGCTTCGTTTGCAGTAAAAAAAAACCACCATCCAGGTGGTATAGTCTGCCGCCAAGGGTACCACTCCTACTGTCATTGTCCGTGGAGTGACAATGCGTGCCATCCTAGACGACTCAAGTAAAGAACTGCAACAACAACAAAAACTCATCTGACAATAAGCAGTTCAAGACCATGGCCAGGGACTGGTGAGATGGCTCAGTGGTCTAAAGCACCTACTTAGAACAAGCTTAGCAAAGCACAGGGACTGCGGTTCAATCCCCCAGCACCACATGTCAGCCAGCCTCGCCCCCTGGTGGGCTGAGCTGGCCACACACACACACAAATAAAAATTTAAAAAATAAAAAAAAAAAAAAAAAAGACCATGGCCAAAGGTGCATACCATGTAAACGAACGGCCAGACCAGGCCAACAGACACCTTTCACCCTAGGAGCACCCAACACAGCCAACACACAGGCCATCTCAAGGGCCAGCAAGGTGCTGAGAGCAAAACCTGTAACATAACAAAAGTGCCTATAAACGCTATGCATAAAAAGATCGTAACTGCATAAAATGTATGTGGGTAGACAAAGACTGGAAGAGAATCTGTAAATACAGTAGTTGTCATTTTAGGATGATGGGATCTGGGGTATTTCCTTCCAAATCTCTAGAAGAATAATACTAAGAAGCAAAAAGTAATGCTTAAGGAACCACCCAAGTTCCAGCACTAACTGGCTTCGTGGTCCCTCCTCTCAGAACCACAGCCACCTAACTGCATTGTTTACCCCTTCGAAGACCTCATGAATAGACTCCCTCTACTCTTCTTTCTCCCTGCACCATGATTATCAGCATATATTATTAAGTGGTTTTCCTGCTGATCCATTTGGTTGACTTATTAAATGTTTATTTTGACATGTTGTCAGGTCATCACCTGTATTAAATGAAATAAAACAATGTTTGCTTGAGGGCTTATTTGGAGGTCCTGCAGGGAATGCAGCCAGTCAGGTATCATTGCCCAAGGAAACGGCCTTCCTTTATCGGGGTGGTTATCCTCTGATTGCACATGGGGCAGTAGGGGAGGAAGGGGACACCTGCCTTCCAAATCAACCCTGGAAATCAACAGGGTGACAGATGTCACATCCAGATTGCCCTCACATCCAAAACAATGCTTTATTTTAGCAATAACTCACAATTCTCATTTCCTATATGTCAAGAGCCATTCATGAGAACTAAACACTTCACTAAATGGGCAAAATGGTACACACAACGAAATGACTGGCCCACAAGAGACTCACATTCCAACTCCCAGATCTGAGCTCTCCTTTTTGGTCCCAAGGTCCCTGTTGCCATGAATGACCCTTAGCCCTCATGGGTGACCACAGGCAAGAAGTCACTAGCAGATGCGCTGCCCTACTCACAAACTTCCGGTGGCTGCTCTTCACCAATTAAAGATTCAAATGCTATTTTAGTTATTTTTTGTTGTGTGGACAAAGTATCCAACACCTACAAGTTAAAGGAGAAAAGATAATCATGATAAAGGGAGAAAGACTAGTAGGGAGCTCATTTCTGAGGTCTTTGAAGAGGTAAACAATGCAGTTAGATAGCCATAGTTCTGGGAGTGACTATGAAGCCAGTTAGTGCAGGAAATTGGACGTGCTTTATCTCAATTCATGGTCTGCAGAGGTTTCAGTCCATAGCTGGCTGATTCCAAGGCAGGGCAGCATGGCAGAGGGACATAGCAAAGGAAAAATGGTCAATGGAAGAGCAAGAAGAAGGCTGCAGCAGCAAGCCACAACAGCCGCAAGCCCTCCTTTCCCTTTTCTCCCATCCAGGCTATAACCCTTTTGGGTGATCACCTGGCCCCAGCTGCCTTTCTAGAGGACCTTCCCATGCTCTCCTGAAGTCTTGAACTATACCATGCTGCAGGCTTCCCCAACACTTCTCCACGTTCCATCTCAATATTTTGCTCCAGGAACATGCTGGCTGGCATACCCCCCCCCACCCTACACCTTTCCACCCTCCCAGGGGTCCTTCTCTAAACCATCACATCTACACCTTGGGCACCACTTAGCACCCCTGCAGCCATTCTTCACAACTGTGTGTACTCAATCCTTCTGTTACCTCAGTAACACAGATAACAGGTGCTAGGATACCCATTAGCTGGCAGGTGCTATGCTAAGTGTTTTCCACAGCCTAACTCACTCAGTCTTTGCCACAAATCTGTCAACTGGGTATTATTATCATCTTCATTTTACTAAGGACCATGAAGCAAAAGCAGCCTGCCTGGGGCAAAGAGCTAGGAAGAGGAAAAATGGGCTTCATACAGAAGCGTCCCAACTGCAGAGCAGCAGATCTGGCCTCACGACAGCCCTCACCTGCCTGGTGCTTCATCCGTACCAAGTGCTTCACAGAGGACATTTTACCCAGAATCCACTGCAACCATATGAAGCATGAACTTCTTTATTTCCATTGGAAAGATCAGAAAACTGAGACTGAGAGACGAATGTACTTCTCTAAGATTTCACAGTTTAGTAAATGGCAAAATCACAGTTAAAACTTGAGTCTGAGTGCTCCCAGAGTCCACCCACCCCGCCACAGTGTCTTTCGCAAAGTACCCCAGGCCTTCTCTATAAGAGATTCAGCCTAGACCCTTAGACACCTGAGGCTGAAGAGTAGCTGCCCTGCTGATGTCTACGCCTGAGATTTCCCTGCTAAGGATTAACCATAAGCTGAGTTGTAGGTATGACCTGTTAATATCACTGGGAACTTCTGACCCTCCCCCACTAGCAATTAAACTGGAGTATCTAGATACAGAAATGACACTTAAGTGTGGTTTGAAAGACTCCCCACATGCTGAGCATGAGGCACATGCTGGAAATCCAGGATTCGGTGAGGCTGAAGCAGGAGGATCACAAGTTCAAACCCAGTCCGAGTAACTCAATCCAATCTTAAAACAAAAAGTAAAAAACTGCTAGGAATGCAGCCAAGTGTGAAGGCCCTGGTACCATACATCCTCAACACCGCAAAAAAAGTAAAGATCCCCCACATGAACACAACACTCTGCACAGTCTGGGAGCCATTGGGCGAGAGCTTTTCCTCCAAGTGTCTGGCACCCTCACGGTGTAGATGATGCTATCAGACGGCGGGACGCAGCTGACACTCACCACTCAGCATCAGCACCCGCTTCCCTCTGAAATAGTTGAGCTACCAGCTACTGCCGCATTAGCTCAGAGTCCTGGCCACAGAAAATTCGAGAGCCCCTCTTTGCTCCTCCCTAGCAAAGTAAAAGGCCGACAAATGGCCCCTGGATGGGATTAACTTTTCACAAAACACCAGGTCTGATTCAGGGTTATTCAGATTTGAATAAATGATTCATGGAGAAATGAAAATGAAACATCTTAGAAGAAAAATATGTAAGTGTTATTAATGTGTAGCAAGTGCTACTAGTTCAGTATGACTTTGTCAACATGTTAAAAAACACCACTCATGACAAGAACGTCCACCAAGAGCATCGCATGCCTCTAAGAGAGATGCGCTCTTTCCATATATATAGCACAATTTCACCTTGACAACAATACTCTCAATATCCTTCCTAGGCATCTTCAGGAATAAAATCTACCCACAGACTAATAGATAAAATACTCGACTGAGCTACATGGACTTGAGGGTTTCAGAAACCCCACCTGAATATCTACAATTTCGTATTGCCTGTCCTAAATATAAAACTATATGGAGTCTACGCTGAACTAAAATAAGCTTTCCATAAAGACTAAAGTAAGTGCTGAAAACCACGAACAGGACATCAGACAGCTTGGAACACGCCAAGCTGCGTATCCATCGCCCTTCCACCACCAGAGCCAAATCGGTATTTATGCTCACAACCCATGGGGCATAAACACCGTTCCACACGTTCTCCGTTCCACACGTTCTCCTAGAACAAAGCTCTAATAAATGATGAAGCGAAGCAAGCAAAGGTGACACAGAGAACAAATACCTTCCCATAAACTTTCCTTTGGGGTAACTCTAGCAACAATGAAGATTGCAATTTTAACCAGAGGCAGTCTGGTCAAACTTACTTGATTCGGCAAGAAAAGCTGGAGACAAGCAACAGAGAGCAATGACAGCAAGCTCGGTGACAGACTGCTTCAGCCTTACCTGGCCTTCAGAACAAGCCAACCCACCATCTTCACTATAGTTCTATAACTAGACCCAAAATCAGTAAATGCGTACCTGAGGGGGACAGCAGACATTACAGGGCGCAATCTCTCTGCCTCACTTTTTACCATGCAAAGCAGCACGGGTAAGGCCATCCTGGCAGTTGAGCTGGCACCCTGCCTACCCCAGGAATGCAGGCCTTAGCATCCTGGCTCTGTTCTTTTTTTTTTTTTTTTTTTTTTTTCAGGTTACATTGCAAACTTTATTGATCATCCACATATCTGTGTTTCCGCAATATCACAATTCGTGCATTTATACATATTTTTTTTCAACAAATAATACACTGCATATATTCT
>NW_004524589.1:552514-572855 GCF_000260255.1 Octodon degus | reverse complement strand
GAGAGGGTCCGGCCCACGCTGCGCCTGGGCTGGGACTGGTCCCGCCGGCGCAGGGTAGCAGGAAACTCTCTGCACACTCACCGGACCTGGGCTAGGACTCCCTGGCTCTGTTCTACCCAGGTGCTGAGCCAAGAGCTGGCCAGAAGGCAAGGCTGGCTCACCATGACCAGCTCCAGCGCCTTGCGCAGCCTGGCCCCTTCTGTGCTTACTCATGAGCAGGAACCCCTGAGGCCAGAGGCAACAGCAACCCCATGGGGAATACTCATGACTGGCAGCAACTTTCTACAATGAGACAATGTTCAAAACACTTTTCACCAGGGGCCTGTGTCCTTACTGCCGATTTGTGCAGTTCACCAAAAAAGGCCATGTTGCAGTCCTCTCATTTGATAAAAATTCTGAGAAATACCCTAGAGATCAGAGGAACCTGAGCAGATGACCATGGGCCATCTTAACAGATGACCACTGACACCACCAACCCAAACAAGACTGTCACAGTTCATCAATATTTCTCTTCCTTTAATCTTCAACGTAAACAAAAAAATCAATGATTAAGTGGGAATATAAAATGGAACCACTGCTGTGTGAAACACTACAACAGTTACACACACACACACACACACACACACACACATACACAAATACAGCTAGGCCTACCATGCGATCTAGCAATTCTACCTCAGGGTGTATATCGAAAGGAAATGAATGCAGGGATCCAAACAGGTACCTACACATTCTTCATGCTCACAGCAAACAGCACTGTTCATAAGAGTCCGAGACAGAAACCACCAACTGCCCAGCAATAGATGAAAAGCAAAATCCAGCCCACCTAACACATCAACTATTCAGTTTTAAAAGAAATTAAATTGCGATGTAGGCTATACTATGGATAAACCCTGAAGACTCTAGGCCACATGAAATAATCCAGACACAGAAGGACAGAGACTGTCTGACTCAAGTACTTATCAGAGGAACCTATGGCAGTCAAAGGCATCAACAGGAAGTAGCACAGTGAAGGCTGGTTGAAAAGGAGAACGTGGAATTATTGTGTAGTGAGTACAGAGCTACAGGTTGGGCAGATGATGAATTCTGGAGACAGATGTTGCAGACAGCTGCACACAGATGTGAGCATAATTAATGCCACTGAACTTTACAATTACAAACTTAAAATGGTAAATTGTGTCTTGTCACTGTTATACCATCAACAGAAAAATAATGATCAAAAGTAAGTTTTATCGAAGCAGTGAAGAAGTACATAGAGAAGAGCCATTTTTAGACGTGATACATCCCACAGATCATTCGATACCACAAACTATGCTGAGAAGTGTAGAGGTCATTCCTTCAAAACACCGGAGCTGGTGTCTCCCGGGCCAGGGATGGGATGGTAGGGCCTGAGCAGAAACCACAGCATCTGCACCACCCCCCAGCCCTGCAAAAGGAAGCAGCACCCTGCGTCCTCTTTCTTTGCCTTGGCAGGTTTCCAGCTAGGAGGCAGGCGAGAGGAATTCATCTTTCCCACATATCTGAAATTTCAGGTTAGGTCTATGCTTTAAGCCAAGCAATTCTGACTTTGTAAAGAGCCAATTCTTCTAGGACAATCAAAGCTGGCAAAGTAACACCTTGAGGAGATGTTTACATTCTGGTAAGCAAATCTGCCAAGCTGGATTGAGTTTCCCCAAAGCCACTTCACAAGTGCCAGAGGAAAGAGGAAGAAAAACAGGTGAACAGCTACTCTCCTGTGTAAGGCTTCGTTTGACTGAACTGACCCCCACTCTGACTCCAGGGATGACGTGTCCACAGTGGAGGGCTCACCAAGTTTCCTAGTAGTCCTGGAACTGGGCATGAGCTAGAACAGTGGCAGTGAACCTGCAGCATGTGCTACGGCGTTTTTCTCTTAAGACAAAAGATAATTAATGTAGGGGCTATTTTTTCTAAACTAAAACTTCAATATTCAGGTTTTACTGCAGGATTGCACTTTTTGATAAATAAGTGGGTTTTGCATTGTAGTTTGGGCACTTGGTCTCTAAAAGGTTCTTTTTTTTTTTTTTAAATTTTATTTATTTGTTTATTTATTTTGTGTGTGTGTGTGGCCAGCTCAGCCCACCTGGGGGCGGGGCTGGCTGGCATGTGGTGCTGGGGGATTGAACCGCGGTCCCTGTGCTTTGCTTGGCTTAAGCTTGTTCTAAGTAGGTGCTTTAGACCACTGAGCCATCTCACCAGCCCCTCTAAAAGGTTCTGATCTCGAGACAAAACTCTGCCCAATGTCTACAGCAACCTACATACCCTTCTTAAGAGGCAGACGACTGCCCAACAGACTAACAGCAACAAGACAAAGACCCTTTAACTAAAGCTTACAGACACATCACCATGTGACAGATGAGGAAACTGAGTGGATCTTCCACCACAGCCACAGGTGGTAAGATGCCACAAAGCCTAAGGCTCATAAAGGCTGCTCAGAGGAGAACCTGAGGGAAACTGCTTGCGCTTGCCAAGAAAATGCTCTGCAATAATCAGAAGCCCTGGATAAGTCCAAGGGGATCAAAGAAGCAATAGCAGAAATTGTTTGATCTTGACCTTTATCTTTTTTTAATCTTCATCTTTAATGAGGACTTGAAAAAAGATGTTTTTTAAACAAAAATACGCACAGCCAGAGAAAACAGTCCCGGGATGGAGTTTACAAAGAGTCCTTCATCTCTGACACACACACTGTCTCTGCAGCAACTCCTTTTAAGGACAGCTGAACCCTGGTCCCTGCATAAAGACTGGGGCAACCTATGGGACATTTTATGGCAGTTAGCAACCACAAAAGCACTGAATACAACAAAGCAGGCCTTGGATTAGAGCAAAAGTTAAAAAAAAAAATACATAAAAACAATCTAAATGACAAACAATATGAAAAACTATATTCATGCCAAAATTACTAAGACAATCTAAAATTAAAAGTGGTGTCCGAAATATTCAACCATTTCCTTAAATACTTCGAAAAACAGCATCTGGCTTTAGCTCTTTAACAACAGGCTATGCTTCAACATACATTCCAATTATATTTTTCTCTAGTTGACAAAATTATATCAAACATAATTAAAATTTACTTAAAAATATAATTCCCTTCTTCAAATACATTTTATCCTCCTAGATTTTACTTTACGAATCTGACTTCACTAAACTTCACTTTTATGTGTGAGTAAAGATTCTGTAATTGTTTTGGGATTTTTTAATCAATGAAGGTTTTTGTTGTGGTTGATATACTGTGTCAACTTAGGAAGTTTACAAGTTTAATTCAGTGACTCAGCAAAGAGCCAGGATTCTTAGTTTATAAACATCCTCATGCTGTATAAGAGGAGGGCATGGACATTGTGTGAGTTCTACACCCACAGCCCAGGGTAGCTGGTTTATAATATAAAGAGGGGAGGGGGGCTGGCTAGAAGCCACAGCTGCTGCCCTTCCCCTTGCTCTTCAGTTTCTGCTGCCATGAACTGCTGCTCTCTGTCATCTGCCACTCTGCCTGGCAGTCAGCCTGGTGTAAAGTGAAACTTCTACTAACTGTGATCTAAACAAACCTTTCTTTCCTTAATCTGGGGTGCCGGGTATTCTGTCCCACAAGTAAAAAGTAACTGAAACAGAATTTGGCACCAGGAGTAGGGTCGTTGCTGTGACTATACCTGACAATACGGGTTATGAGCTTTTGGGAATGGCTAATGGGAAGAGATAAGAAAGGTTTGGAGAGGTCACCAGCTAGCAAAGAGCTAGAATGCCTTTGGCTCTTCTGTATGGGAGATTCTGGTCAGAGATCAAAAGACCAGAACACTGATAGAAAGCCTGCCTGTAAAGACCAGACTGGGGAGGTTTCTGCTGGGAAGAAGGACTGCACTGGTTGTTAAGACTCCAGATAACTTGTGTTTTGGCTTGGCAGAAACTTTGCATTTTTCTCGTGTCCAGAAACTTTGCCTGAGACTAAGAGTAGTGGACTGATTAACCTTGCAAAGAATTTCTCAGGGCAGTCAAATGTTGAGGCAGTGGCATGGCTATTGTTGGGGGCTTTTAGTCAGATTTATGTTGAGAATCAAGAACAGACAGCCCATCAGGATGATTTAAAATGTTGTGAATTTGGCCAAAAACAAACCACCAGAAAAGCTGTGGACTGCAAAGATTGAGTTGAGATCTCCACTGCTCAGTAGAAACAGGAAAATAAAAAAGATGACCTGAGGGCATCACAGGCGGTGGCAGGTTCCTGCCATTTGCAGCCTTAAAACTGCAAGGGTAGGGCCAGGGGGAAAGCTCAGTGGAATAAGTATTTGCCTGGCAAGCACAAAGTCTTGAGTATGATCCCTGGTTCCAGAAAAAAAAAAAAAAAAAAAAAAAAAACATGCAAGGGTAAGGGACCTTTGCTTTGAGGAAAAAGCCACAGAACTCCATGTTCCAAGAAGGAGGTGGCAGCCACACCACTAAAAAGCCAGTCCCCCTAAAAAGCCATAGGAGCTACCAGCAGAAGTGTCATGGGGTGGAGCCAGATAAGGCCTTTCGGAGCTGTCTCAATTACTCTTTTCTTGCTGCTGGGACAAATACCCAATGCTCAAAATGAAGGAAGGAACGGTGTATTTAGCTCAGTTAGTGGAAGTTTCAGTCCATACTCAGCTGCTCCAACGCAGAGAGGCACCTGGCAAAGGGCAGCCGTTCACGGTAGCAGAAGACAGCAAAACAGCAAGAGCAAAAGGGAGGAGTAACAGCAACAATAACAGAGAGGAGTCTGTCTCCTTTAAATTGCATTCAGGCTATCCACCCTGGGCTGGGTGTAGCTCTCACACTCATAATTCCAGCAGTACTCAGACCCATAATCCCACCCAGCCTTGGATTATAAATTAATCACAAACTGTGGAACTGCGCCTCAGTGACTGCATGAGGCTTTGGGGGGGGGGGACAAATACACACAAACCATAACAGGAGCTTACAACTCATTACAGATTGCTTCAGATGTTCCACACAAAACTACAAGAGTTAATGTTTCCCCTTCCATATTTCAGACTTGCTTTGGTCCCTATGCTTTGTACCCTGCCGCTTGTACCTTTTAAAATGGTAGTGTATTTCTTGTGCCATTAAATGTTACAAGTGTTTAACTTTTCATTTGTACAGGGGCTCACAGCTTAGAATCTGCCTTAGATCTTGGAGACTTCGGGCTTGCACTTTTGAGCAATGCTAAAATTGTTAAGACTTTGATAATCTTAAGAGACTGACTAGGGAGGTAGCTAGTCAGATATCTCAGACTGATAGCTCAGTAGATTAAAGATAACAGCAGATTAAAGCACCTGCTTAGGCAGACTCAGGGACTGGGGTTCGATCCCCAGCATGCCATGCTGGACCTGCCCCCAGGGCATGCTGAGATAGCAACTGAGACTGGGCCTGGTGGCACACGCCTGGAATCCCAGCACTTACAAGGCTGAAAACAGGAGGCTCACTATGAGTCCAATCTGTGTAGTGAAACCCTATAGATCATGTACTAAATATAAAAAAATAATTAATTTTAAAAAAAGGTTCACTAAAATGCCTTTTGCATAAAGGGATGTGCATGAATATTTGGAGGGCAGTGTCCAGTGGCAAAATATTATGGTTCTAACACAATACAGTGTTCAAGTTGCAAAATGTTAATAAGCATGTCTATGTAACTAAAACCTGGCTTAAGGAAATGTCTGGCTACCACAGTAACAAGGGGTGGATTGTGCTGGCTGATACAGTGTGTCAACTTGAGAAGTTTAGAAGTTTAACTAAGTGACTCAGCAGAGAGCCAGTATTCTTGGTTTGTAAACATTCTCATCCTGAGCAAGAGGAGGGCATGGACATTGTGTGAGTTCTACATCCCCAGCCCAGGGTAGCTTGTTTATGGCATAATGAGGGGTGAGAGGCTGGCTAGAAGTCATAGCTGCTGCCCTTCCCTTTATACTTTGCTGTTTTCTGCTGCCATGAACTGCTGCTCTTTGCCATGTGCTGCTCTGCCTGTTAGACAGCCCAGTATAGACTGAAACCTCCACTAACTGAGCTTAAATAAGCCTTTCCTTCCTTAATTTTGGGTGTTGGGTATTTTATCCCAAAGACGAATAAAAAGTAACTGAAACATTTTTACTAAATAAAGTGGTTTTCCCATAAATATGAGATTTTGCTATGAAAACACTGTAAAACCTAGCTGGCTTTTTAAAAAACTAATCTCATTATTCAGTCATCATTTTAGCATAGCCTACTATGCCAAGCGGCTCTGATGGAGTAGAAATTGAAACTTTGACTGTGTAGTAGCAAAGTTTACATAAAGGGGAAAAAAAAGCCTGATGCAAATACTTCTCCAGTACAGCATTTATGATCTGTTTACAGCGATAACTTGCATACCCGTGTTCCCAGCAACGTCATTCACAACAGCTGAATCCCGGCAGTGGCCTATCTGTCCATCAACAGATGAATGGATAAAAAGGTAATGCTGACACACAAGGGAATCCTACTCTGCCATAAAGAAGGATAAACTAATGGACGCACCCTGAGGCTGCAATGTTAGCTGAACTAGATCCGACACACAAGCTCAAACAGTGCATGGCTTCTCCTCCATGAGAAACCAGCATTATAAATAAAGAGCAAAGCAGAAGATAAATCATGGGAAGTAGGAGGACAGAAACTTCTCTAAGGGAAAGGAGACAGAAGAGATGGAAGGAGGAGTGAGGGGAGGGAGAGACGATGGAAAAGAAATTAGGACGGGCTCTGCACATGGACCAGCTCCACACACAGCAAGTACCGTGGACGGACAGAAAAGGACTCGATTTACATGATTTACCCAGTTTTCCCGAATGCGTCTGATGCCTCCACGTTCTACCGCTGAGCGTCACTTACCTTCCGATAAATCATGTGGCACATGGCTACTCTCAGCCTCATCCCGGCGCACTGAACATGGTAAAAATACAAATGATGCAATATGGCAAGAAAGAGCGTGCAGACGGTGAGCACCGTGGCGTAGCCGTAGGCTCTGTACAGAGCCACGGAGTCCTGGGGATCATAATTCTCAAAGTAATTAATAACTTTCCCCAAAAATAAGGGCTGAATTACTTTGATGCTTTCCTAAAAGAAGAAGAGAAAAACATTTATTAGGAATATAAACCACATCACTCTTCTCAACACAAGCTGTACTTTTCTTAGCACATTAAAAAGGCCTTTTCACTAACCTAAAAGAAACACAGATTCCCCTGCTGAGTTAAGTTTCTGCTCCTTCCCGCCTTGCCCATTCCCCGTGATATGCCCCAGGGGTGGGACCTTCCTCCCTTGCCTAGATACCTGCTGACCCCCAAGAGCCGAGACTTCCTCAGTCCTATACTCCCTATATATATCCAGCACCTCCCCTGAATAAACGAGCCTTGATCAGAAAAAAAAAAAAGAAAGAAAGAAAGAAAGAAAGAAAGAAAGAAAGAAAGAAAGAAAAGAAAAGAAACACAGAACTGTTTACCTCTTTAAAACAGATGGTAGTTTTAACCTAAAGTCAAAATTGTGAACTCGAGGACAATAAAGTTTTAGTACACTGTGCTTGGTCCACTCCAGATGCTCAATAAATATTATAGCCAGGCCTTTAAAACTCATCAGGCAAACTACCAAATAAATCTTGGCCTAACAGGAGTAAGGAAGAAAAGCAGCCAAAGAGGACAGCGGTCAAATGTGCTTACCAGGACCACCTCGGCCTATAGGGCTTGGCCATCTCTTCCCACTCCTTCAGCCCTCATAGGCAGAGATGTGGGAGCCACCAGATCAGAAAAGAGAACCTCCCAGTCTCTCCCAACCCAAACTGCACAGGCGGTAGGGCCAGGAGAAGAGGATCCAGGTTGACGATGTTTCCAAGCTCTGGCCCTAGGGCTGCAGCTTCAGTAAGCCTCTGCCCCCAGAAGCTAGGAGGTACCCATAGCACTTGCCTCCTTCACTCTGAGGACTCTGGAGTCAAAGAGTAAACATAGTACATGCCGGGCTGAGCTACGGTCACCAGCGGCTTGCTATCAGCCTACTACCATAGGTGCTGGTTCTAAAGAAACAGCAGTAACCGTCTGTTCTCCACAGCCACGCTGGGAGGCACTGGGCCTTCTTCCCAGTCAGGAGAGAGGGGAAACAAGTCTTGCTCCCCACAGGTAACAGCAGAGCAAACAAAGCTTGGGCCTGGTACACAAGCAGCAACAGACTTTCCTGACTAGTTCCGGGGCCTCTCCCTGCCAGCAAGTCACTCCTCCCCATCACCTCCTTCCTCCCTCCAAACCCTCGCAAGGGACCTGACCATCAAAGAAAATCAAACACCCACCAGCAAACCCCAGTCACCAAAAGTAAACACACAGCCCGCCCATGTCATTTCCTCCTGACTTCGCAGAAGAGATAACACCAAAAGTTTGTAAATCTCTCAAGAACTGGACTTGGAAACAAGTTTTTGCTTTGAAGCAACTTGTCCTTATTAACATAGACATGGCAAATGACCAACAGGTTTGCTATTGTCAGCTGTCTTCTGTCTGGGTGAAGAAGCCATGCATGGGAGGAGGGGGAACAAAAGGAAGCAAAGCTAACACACAAACTTTTCCCAAGCAATCGGTGCTCGGGCAGATGTTTACAGACAGTGCTGCAGTCTCTGAAATGGGCCCTGACCTAGGCTCGCACGCACGCTGCTGACCTGCCGTGTGCTTACAGGTGCACGTGAGCAGAGACTTACCAACCTCATCGGCTTCCAAGGAGCCATGGGAGGTTTTATGCACTGGTCAGAGGTAAGAAACGCTGTTCAATAACACAGTCACCAGCGAGACCATCAGACACCAGAATTTGGGGGCCACTGTCCATTTCCAGCATGCCCAGTCATTCATTGCAAGAGACACCAGGAATTGAGGAAGCACCCTACACAGAGGGTCATGTGGACAGTTTCAGCGCATGCTGAAATGAAACTCTAGGGTCCCCAGACAGGCAAGAAGCCGAGCACACAGATGGCCAGTCCCAGCTCGGCATGGGCCCTGGAAGCCACGTGCAACCTGGAGAAGGAGATGACGCCTGCCAGAGCCCTGGCTACAGGGCCTTACCAGAAGAGCCCCGGAAGGTGGGGCCGCACGGCCAGAGGTGCAGTTCTCCTGACATGGGTTTAATTCCAACAGAGAAAGTGAGAACATAATGACAGACGTTACAAAATAACAGACAAAACAGGTACCAAAGGAAGGCAAACCACTACCAGCTGTCTGAGTTTTCCTGCTGAGAGACAGCATCTGACAGGAAGTGCAGTCGAGAAAGCAGGCCGTTGATGAGTGACCAGTCTGTGGCCCATTGTCACCCTCCTTGGTACAGACCTACGCATGTCCCATCCTAACCCTCAACTAATAAATAAACAGCTGGGACAATACTCATTATCAAACGACAACCAACCAAATTCAAACTTTCTGGTTTATCAGGGAAAAGATCAAAAGTCTCACAAATCTTAGATACCAATTTGTATCCTATGGAAGAATCTTTCTACAAACCAGGAACATAGTTATCTTTCTACAAATCAACTAAGAATAGAGCTCAGTCCTCCACAAGAATTCTCCGGCCGGGGAGACAGTGCAGTTGCTTAAGTGCTTGCCTGGTATGCGCAAGGTCCCAAGCTTTATCCCTGGTACCCCCCTCTCACACACACGCAAGAATTCTCAACTGTGAAGCCATGTGGGGCTGCTTTATACTTCTCAGTAGAGTATTCGGTTTAATTAACTCAGCCCCTGAAAACCTGGCAGTGTGGTAGCTAGGCATGGTGCTCCATACCTGTAATCCTGGTATTCTGGGAGGAAGAGGCAAGAGGATTTCAAGTTCAAGCCCAGCCTGGCCAATTTAGCGACTTAGCAAGACCTACTGTCAAAACTAAACAATAAAGGCTGGAGATGTGGCTCAGTACAAAGGGCCTGAGTTCAATCAACAACACAGGAAAAAGTGAGAAACACCTAAGTGGGGCCCTGTCCTCAGAGTAACTTACTATGGGATTTGATGAGGCAAGGTTCCAGGGGTCAGAGCACCCTCATGCCCCCGAGGACCTGAGGCCTTCCTTACCCAGGGCCTCCATGCGTAACCTATGAGAGCAGAGAAAACTGAGGACATAGAGCCAGGCTAACAAAGGAGAGCATGCTGGGGCACAAAATAGAGACAGAAGCCAGGGAGCTTGCAGGGGAGATGAGCTGGAGGGGATGAGGCAGGGTGCGGAGAGCCAGATGCAAGGAGGAGTACAATGAATCTGCGGAACTCAGAGGACCCTGGAGACACCGTACATCCTCCTTGAACTGCGTTCTGTGGCCTGACCGCTCCTCAGAATCGATCACCAGGAAGGTTCAAGAACTCACTGGTCAACACAGATCTAGATCCCACTGACGGGATGGGGACTGACAGTGCCCGATCCTGCCCCAGCCAAAGATTCTGATGGACACACCAAGCCCCAAAGAAGCATCGATATCCTGCCCTGCCCCGGCCCTGTGTCCCAACCTGCAGAGGTTGGAGGGAGACCCACTGCGCAGAACGTACGGGAGTGCGCCAGGTTCTAAGGGGCCTGGGGTCGTATACTAATGCATCGGAAAATAATAACCACACAGGAACCCAGAATCTTGAGCCTTCAACCAGAAAACAGACCTACCGCTCAGCACAAGAAAGAAAATTCTTCAGAAAAGCCTGCATATAGAAAGTGAAAGAACAAAAGACAATTTTGTTGGTAGTACTAGAGACTGATGCCAGAGCCTCGTGTGTTCTATTCAAGGGCTCCACCACTGAGCCACACTGACAGCTCCTTTTATGTTATTTTGAGACAGGATCTCACTGAATCACCCACAGTGGTCTAGAACTGGCAACCCTCCAGCTCCAGCCTCCAGAGGAGCTGCGATTACAGGCACACATCACCACACCCAGGATGTTTGCTTTTAAAGTTACCTCTAAAAAGAGAGAAAGGGTTCGTAGAAGGGACAAGGTCAGTCTTCTTTAAAAATAGCCTCTGTGGTCTCTTTTAATTTGAAACCTTGAAAATACTACACAGAATTATAAAACATAATTAAACTTTTAAAAGGCAAATCTTAAAGCTTGAGGGTGAAATGAAGCAAATGTATACCCCAAAGTATACACACATACATATATATAAATATATACTCATCTAGTTGTTGATACAACCATACCCAAAAAAAGCTATTAAGAGTGGTTTTAAAACAAAATAATTTGAAGATGTACTCCCTGTAGGATAGAGCTCCCTTTTATGAACTACAAAAGTATCTTAAATGACTTTCAGAAATCGTATTATGGCTTCCAGGATTGATACTATAAAATAAAATGAATTAATATCACAACATCAGTAGGAGCTGACATTAGGCATGTAAGTTAACAGAACAGATAAAAGAAGAGACAGATAAAAGATTAAAGAAATTACATAGGCAGGGCAGATAGCCAGCAGGCACAAGGTCCCCAGTTTGATCCCTGGTACCACAAATAAATAAATAATTACACAAAAGAGGCCAAGGAGATAGCTCAGTAAAATAAGCCCTTGCCTGGCAAGCGAGGAGTCCTGAGTTCAATCCCCAGTACCGCAAAAAAAAAAGAAATTACACAAAAACACTAGTATTATGAATATGATCTGGAAATACCCAAAGAAACCCAGGAGTTCAAATAAGTTTATCTTTAAAATATAAATACTTTCCTTCTAGTTTTGTCCCTTACAAAAGCCAAAAAGCAACTCAGACTATGGCATTACACTACCAAGGACAACGTCCCAAGAAAAAGGGTCCGCGTGGCTTAGAGAAATGGCTATATTCACAGCAGGGGTGAAGCCTGCACAAGCTGAGCTGAAAGCACTGGGCCACCACAGAGCAGGACGCTGGCAAGAACAAGCAGCGCATATGCAAAAGCTTCTAGGCCTAGCCCTTGGGGGCTCACGCAGCCGACAGGCCAGCACAGCACGGACCGGGGACTGCGATGGAAGAAACAAGGAAGCCACACGAACTCCATGAGCTCATAAAGACTCTCATCAAAACAAGCAGTAAGAAAAAGCTCAGCCCCAGAGGACAACGCTAGAGACCCACTCATCTTGAAAACTATTTTTTTCTTACAGGGAGATAAAATGAACCATTTATCCTGATTTTCCTAGACATACTATACCTCGGGATAACCAAAAAGTTAAGACTAGCAAAGTTTCTCTCTCTGAAGATAGCTAGCATATCACCACTGCGTAACCCTCTAGTGAATGAACGGATCTTAAGCAATGACCATGAACGGCTCCTCACGCCACACACACCAAAAGGCCAGGCACAGGTCGGTCCCTTGGAGCAGAGGAGCACAGCCCTGCATACAAAGTAAACTTGCCGAAGGGCAGAGAAGCAAAATCAACACCAAGGCAGATCCAGCTTCTGGATAGACCAACCAGCTCCTAGCACCAAACAAACATGTTAAGTGACACAGGAGGGAAGACACCACCGGCCCAGAGGAGACTGTGGGAATCTCTGCAGGACACACAGCCCAGAAACAAGCAGACGGAGAGGAGGAGAAAACAGGAAATCAGACCTAGAGACAACACAACCTGGGTTAACCCCCTCGCACCTGACTGAAATAGCAAGTCTACATGCATGAAAAGTGAGATAACGAGAGGCTTGAAGATTAAGAAATAAATAAGAGGTGGGCGCACTGAGGAATGACTCCAGTCCCGGCTTTGCAGGAGGATGGTTTGAGCCCTGGGAGTTCAAGGCCAGCCTGGGCAACACAGCAAGGCTAAGCTGGAGTCCATCTCTCTGTCTGTCTCTGTTTTGCAAAAAAAAAAAAAAAAGAGAGATGGGCACTGCACGGATGCGGATGCTCAAGATACTTCGGTCTTAGTCAATATGTGTGCACATAATAACCATTTGGAACTTTTAGGGAAAGATCGTCTTTTAAAGTTACACACTGTAACATGCAGAGATGCTACCACGGGGCTCTGGGAACAGCTTCGAATTGGCAAGGGCAGGGCTTCACATGACTCAAGCCCGGTCATGAGTTGGTAATTACCGCAGCTGGCTTAGGGCAGGGAAGGGCTGATGATCCTCATCTGTACTCAAGCTTTGGAAATGTTCTTTAAAACCTCACCAAAAAAACACCACACAGAGCAGGGCCCGCGTGCCAAGCAGCTGCCCCAGGAGCCCTGCAGTGTGGGAATACACACCCGGCTCCCCACGCTGAGCCTCTCTGGGGCTGCACAGGAGCGCAGCGGAAGCAGGCAGGACCTCGGGTCTGGAAATCCACCCGCACTGCTTCAGAAATCAGGGCTGCTGCTTGCACGCCTGGTCCGGCCCCTCCTGTGCCTGGGTGTCACCCACGGCTGTGGGAATCGGACACCGCAGAGGAGCCCTGGCCCACCGAATGAGTGGTGGGCAGCACAATATGCCAGCACCACAGCAGAGAAATGAGTGTGCGCTGTCATTATGTTTATTATCTGACACTCGCGCGAGGCTGGAGGTGGAGCTCAGTACCAGAATGTCGGCCTAACGAATGAGGCCCCAGGTTCAATCCCTCACGCGGCCAGAAGCCAAAATGGGGAGAGGGTGACCTTATTCTGCTTTTTAATAGCCAAGATACCTGCTTTCACAAGGACCTGAAAAATCCCCTTGCTCCTTTGCTCACAGCAATATATGCTCTGGTTTCTCTTCAGAGCATATAAATGTTTCCTCTTATGCTCACAGCAGACAAGAACCTGGAGAAAAGTCATTCATGAAAGCCAGACTTCCCCACTAGTTGTTAGAACTGTCAGGTTTGGGGCACAGTTCTTTTTTTTTAAGCCATGATGAATAGAATCTCTCTCAATTGAGTCGTCTGCTTTCCTGACTTAATGAAGAAAATGAGCTTAAAAGCACCTGCCCTCGTCTAGGACTGGAGGTGAGTTCTCAGCTAGGCCGATGCCATCACAAACTGCGTCCACCTCTCCTGCCTCTCCGGCCACTTCTCCCTCACTGTGTCATCCTCACAGGGTGTCCTCACATCAGCAGCTACTTCAAGGCCTTTCAAGCTGAGAGAAGGTTGGGGACACTTGGAGCTGGGAGATGCAAAGGCCTGGGACAGCTCTCAGGAAATCCTCCCTGTGATGCACCAAGTTCCAAAGTGACACTCAGGTCCCCGCTTCCAATAGCCCTCACCTGGTCCATACACAAATGGAGCAAAAATCTGAGGGACTCAGGAGCAAGACCTGCCCCTGCCCGCTCATCAGTAAGACGGGCAGTGGCTGAGTCACACTGGCTCTTCCGAGGTCCCCAACCCTGCACCCAGAAGGCTCAACACCCTCCAACCCCAAGCACAGACCCGCCATGACCTGCACGGGCAGCCTGTGCCGTCTTCCCAAGTTCCATGTCTTCCCCCCGAGGGCTCTGGGCAGGTGCAGACCTGCTTCTGTCCCCATGACACTCCGGGCGGTGTCCCTTGGGGACAGGCCTGTGCAAATTCATGGCTTACTGGGCTCCAGCTAGCATGCCTGCTAGAGCGTGCTTTCACCACCTTTCCTGTACTTGTCTCACTGGAAGAGATGCGCGCGGCTTTGTAATCCCAGCCTCCCCCAGACCTGGCATTGCCTGCCTCTTCCTATTGGGTGACATCTAGAGAAACCGCTGCTTCTGCTGTGGCCATACAGCTTGGGATTGTGGAGACACCCAGATGGGTGTTGTGTCCACTGGGAGAAGTATAAGGGCGCTGGAGGGCGAGGAAAAAATGTGCCTGCTTTCTCTCTACGCGGTGCCAGCTTGCATTGAGATCTTTCACCACCTAAAACTCAGAGATAAACAAGCGGCAGACAAAGATGATAAAAAGCCACTTCATAAAACCAATTATTAAGCTCTAATATTCATCCTGTTTGACTTGGTAACTAGATATAACAGTAACCAAAACCCACAGCAGCACCTGGGAATGATTTCTGACTGTTAACAGGATCCTCGCTCTTTGCCAAGAAATTACTTCTCTCTGCCATCTCCAAAACAGCAGCAGCAAGTCCCCCAAAACAGGGGCATTTGTTGTAGAATTCAGGCTTCTTTCCACTGGCAACAAAAGTAAGTAAATAAAAGGTATACTAGGTGAGTTCAAGTGACCCTTAACTCCCTGAACTTCACTGCACTGGAACAAAAAGTTTGGCCACTAATTATGTTAAAAACACAAACTGCAGGCCACCATGCCCACCAAGGAAATAACCAGCCACCATCTAATTGCGGAGAGCTGAATCCCCATGAACACAGTAAGTGCGCTCCTGGGTCCACTGCACCTATCACCCTAACCCTACGGCCCGCCTGGCAAGCAGAGTGTAGACAACAGAACAGAGCAGCCGCCCACACCAGTGAGCAAGTGTGGACCCCTGCCAAGCAAACGCACACCTGCTCCACCACGTAGTCCCCAGGCTCGAGAAAGGCAGCACTCAGCTGGGCCTGGACCATCACAGTGCCGAGGCCACCACCAGCCAAGACACCACGGCCTCCCCAGGTCACCCAGGCCGCTCAGCTGGAACAGGGTCTTAGCAGCCTTAGGTTTGAGAACTAGGATTAGCAAGGTGGCCCGCCCTGGCCACTGTCCCACACCACCTGTGACTTTCTGGCTCGTCCCTAAGCAGCAACCTCTCATCTGACTGCCTAAGCCACGCTCTGCCACTCCAGGGAGCTCTCCACATCTGTCTTATCCTCCTCCGTCCAGATTGGCACAACAGGCATTGCACAGCCTGAGGACAAAGTCCACCAGCTGTGCTTCCGGACCCGGGGAGAGCTGTCAGGCCAAACAGGCTGGGCTGTGCTGAAACGCAGCCGTGAGTGACGTTCTGCAGAGCCCAGGGCACACTCCATAGCACGCTGGCACTCACTCGGGGCCTCTGGGAAGAAGGGGTAACACTACCTCCCACCTCACCACGTCAGCCCAAGCAATGACAGTCATAAGGCGCTCAGCGCAGCTGCTGGCATATACTATCATTTGAGCAGCTGCTACTACTACTAAAAATATTAGCACTAGGCAGCTACTACTAAGTGAGTTCGGGTTCCAATGAACACTGGCGCTATTGTTGATCGTACTAATGCTAAAGTAGTACTGAAGAATACCGTGCTCCTGGGTATAAACCCTACCAATACGGCCCCCGCAGCTACTTCTAGTGCTGTGCTGGCACTGGTGGGTCCTGCATGGCTGCTGCTGAGCACTGCACTGCGTAGCACTACTACCTGATGGGTGCTGCTGCCCCCGAGTATGAACCCCCACTGCTGCTGCTGCTGTGCTGTGCTGCTCCTACTACCACTGGCTTTGAACCGCTTGTCAGGTACTTTTCTGCCATGACTCCTCGAGGACCAACCTCCTAAAAGAGAGGCACCAGAATAAGCTTTCCTGGGGGGGTGGGGGGCTGGTGTTCCCAGAAGTCCCACATCCACCACCCAACAGTAATGCATGTGACGGCAGCGCTCCCGGCACCCAAGGGGGCTGTCCTCCCTCACCCAGCCTCTCTCTCTGCCTGCATCTCACAGTAGCTCTCCCAGAAGACTGCGCTGATCTGAAAGGGGCCTGGCCACCAGCTGGACCAGCAGGCAGCCTGTGACAACCACAGGGCCCGAAAGTCAGTTCAAACGCAACCTCCCAGGCCACTTTCAGGATCCAGCTGTCTCTTGTTCCCTAAGCACCTTGTAACGCAGGGTAATCAGGAGACGGGGAACAGGGGGAGGCTCGCTCCAGGAGATGAGCCAGCACCCGTGGGAAGCCACCCTGCACTGCCTGTCCTGCGGACACCTCACCAGAAACCTGCAGGGGCACTGGCACATCTGAGGCTGACCTGGAGAGCTCTGCTCACCAGAGGCTTGGCTGTATTGGGCCAGGAAACCATTCATGCACAGGTACAGCCACACCAGTTTAATGTTCTACTTATTCCAAACTGAGACTTCCTGTGCCCAGGCAGAAATCTGGCACAGGTCAAAGATGGGCAGGGGAGCCCGGGGAACCCAGTGTTTACATATCCACCCTGCCTGGCACAACGCTGCAGCAGCCTCCAAAGGAGGGCAGGTGGCCTCTCCAAGGCAGAATGCACCTTCTGGCACACAGGCTTGCGCTCCTTTGTCACCAGTGAAAATGTAAATCTCTAGGGCACTAATCCTCGTGCCCACTGTCTGTCAGTTCCCCCTGGTTTTCTCCAGCCTCCTTGGGGAGAGCTGGCGACCACCTCCCCCTGTTGTAATGTCCTTTGACACCCACAAATTGTGAATAGGAGCCATAGCCCCAGCTCACTTCAGATCAGCTGCCCGCCCACCTTGCTCCTCCATATGCCCTGGGGCCACCTCTGCAGAATCCTGCTTTGAAAGCCACCCTGTTGCAGAACTGCATTTTCTATTCCAACCTTCTCTCACAGAGCCCCAAAGCTCCTGTGGCAGCTGTTCCTACTGAAGGCACAGCTAAGTGTTCAGTATCCTCTCCTGAAAACCAGGCACCTCAGGCACAATACCAGCTCACTGGCAGACCCCAAGGAAGCCCTTCAAGGTAACAGAGGTCAGCAGTTGGCTTTGTTTTCCACTAAAGCTCCCTTCTGCATTCTCGACAATGCTGTGCTACCAACACCCCACTTCCAACCAGCAATCCACCCCACCAAGGAGGTCTACAAGCCAGGACAGGATGGGCAACATCCAAATTCACTGAAATTCAGAGTAAAGTTGGACATCCTGTGTGCACAGGACCTGGGGCCCCAGTGCTGGCCCAGTGGGAAAGGGCAGCTCCCTGAAGCTGCAGCCAGCTCTGGTTGCCTGGGGCACCACAGCCGGACCAGGGACAGGACTTGAAGCCTGGCCTCCCTAGGAGCGAAAAGGTGGCACAATACCTTCCAGGGGAAGTCTGCATCCCTCTTGGCAGGACTAGTTTAGTAATAATTTGTGGAGCACAGGTAAGATGTCTTCTATATTCCTGACGCTGATACAAACTTATTTTTTCCAAACTGCAGGGTATAGCGCTTCAAGGTCAGTTGGAGAGTCCTGGAGAGACTCAGGCTGACTATCAACACTGGCATGGTTTGCTAAGCACCAACACTGTCCCAGCATGGTAGAAGGCTGTGACATCAGGCTTTAATATGTTAGAAGAAGAAGTAATAATGGCCTTGAGCTTCGGGCCCCTAAGTACTACTGAGGGGACAAATGCAGCTGCTGAGCTACGCCCACCTGTGTACAGACATTTACCTCAATGAGTGTAAAAATTCCCAAAACTAGGTATGATTTCCAGTAACACTTTATGATTGCTTTTGTCAAAGAAGGCTTGCACGCATCCTTCTGGGCTCGGAAGACTTCTTTGTCCCAATACCTACAATGAAACAAAAGCTGAGTCAAGAAGAGTATACAACGCCAGCCGGTAACACAGGTGAGGAGGAAGAGGGACAGAGAAGTGTTCGTTGCAGGGCATTCTAAGGCTGTCCCTCGAGGGCAGGCTGCTGGTCCCAGGGCTCCAGAAAGATGTGTGATGCTCCGGGGCACCACCAAAACTGCCCTCGAGGGAAAAAGATTGGGATAGAGTTGCTGCCTAGCTGTGCAGCACTCTCAGCAGCCTGGGAAGGCAGAGCTGGGCGTGACAATCCAGCCACCGGCTCTTCAATCTCAGCTCAGACATCCAAGCTCTTTGGCACCTGCCCCTCCCTGGCTACAGAGGCTCAAGAAACAGGCCACCGAGAGAAGCCAGCCCAGGGACGGCCCACAGGGAGGTACAGACGTGGAGAGAATCGGGTTCCAGAGGGAGGTAAGGGCTGGGAAGCAAGGGACAGCAGGCAAGGTTTCAGGAGTTGGGGCGGGAGCCTCGCATGGGGAATGCTGGCTCTTCCTCGCCCTCCTGGACTGCCCCGCACTTACCCTTGCAGCTGTTCTCCTAGGTACTTGGAGCGATCTTGCGGGAGCACCGAATACATATCATCTTCCTCCAACCTCCGTTTATGGCCAATTTTAAACAAGGGGTTTAGCCACCTGTTAAAAATGGAAGGATTTGGGAGTAAACACACACACTAAAAAAGAATAGACTTGGCAAGGAGATGCTCTGTGGCACCAAGGCCGCAGCACACGTGGCAAGAGAGGCCACATCCTCAGCAAACCCGACTGCTAGACTCACCATAGGAATTCCGATTCACCCAACACTAAGAGGAACCAGTCAGCTCACCTCTTCAACCCATCATTCCCCAAGAAGATTCCAGAGGACTGTCACCTACCCAGCCCAGGCTCAGTACAGGTGGGTTTCCCAGATGGGTCAGAGACAAGTCCTGAATGCCTAAGGCCCTTACTCCCAGAAGACGCTCAGCCAGGACAGTCTTTCCCGGCAAGCACTTCGAGATGGAAATCAACCAGCATCTCCGCGGACTGGAGTCTATTCAGTCAAGGAGTAAAAGTAGCTCAGGAACGACAACAGGCAACAGAATTCGAATTTACGCCTGAGGAGGGTTCAGTCAGTGATTCCAGACCTATGCTGAGCAGGCCTTTCCTCCATCCATCCTGCTCAGCTGTCTTTCCTTCAAGGTTGGTCTCTTTCTTCATCCCATCTCCTTCAACAAACCCTTCCTGCGACACCATCACTTCTCACCACAGCACTGCCCAAAGGCCCCAGGACCCCCTGAGCTCTGTGACTACTCCCATCCCTTGTGGAAACACCATTCTCTAACACCATGTCTCACATGGGATAGATCCACAACACGCAGCCACTGAATGGATGGATGAGCTCCTGACCAAGTCAAGCGCTACACCACGCAATCTAGAACACAATTCCACAGAAGCTCCGTAGCCTCCATCACATGCAGTTCCAAACACAAAAAGCAGAAGCCATCCATCCGCTCAAGGGGCGCTCAAAAGAAATGGTCTCCACCCATCACGGCTTGCTGCCCCATTCTATTCGGTGCCATAGTCCCAGGTAAGGCATTCCTGGAGGGCTCCCATGCTTTATTGTTATTGACATAGTTTTTTGGGTTTTTTCCCAGGAATGTGAGAAGTTCTCTCAACAGCGTCCTCTCAGCATGGTGATAAAGACAACCAGCTCAAGAGGCCAGAGGACAACCCTGCCTCTCCTGCCTCGAGCTGGACCCCAATACTCAGCTTCTACAAGCTTTGCAGGCACCGTACGCTCACACAGAGCACAAGCGAAAATCTCAGGGGCCTGCAGGCCAATAAGTCCTCTTCCTCGCACTCTTCTCCTCTCCCCTCAGCCTTCTCTCGCTCAGGCACTGTGCCTCTCCCATTTGTCATTTCTCCTTCTTTCCTGACTTTTTTTTAAAAAACAACTGGCCAGGGGTGGAGAGATGGCTCAGTGGTCTAAAGCACCTATTTGAAACAAGCTTGGCAAAGCACAAGGACCGCGGATCAATCCTCCAGCACCACATGCCAGCCAGCCCCGCCCCCTG
>NW_004524589.1:536423-552414 GCF_000260255.1 Octodon degus | reverse complement strand
CTTGGCAAAGCACAAGGACCGCGGATCAATCCTCCAGCACCACATGCCAGCCAGCCCCGCCCCCTGCTGGGCTGAGCTGGCCACACACACACACTAAATAAATAAATATTAAAAAAAAAAAACAACTGGCCAAGGTCAAATTAAAATGTTATTTCATTACTTGATGCTTATTAAGTTACTCAATATTTACTAAAGAGATACTTTTTTTTTTTTTATGCGGAACGGGGATTGAACTCAGACTCTTGCGCTTGCCAGGGAAGCGCTTACTCTACTGAGCCATCTCCCCGGCCCCAGACAGATACTTTATGCAGTTCCCAGAAGCCAAGCCTAATATGCACAATTATGCATTCACTTATATGAACGCTAAAAGTATATTTTATTTTTTAAAAAGTGCCTTGTATCTTTAGTGGGATTAAACACATAAAAACAGTTTGGAAAGGGAAGCTTTTCTTTGTTCTTCAATTACTCAACTTAGTCCTAGAAACAGCACTGATGAGGTAAGAGGAAAACTGGCCTGGGCGCAGGCACAAAAGCCTCGATCCACACCTCGAGCTCAGCTGAGTTTTGACAGTAGAGTGCTGAGGTCACCCTGCATGTCACCACAGAAGGGGTTTGTTCCTGGTGCCTGATTTGCACATCCAAAAAAGCTAAGGAGATCATGATTTAAAAAAATTTAAATGTAGGGGCCAGGAAGATGGCTCAGTGGAATAAGCGCTTCCCTGGCAAGCACAAAGGTCTGAGTTCAATCCCGGGTTCCGAAAAAATTAAAAAAAATAATAAATAAAATTTTAAATGGGGGCTGGGAAGATGGCTCAGTAGAATAAGCATTTGCCTAGCAAGTACAAGGGCCTGAGTTCAATCCCCAGTTCCATAAATAAATAAATAAATAAATAAATAAATGTGTTCCTCCAAAGCCTGTGAGCTTTACAAAGGGAGTTTTAAGAGTCATGTGCCATGCAACTGCCCACACCTGGGCCACGGGGGACACACAGAAGCACGTAGATTTGTTTAGTAAATGAGCACATCCTCTGCAAGTCCCCAATTTTGATGTCCTTAAACTCTAAGCCCTACTATTAGTCTATGGCAGTGGGAGCGAAACCATGGCACGCATATTGTAGTGGGCTGTTTGTATCACTGAAAGCTCTAAAAGTTTCCCCATCACTGGTCAGTGGTGTCAAACAGAACAACTGTGAGCTGTAGAAACAAGTATCCAATGAATCTGTAATAGTCAAGGTTTCCCCAAAGCACTGGTTCTTAGCCTGAAATCTGCATACCGCTGTCATGACAGTGGTGCAAGGAGGCCAACAGTGCAGATGTGGCCACTCTGGCAGCTGTAAGCACTGAGCAGCAGAGAGCAGCCTCCAGTGTTATTAGAGACCCACAAGTCAGCAGAAAACAACAGGCGGCCAGAGAGGCACTGGCTCTGAGAACAAGTCAGGAAAACAGAGCCTTGACCAGAGAAGCGGAGCTGAGATCAAGAGTTAACACGAGAGCTTGGAAGATAGCTCAACGGCCTGAGTGCCTGCCTGGAAAGCGCAAGGTCCTGATTTTGATCCCTGGTACAAAAAAAAAAAAAAAATGTAAGTGAACCAGGTGGACAATTCGGCCAGGGATGTAACAAGAGCAGTCATAAGCAAGATGGTGGATGCCCGCTCTGACAACTTTTGTCCCTTCCCATCTGGAAAAGTTTTTTTTTCTCTGCTTGTTTTTTTTTAATAAACCACTTGAAGAGGATAGCAACCAAGAGGCACCTGTGGGCACGCACTTGCCATTCGCCTCCACTCCTCTGGGTCCATTTCAACTTTAAGTGAGCTAGTGTTAGTCCTCAAGTTCAACTTGAATTTGACTCAGAGTACCTGAGTCCCAGTCATCTTTTGGTATTAAAAACTTGTAGACAAAGAGATTCCTTGGCAACCCTCTTCTAGGGCCACTCCGCACTTGGAGTTCTCTCTTCTTCCTCAGCTTTCCTCCTCTGTCCCTGACGTCAGTCTTCAATCTCCTAAGCCATGGATCCAAACTGCACACGCGTGACAGTGCCAGCATCACTCAGCATCTCAGCTCCAACCCCAGCCTGCACATCTGCTGAGCCAAGGGTTGGGCAATACCCTTCCCTTTCTCTACAGCCTCCCTCCTCACATCATGCCCAATGCAGCACCTGATTCCCTCAGCCTCCCATCCCCACACCCTGATGTCCAAGATCCCTGGGGCACAGATGTCACTGGAATCCGGTGTGTAGCAGGGTTACCCACAGCACAGGTGTGTGATCTCAGGTTGGGTCCCCAGTCAGCTTAACTGGAATGAGCCACAGCCAAG
Organism: Octodon degus; assembly: GCF_000260255.1. Lineage (NCBI taxonomy): Eukaryota > Metazoa > Chordata > Mammalia > Rodentia > Octodontidae > Octodon > Octodon degus. The sequence goes on along the minus strand of NW_004524589.1, from coordinate 550,101 downwards.
CAAATGAACATGTGTGGAATTATCCAGCTGAACTCTCTCTGCGGTTCCTGGTGATGTCCCTCGGCCTCTAACTCCCACTCAGAATCCCTCTGCTCAGGCCTGCCCCTCCACCTACTCCCATTCTCTCCCTGTCAATATAAGTGGCATGGCTGTGCAGAACCTATTCTCCTCCCTCCCCAGGTACCAGCCCTCTGTCCCTCTCCCCTGGCCCCCTGGGCCTCCCAAGCTGTGACTAGGTTTCCATCCGAGTTGCCTGGACCTGCGGCTCTGGGCCTGCAATGAGGCTGCTTATCATGGCAGAAGCACATGGTGGGGAAACTGCTCATTGGTGGTGGCCGAGAAGTATCGAGGGAACAGGCCAGGACAGGAGGCCTAGTCTAGACCTTCTAAGCCTTCATGGCTCCTCTGGGCCTCAGGTCCCCTTTCCCCCCAAGGACTGATCCATGCTGTTCATTTCCTCGTGGCCTCCCTTGCCCATTGTCATCTCTCCAGCCCTCTCCCCATGCTGTGTACCCAGCCCAAAGAGTCTACAGCCACTGGGGCATGAGGGAGGAGAAGGGGGTGGGGTAGGGGAGGGGGAAGAGGGAAGGGACGGGGGAAGAGGAGGAGGCACCAGCACAGGAGTGAGGAGACACAGAGGACAAGAGCAGGAGGAGGAGAATGAGGAAGAAGGGAGGAGGAAAAGGACACACTTGACAAAATAATGAGGAGTCACAATGAAGACCCCATTTCTGCTGCCCAAGACGTGTTTGTGGCTGTTAAAGGATTGAGTCACCTCTCGTAACCACTGAGAGGAGACCCCACAGCAGCTGTGGGGCCCTCCTCCAAATAATCAAATGTCACCCCATGAGAGGCCCCAGCTCGTGCTCCCAAGCTCAGAGAGGCCACAGGACAAGGAGGAAGTCTGCCTAGCAAAGCCAGCATTTGATGTCCCTTCCATGGGCTTGTGCACCAAATGCCCACAGAAGAACACCCTTTAATTGGCTTAAGCAGTTGCTCCAGAAGCTGAGTCACACATGTGAACATGCAATTCCTATGTTTTGTTACAAATATCCCTACTGTAGGCTCAGAACATATCCGTCCGTGGGAAATGAAGTCTGCGCATTTAAATCAACTGTCTCCTGCAGCGGGCGGGCAGGCGGCGTGGCGTCCACGCGATCTGCACGGCACCTGCGTATCTGCCACAGCCCACCTGCTTGTCCAGTCTCAGAGTGCCCCTCACAGCCAGCCTAACCTGCCTGTGCCCCACGACTCACCCACCCGCATCGTCACCCACTGGGCCTCCAACCTCTCTTGCGTTTTGGTTCAAATGAAATGCACTTCACTTTCAGGACAGGGTTGGGTTCACAACAGATTTGTGCTGCAAGTCCAGAGCTCCCCATCCTACATTCCCTGTCCTTCCTCAGACTTGGCACTTTCCACTGCATGCTACAGCTGATGAACCTACGCTAACATCTCAGTGTCACATCCAGAAGTGAGGCAGCTGTGACAGCACATCCTTGTAATCCCAGATACCAGGAGGAAGTGGGGGCGCTGGGGCAGGAGGACCCCAAGTCTGAGGCCAGGCTGGGCAAATAGGAGGAACCCTATCAAAACTTAAGAGAGAGGTGAGCGGTGGCGTGTGGCTCAGCAGTAGAGCATCTGGCTCCCATGCTGGAAGCCCTGGGCCCAATCACAATGCTGCAGGGACAAAGACAAATGAGCTCACTTATCTGAGGCACTTAGAGGCAACAACATCAGAGACAGAACATGAGCCAGTGACCGCCGGAGCTGAGGGAGAGGAAGGGTGGACTTGCTGCTTTCAGGGGATACATGGTTCCAGTTCTGCCAGATGAAAAGAATCCTGGAGATAAACAGTGGTGACATTTTCATAGCAGTGTGAATCCAATTAATGCCACTGAACTGTCCACTAGTGAGTGGTCTGGATGGTGAACTTCACACTGTGCACATTTTCTACAGTACATTTAATTTTACAAAAGAAAAAGAGCCAGGGATATAGGTCAGTGGAATAAGGGTTTGATCCCCAAACCAAAACAAGGTGAGAGCCTGTCTCAAGATAAAAAGAAAAAAAAGAAAAAAGAAAAGAAAAGGAAGGGGCCGGGGAAATAGCTCGGTGGTCTGAAAGCCTGCGTGGCAAAAGGAGGGACACAAGTTCAACCCTGGTACTGCATGTCGTGTCACTCTGGCCCTGAGACCCAGCATGGTGGCACACACCTGCTTAAAAAAGAGAAAGAGAGAAGAAAGGAAAGAAAAGGCCACAAAATCTACTAAACAGACTTCCTGACACATGAAGGGGTAGTGCCTACATCTGAAAGCACCAGGGGCGTGGGTATGCACACTGCCCTTTGCACCTTTGTTTCCACAGCAGATGCCCGGGCACCGAAGGACACAGGTGGCCTCTGTCATCTTCACATTCTCCTCACCCGGCCCAGACCCTAGGACACAGCAGACCTAAAGCTGCGCCTGCACCACACAGAAATGGACCACACGAAGCCTACACTGAGGGCCGGGTTGAGGGTTCCTCTATATGGGTTCCTCCTTCTCCCTCTTGGCAGCCTCTGCTGTGTGGCTTTTTGTTTTCCAAAAGCCAGAAGGAAGTGGAATGTAAGATGACTAGTGGTATAAGTCGCCCCCTTGGCTGCAAAGGCTGTGTGCCCCTCAGAGCAGCGTTCCCTGAGGTCCAAAGCCATGGAACAGCTCCAAGAGTCCACACTCCGTGGAGTGCTCTGCAGTGTCTGGCCCAAAGCCACAGAACACTCAGCACATCAGCAAATTGTGGCATTTAAAAAAAAAAATTACTGGGGCTAGGGAGATGGCTCAGTAGAATAAGTGCTTGCCTGGCAAGCGCAAGGGCCTAAGTTCAATCCCTGGTTCCACAAAAAAAAAAAAAAATTTTTAATAAAAATTACTGTTGGAAAAAAAAAGAAATTTGACAAAGAACTATCACCTCTGTGAACACATCTACACTTCAGGGACACCTTCACACACTCCCCAAGCCCCAGAACTGTCTTCCACCTACTCTAGAAGCACCACGGTGGGTGCAGCTTCCCTAGAGTGGTTATTAGGATCCCAGCCTTCATCACACACTGCCACATGCTGCAGCCCACAGAAGATGGCCAGCAAGGTGATGTCAAGGAAGAAGCCACTAGACTGGCTCCCCTCCGAGGACCACAATGACCCCGCAGCTCTATAAAACTAATCTTTCACACCGCACATTCCTTCCTCCCCCACTTCAGCCCATAAGCAGACCCTCAACTCCTACCACACACACTGGGCCAGTCCCCAATTCTTCCATGAAATATCTGAGCTCCCTCCGTGGTTGGCAAACTTTCCAGGGTCTTGCTCCTGGCAAGGCGGCGCTCGCCCGCTGCTGTGCAGACCCAGAGGTGCCCTCCACCCTCCCCATGTCCATCTGGAGTCTCCAAAAGCCATGGCACCAGCTATTCTGTCTGCACTGGGCAACATAATCTCTGCACTCCCCACCAAGTGCCACTTAGGCTGCTGGACCACAGTCCCTTTCTCCATAGCCATGGTTGAGACAAGGCACCCAACACCCAGGCTGCTCCATTCCTTGTCCTCTTCTCTCTCGGAAGCTTTGTCCCTCTCCACCTCCAGCTGGATGGGAACACAGTGTACCAAGACAGTCTCTTAATGCTCCACTATCCTCAGGAACAATGAGGCTCTGCCCTGCCATTTTCTTCAGGCCGTCCCTGTCTGGACCCTGCAGGCCACCGAGTTTAGCCTCCTGCCTTCCCCAGTCAACCTCCTGGTTGAAGCCCCTGCCTTCAAAGAGCTCCCCGTCTCAACCACTGCTTTAACATTCGACGTGCAGCTCTTGACTTTCCTTTGGCACCTCACACTGCAACCTCATGACCACCCTATTGCCTCCCTTTCTGTACCCACATCTGGCCCAAGGCCCTCTCTCCACTTCTCTTCATCTTCACAGCCATCACAGTAGCCCTGGCCACCATGGATTCTCCAGGGCCCCTCTGTGACCCACCTATGTGCACTCTTGACCTCGCTCCAGTTTCTCTGCAGAAAATAGGTTCACTGGGTCAAGGATACAGTGCACTGCCCACAGGCCTGCTGCAGGAAGGCCTGAGGAAGAGGCTCCCCAGCAGAGCCGAGAACACCCACACCCCTGAGCCACAATGGCTTCTTATCTCCTTCCTGGAAGACAGGTGAGCTGAGGTCAGGAAATACAAATACTTAACAAGGATGCCCCAGCGCACTCTGACCACTTACTGCTGAAAAGCAGAAAGCATTTTGGGTGTGGTGAGGTGTTAATTTTAAGAGTTCTTTGAAGAGTCACCAGGACTGTCCCCCTCAACCTCCCTCCCCTGCCCTTGGGACCAAGTCTGGAGGATCCTCAAGATGCTCAAGATGGAAGGCTCCTCAGAGCGAGCCATCCAGAGGTGGGGAACTGGGACAAGGTCCACAGAGAAATCTCACGGCAAGGCCCAACCTGGCTCATCCGGGTCCCCCTCCCCTTAGGCAAGATTTCTCCACCTCTGTGTGACTCATGTGGCAGGTTGGACAGCACCTTGTGGAGGGCTGTCCTAGATACTGCTGGATGGTGTAGTGGATTTTTTTTTTTTTTTTTTTTTCTGGTACAGGGAAATTGAACTCAGAACCTTGCACTTGCCAGCGGATTTTTAACTGATGGTCAACTTATTACACCCAGCTGAATTGAACTAACATGGTGCTAGGTGCAGGAGGTCCACCTGAGGGTTGTTGCCAGCAGCATAAAAGGCAAAACAGGAGAAGCTGTTAGTATGCTGTCAGGGATGCTATTTAGAGAAGCCGTTGGAGCTGTTGGTCCTCCTGGGCTGTTCCACTGGGTGACCTTGTCCTGCTGGCTTTCCTGATGAACTTGGCTGTTCTTGTCACTAGAGGAGCTTGGGACCTTTGATTTGCTGAGAATGGCTGGGGTTCACTTTGGAGGAGCTCCCGTTCTCATCCTGAACATCGCTTCCTGACTCCAGAGTGGAAGATGGTGCACTGCTCTGTCTCATAGAGAAGCTTGTCATGTTGGCTTTCCTGATGTGAACTCTGCTTTCCTCATCGCTGGAGGAGTGGGGACCGCACTGTTGCTGGGATGGCTGTGGTACCTTTGGGGGAGCTCTGGTGCTGATCTGGAGCGTTGCTTCCTAGTGCCGGTTCAGATCCCCCTGCCTGCTACCACAGATCCTTCAACCAACTGGCACAGACTTTCTAGCTTTCACCACTGACCTTTGGGGGCTTCCCAGAGCAGATCCATGAAACGAGCCTGCATGAGACCTTATCGTGGGCTCTGGGCCTTCAGCTGGACTTGTGGGAAGCATTATTGTGAGCTCCAGGTCTTCAGCTGGACTCGTGCAGGGCCTTCAGCTGGACTCTTTGGTCTTTAATGTGTGGACAAATTTCCTGAACTATTTGCATACAATTCTTTGGGTGATTCCTTATAAACTAATATAAAACATGTCGTGTATTATATCATTCCCCTTGCAAAGACCCAAACCATGACAGATGGTCAACAACATCTCTGATGCCTAGCCTCCAGAAGCCAGCAGCATCTCACCACCCCAAGCTGTGATAACAAAAGCATCTCTAGATATTGTTGGGTGGCAAAACGTACTCCCTCCATCACTAGACAAAGGCCTAAATCCATTTCTATACTCACTGTTTCACTCTCCCATAGGAGTTCAGTCAGATAGAACGGACTAAGTTAACAAAGAATTATAATAAGATGGGGCAGATGTGCTCATGAGCTATGCGAAGAATCTACCTCTTGGCTCCCTGTAAATCTCAGGGCTAAGGGACAATAGTCCAGCTCACCAAATACCCATCTTCTCCAAAGCAGCAAGTCTTAAAAGTGTGGTTCCCCACACCACCAGCAGCACCAGCTGGCCCTAATTCTTAGATACACCAATAGCCCATGATTTCTCTTATGTGAAAAATCCAAAGTATAAAGAGCAAAATAAAAGATACTGGAAACAGAAGAAAGATAGACCTTTTGCTAAGGGGAGAGGACAAAGAGGTAGAAAGAGAAAGGGAAGGAAACAGCATGATGGGGAAGGGGAATGAAGAAAATGGGTTATATGGGTTACACACAAGTACAACTCTTATGATGAACATAGTCATTGTGTGTTCCAAACATGTACTCATAAAAATTAAAATTAAAAGAACGAAATGCAAATGCCTGTGAGCCAGGGAAAGTAGCTCAGTGATAAAGCACTTGCTCAGCATGCACGAGGCCCTGGGGTTGGGTTCTATACATACAAATTTCCATACTCTACTGGAGAAACGCAAGTTCTCAGACTCTGGCCCAGACCTCAGTCAGATACTTGAGAACGGGGCCCAGTGATCTCCCAGGCTCAAGTCTGAGAACCTGCTGTGCTGCATCCACAGTGCAAAGCACCTGCCTGCTGCCTGCTGCCTGCTGCCTGCTCCCTGTACCAGCAGGCCCAGCCCCAGCTTATCAAATCCCCAACCTCAGCCTACGAAGTTTTAAAACAGAAAACCACAGAGCTCTGGGGTCTCATCCCAAATGCCTGAATCAGAGTAAGAGGCACCCCAAGAGATGGTATTTTTATTTTTTTATTTTTTATGTATTTAGTACAGGGCTTACAGGGTCTCACTATGTAGACCGGGCTCGTAGTGATTCTCCTGTTTTCAGTCTCTCAAGCGCTGGGATTACAGGCACACATCACCACACCCAGTCTCAATTGCCATCTCAGCGTACCCCAGGGGGACAGGGCCAGCACAGCACACCAGGGATCGAACCCTAGCCGCTGCATTCTGCCTAAGCAGACGCTTTAGTCCACTGAGCTATTTGGCAGGCCTGAGATGGCCTTTTTAAACTCACTCCATCCACCGGCAGATCCTGGCTATCAGCCAAGTCCAGGAACCATCTGTACAGTAAAGAGAAGGGGACAGTGAGTGTTTTCAGGGGCAAACAATGCTTGAACAAACTCTAGAAGATTGATCTGGGGTTGATGCAGAGACGAGGTAACAAGAGGGCATAGGTAGACCAGAAACTATGGGCCACTCATGCCAAGACAAACTGCTTCAGACAGCAGCAGCAGAGCTGTGTGGGTCTGGTGAACAGGTAACCAGAGGTTTTGCATTGCAAACTCAGGAAAGTGAACTTTATCCTGAAGGTACCATGGCCACAGCACCAGCCTTCATGTTACTTTGAAAATGATGGCTAGTGGAAACAAAGAAGCCAGTTAGGAACTGTATTTGAAAGAACCATTAAGAAAATATACTCTGTACAACCAGCCACACTCCTACATCCTAGCAGACCAGATCCACTGTGCCCTCCCAACCTCATTCCCTTAAACAACACAAGTATCTGCTCCCTTTGCTTGGTCCTATACCCCTAAAAGGCTCCCAAGGTGCTACCAAGTGAATCAGAAATTCATCAAAATTCAACATCCTATTACTGATTTACTAAACAACTGAAATGACAGAAATAAACTCCAAGGAAGCAATAAAAATAAATAAATAAATAACAACAAAGAAAAATAGCAAAATTAAGGTAGGAAATGAATAACCACTGACATCACGACATTCTGCATAGTGAAGGGTGGCCCGTCGGTATGGGCTTACAGGGAATATGCAGCAGGCAGCCGTCACAACCTCAGGGAGCAGCAGGTCCAGAGCTTGGCCCACAGGCAAAAACAGAGACACCTGGGAGTGTGTGCTTGCCTGGAAAAGTGATAAAAACCCAGCTCTAAAGGTGAGGCACATGCGTAGCTACTGAACAAATGAGGGACAAACGGCCTCATTTAAAAAGTGAAAATACGTACCCAAAGCATAGCTAGATAACTGTGAAGGAAAAAGACCAAGAAGAGGGTAAAAACGAACAAGATTCCATAAAAGAACAGGCTCCAACTTTCCCCATCGAAAACCAACCCTAAAGGGCACCTACTGTGTGCCAGTCATGATGTCACACATCTCACACACATCCTAACATAGGTCCTCTCCTTTCAAGGCTGAACAGTGACCCAGCCCCAAGAAAACAAATGTCCTGGTCTAGGAGCACACCAAAATTGATATGCCAGAGGGCTGATTATTATTTGGAAAAGGGTATGGATACTGCAGCTTATCCACGGCTTCACTTTCTGGTGTTTAAGTTATCCACAGTCAACTATGGTTCAAAAATATTAATAAGGGCCCTTGTCTTGGCTCTTTAAGAAAAAGAACATTCACATAACATTTAATATAGTACACTATAACTGCTTTACTAGTTATTAGTGTTAAACTCTTACTGTGTCTAATTCATAAGTTAAACTATCATGTGTGTATATAGGGACAATATGGTTATTTATAGAGTTCTATACTGTCTTAGTCACTTTGTCACTAGGACAAAATACCTAAGACAACTTAAAGGAGAATGGGCTTATTTTGGCTTGTGAGTTTTAGGATTCAGTCCATCATCAGCTGGCTCCAAGGCAGGAAGGGCAAGGTGGAAGGGCCTGGAAGAGAAAGCTGCCCAGGTCAGGGTGGCCAGGGAGGAGAGAGAGAGAAGGGAAGACCACCGAGGGGATCGAGCGATCAGGGAGGGGCTTGAGCGATCAGGGAGGGGCTCGAGCTTTCAGATCACAACCCTGGGACTGGCCCTTGCTGAGCAGGCCCCTGTCCCAACAGTGTATTCAGTCCTGGATTCATCCGTGTGTGTGTGTGTGTGTGTGTGTGTGTCCTGACACGTACGGCACCACCACAACTCACTCTCTCTCCAACAGCCCAGCATCTGAACAAAGGAGCATTTGGAGAACACTCTAGCTCTAAACCATCTCTCTTAAAGCACATTCCCTGCAGACCACAGAGGACTACTGCATGCGCAGGTATAATCAAAGACCTTGAGGTCATGCGGATTATTCAGATAAACTCCAAATCCAATGCACATGACTGTACAAAAAAAGACACGCATATTCTCCCCAAGGGTCAAGAGGCAACAAGGCCTGGCCAACTGCTGGACTTTGAACAAATGGCTTCCAGAACCATACGAAAATAAATTTCTGGGTTCTTTTTATTTTTATTGGTACACTTTGTTGTGTTTTGTTATTAGTTTGTATGATGTAGTGATTACCTTCATCACAAGGAGCTGGTGTATGTGCACACACGTCTCCACGCTCTCTACTTTCCCTTTCTCCTCTGTCTCTTGCTCCCATTTGCAAAAGATCTGTCTCCCTGGATAGATAAGAACATTATCTATCTTTCATTTTTCTCTTTAGCATCTTTACTCCTTGGGTTTCTCATATAAGAGAAACCATGTGATATGCAAGCTTGTGTGCCTTATTTATCTCACTTAACACTTTGGTCTCGAGGTACATCTACTTTCCTAAAAATAACTCAAATTTCTATCCTCTTAAGCTGCAAAGTGTGTGGCAACTTGTTAGGGCTGCCTCAGAAAACTAGTAAGGCAAGATTACTGCTCTTCCTATGAGTGAGCAAAGTCTGGGAAAGAGGAGATGATGTGGATTTCTCAAGAACACACAGCTCCCACGTCACACAACTGAAATTCAAACCCAGATGCTGGGGCTCATGGTCCAGCCGAGTGCCTTCCCCCCAGTAGGTCTAATTTTATCCCTGTGGCCAAGGTCCCAGCTCTCCCTTATCTCCTTGCTGGGTCCCCGGCTTCTCCACCCTGCCATCTACAAAGCTCTCTGTGCTGAGGAAAGAGGAATAGGAAGCCAAGGGAAAGGGCCAAGGAAATGGAGGATGAAGAACCTTATGTAATAAAGAATCCAGCTGGACTTTGTCCCTGCATCCTCCAAGTCTTGGGACTTTCCCGGGTCCCAGGAGGAGGGCCTGACAGTTTATGCACTACCATGCTGACTCACAGTGGACTCCGAGATAGTTTATACTCAGCAGCGACTCAGGATGGGCCCATCCCCAGAAAGGTCAACCATGTGATGGGAGGCATGGCGTTGACACAACTGCTATCAGCCCAGGATCTAAGGACAGGGCCACAAGAGACTTAGACCAAGACCATGGTCAATATGCCCATCAACCACACCTACAGCTTAAATGCGTTTTCTTCATTGAAAATACCCTTAGCATACACTGATATGCTGGAAAAGTGACACAACCTGATCCTGTGGGACAGCACAAAAAGGCTCTGCATCTGGAACTCTCACAGACCTCCTGCTACACGACTCACACTTTGGTTTCAACTGGTATCCATCCATATGCTACAATAAAACTGTAATTCTAAACAGCATTTTCCCAAGATCTGTGAGTCATTTTCATTGAACCTGAGTGCTCAAGGGAAGCCCCAAACTTACAGCAAGTTGATATGAAATCAGGTGGCCCAGGGGACCTTGATCTTGCAGGTGGTATCTGCAGGGTGGCCAGGCTTGAAGCAGACTGAGTCCCTGTGAAAGTCAGTCAACACAGGTAGTTGGTACTAGAAGCCCAGGGGGACAAACATCATAGGACAATCACTTCTTTAGCTTCCAAAAACCAGGAGGTGGGCATACCTTTTCCCCACAACTTCCCTGTCTTCACCTCACTGAACTACAAAAACAGATCCCTCAACCTGGTGCCTACCAATGCACTACTGGCCTCATGAGACTTCTACTGCCAATACTAAGGGGAAGAGACTGAGAATGCTTGGGAACATCCCTACTCGGGCCTTTTGGCCACACTCCAACTCTAGGATGGGGCTCCCAAAGCCAAGCTGCAAAGAAACCACCTCAGCAGCTAATGAAACTTAGATCTGGACCCCACCTCTCGGGATGTGACTGTACAGAGCTGAGGTAATGACTCAGATCATGAGGAATCCTATTTGTGTGTGTGTGTGTGTGTGTGTGTGTGTGTGTGTGTGTGTTTAGGACAGGTTGTATAGGGTCTCACTACGTAGATCAGACTAGTAGTGATCCTCCTGTTTACAGCCTCCCAAGTGCTGGGATTACAGGCGCATGCCACCATGCCCAGTCTCAATCGTCACCTCAGCACGCCCCCAGGCAAGGCTGGTACAGTAGGCTCTGGAATGGAACTCCAGCCCCTGTGTCTGCCTAAGCAGGTGCTTTAATCTGCTGAGCTATTTGGCCGGCCTTATTTTTGAGGAAGTCATTCCAATGTGGTTGAGCAATCATTAGCCAATGACAGAGGGTCCTAGCTAGAGCACACCTTGGAAACCACAGCATGCATGAGAGCCCTACTGGGAAGGTCGACCTAAGAACTCTTGCTCAGTTACCTGGTTAAACTATGACCAAAACCAAGGCTTCAGGGTGCGGGGCCAAGAAAACTCCAGAAGGACAACTCCAATAGCCACTCCCTTACCCACTGTGGTAGGTGCCTGAGGGAAAGGGTGGGAAGCCGGGATTGTGGACAGGAACTCAGGGACGAGGAACTGAATGATGACTGTCCTCCCATGTCCACCAGTCCCGCCACCACTGAGCTCTGACACACAGGTGGCTAAGGCTTGAGACACCTGTAGAAAATGCCAGCAGCAATGAGGACATGGCCAAAGACAAACTCTGGGGACATGACAGAGGAAAGATGAGTTGCAATGGGACACACCAGGGTGAAGAAGGCAGCATTCAAGGCAGGGATACCTTCGGAGGAGAACAGATGGAGACAGTCATTATGCTAAGAAAATGCAAATCACGATGAGAAACACCAGCCTTGCTGCAAACAAAAGTTCACTAACTGTGAGGTATCCTGCCAGACTCAAAACTTGACATATATTTGCACCTAATTATGTTCACCCTGCGTACTTCCTTCATTCCAATGCTGGCTGGGTTGTAAGACAACAAAGATACATTTATAAGACTGGCATTTTCCAAAATGATTCCACTTTTCTTTAAAACAATCAGGACTAATTAAACTTATAAAGCTCATGCACCCTTTGCCTCCAACATTCAACTTTTAAGAAATCTAGGGCTGGAGAGATGGCTCAGTGGTCTAAAGCACCTACTTGAAACAAGCTTGGCAAAGCACAGGGACCGCGGTTCGATCCCCAGCACCACATGCCAGCCAGCCCCGCCCCCTGGTGGGCTGAGCTGGCCACACACACACACAATAAATAAATGTAATAAATAAAAATTAAAAAAAATTAAAAAAAAAAATCTACCAGGTGTGGTGGTGCATGCCTGCAATCCCAGGACTCGGGAGGCTGAGGCAGGTGGACTGCTGCAAGTTTGAGTGCAGCCTGGGCTACAAAGTAAGATCAAGGCCAGCCTGAACTGCACAGTGAGACCCTGTCTCAAGAAGGAGGGGAGGGAGGAGGGAAGGGGAGGGGGAAGGAAGGAAAGAAAACTCCACAGAACAAGTCTTAAACCTCACAAAAGGCCACTGCTTTCCTTCCCCATGCCTAGGCCAGCACCTGGGGCACACAAGGGGTCCAGGGGCACCAAAAGGAACATTTATATAAGCAATACTGTGTTTTAAAAAGTAGCAAAACATGAGACCCTCTCAGTAATTAAGAGGAGACTAAGACAATGAAAAAGAAATCCACTACAGGTGCATAAATGAAGAGGTAAAGAATGTGTGGGCCAGGAAGAGTTTCCAGGCAACTCGAAGTTGGAAGAGTTCCAAGCCCACGCTTGGAACTGGACAGTGGAACAGAGATGGCAAAATTGTGTTTTGTGACCTGACTGGTGACAGCCATGACATAAGCCTAGCAGTGCTTGTAAATTGCACACTTGTCTGTATGCGTGTAACGTTCTGCATCTCTAAAGGAAGTGATGAGATACAGGGTATGATTTTAACGGATAGTTTAAGGGTGCGTATATAGTCAAATTGACTCTGAGAAAATTAGATTTGAATCATTTCGTACATATTAATCATTAATAAAATGAAAATTGTATATGATAAATGTATGGTTGAGTGATAAGTTAAGGGTCTGGCACCTGCCCTTCAAAAACAAAATAGTGAAATACCATTTGTGATTCATCAGACTTAAAGCCAGTACTGCTGTCAGCCGGAGCAGAAGGGAACAAAGGTAGTCAGGGCCTGGGCTTGCTGGTACAGGTGCGGTGCCTAAGGGCACACTGACTGTCCCCGCTACTCTTGCATGGTGCCATTTTCCATCATTACAGGGACACGAGGAAGAAGGGAGGAAGATGGAGAAAAATCCACGTTTGCATGGGTCTTCCACACTGGGTTTTCTCCATGAAAAAAGGGAGAGACACCAAACAATGCCAGTGCTATCTGTGACTAGAATTAAAATTAATGCATTTTTCTCCAATCAACGACGTCTAAGCAAAAAAAAAAAAAAAACTCTGTGCTTTCCTCACCTTTTCATTAGTATCGTGACTTAAATAAAAAAGGAGAGGTTGGCAAGCTACGGCCTCAGCTAATCGTCCCTAATCCCTTCCTTGGCCCATTTGGGAGCCGGACCCTTCCTTCCCCTCCATCCCAGACTGAGAACCCGGAGAAGCAGCAACCACATACTGCATGGGCAGCCGCTGAGGCTGCCTGGACCCGGGCATCTTAGGTCCCGAGGGATCTGGTTAAATTCCAGAGTCCAGTCAGGGACACAGCCTGTCACCCTGCATGTGTCCAGGGCCCCAGGAGACATCCATATTACCACTGGCCCAGCAACCAACCACACTTTAAATAACAGCCTCCTCAGGCTGGCCAAATAGCTCAGCGGATTAAAGCATCCACAAGCAGGCAAAGGGGCCAGGGTTTCAATCCCTGGGGCCTGCGAGGCCAGGCCCCACCTTTGGGGCAGGGCGTG
>NW_004524589.1:534540-535718 GCF_000260255.1 Octodon degus | reverse complement strand
CCAGTTGATCTTTCTCTCTTGACCTGAACCAAAGTTAACTTAGGTCTAAAATTAACTCCAGTCTTGAAGCGCAGCACGCAAAGGAACCTGGAGACAGCTGCAGAGAGGTCACGCTAGCGTGCAACGTGATCCGAGTTAGCTGCATGCTATCAAAACAGCATCTGCCACCCTGAGTCAGACCCAGGGTTGCGAACGAACGCTGTCTCAAAGGTGGTCACAGCCGCAGGGCTGCACACACTGGCGTAGGAAGCAGAGCCGAGACAAGGAGGTACACACTGCGCTGGCCTTTGGTTTAGATCGGGCCCCGCCAGCTGGGCAATTCCTAGGCAGAAGCCTGCACGGAGGATGTTTATTCTCTGGAGCCACTGCGATGATTAACAGATTACTAGTCTATAAAACTTTGGCAAATATTTGCATCACCCCAGGCCTCTGCACCCTAACAGACTGGCGCACATGAATGTCACCCTGCTTGTCCAAAACAATCAGGAAGCAGATGAGACCTCACAGTGAGCCTTACCCATAATCTGAGAAGCTCTGGCTTGAGAAATGAACTTCTTGGTTACTTAACTTTATAGGCCTCTTCTATTTACATAACAGACCTTGGTCCTAACAGACAGGGTACACGGTTTGATGTGACACCTCATAAAACTGGAAGGAAGGAGCAGGATTCCCAAGACCTCCAGTCAGCCCTCACCAGCAACCTGGAAAGTAAGCTCAACTCAATCCAAGAAGCACCTACTGCCCCAGAAGGTTGATTGCAACCCTCTCTCCCCACACTGACTTCAGTGGAAGGAAAACGAGGCAAATCCATGAAAATCCCAACCCACTGAAAACACTCCCTGCACACACATGGGGGATTCCCCAGTCCTGAGTGAATGGGGGGGGGGGGTGCTGGCTACCCAGTCCCTGGGCGCATCAGGCATTTGCGGTGAATTAATCTAATTTACACCACTCATGCGCCTTAGAAGAACCTTTCACAGCAGGGAAAAAACTTGCAAGCCAGCCCAGTGTGTTTAATTGACCGACAATTTCATAATCAAATGTGAAATCTTAAGTAATCCTCTTATTTCCATGGGGTACAAGCTCCACCAGGCTACAGGTTATTTTCGACATTTTTTCATTTCTCCGGAGTATCTGATATAATAGAAAGCTTGTAGTCTGACCAATCCACATACCTG
>NW_004524589.1:490042-533212 GCF_000260255.1 Octodon degus | reverse complement strand
CTTTGCACACCTGTCGCTCGAGCCCCTTCTACCTCCTGACTGCCCTGGTGCTTCCCGGGACTATGGAGGTGACGGCTCTGCTCTCCTGAGCTTCTCCTTCCATTCTTGCAGCCACACCTAAGTGACTGTCGTGGTTACTCTTCTCTCATTGCTGGGACAACATACCCAACACCCAAAACGAAGGAAGGAAAGGTTTATTTAGCTCAGTTAGTGGAAGTTTCAGTCCACACTCAGCTGGCTCTAAGGCTGAGCAGCACATGGTAGAGGGCAGCCGTTCATGTGGTGGAAAACAGCAAAACAGCAACAGCAAACAGGAGGAGGAGCAACAACAATAGCAGCAGAGAGCAAGTCTATCTCCCTTAAATTGCATTCAGGCTATCCACCCCAGGCCTGGTGTAGCACTCACACCCAAAATCCCAGCAGCACTCACAC
The DNA here is from genome assembly GCF_000260255.1 of Octodon degus. NCBI lineage: Eukaryota > Metazoa > Chordata > Mammalia > Rodentia > Octodontidae > Octodon > Octodon degus. The sequence goes on along the minus strand of NW_004524589.1, from coordinate 532,780 downwards.
CCATAATCCCAGCAGCACTCACACCCGTAATCCCAGCACTGGATCATGAATTAATCACAAAGTCTAGAAGCCCACCCCATGACTGCATGAGACTTTGGGGGACAACCAGATGCAAACCACAACAGTGACCATTATATAGAAGAACATAGCACAGACAGCCCCTCTTCCAACAGGGGATCCAACCAAGGGCTCTAACCAAGCGAGCTCACCACTGCACTACCTCTCCCTGGTGCATCTCATTTTGACAGAGGATCTCAAGAAATTACCCAGGGAGATGGCAACTTGTGATCCTCAGTCTCCTGAATGCTGGGTTGGCGGGGATGCACCACACTCTAGTTTAAGGCCCCCCAGGCCTATGTCCACAGACCCCAGACCCTAGACCCCAGCCTGAACTACTTATACAATCCAAAATTATTTTCTGGCAAATGGTATAAAGTCTAAAGAAAGGGATATGGTCACCACACTTATTTCACTACAAACAAATACAGTATGTATTCAAGGAACCTCCGAGCATTAGCATCCATTTAACTTTTACAACACTGCTGCAGTGGATAGTTAATTGGTGGCCAACTTTTTACACTCAGCTGAATTAAACTAGCATGGGGCTGGGTGCAGGAGGTACCTAGGTGTCCCCCCAAACGTGAGGGTTGTTGCCAGAAACATAAAAAGGAGAAGCTGCCCAAACACTCTTAAGGATGCTGTCTGGAGAAACTATGGAGCTGTTGGCAGCTGCTAGTTCTCTTGGGCTGTTCTTCTGGGTGACCTTGTCCTGCTGGCTTTCCTGATGAACTTTGGAGGAGCTCTGGTCCTCATCTCAAGCACGGCTTCCTGGCTCCGGAGGGGAGGATGGTGCACTGCTCAGCCTCATGGAGAAGCTTGTCATACTGGACTTCCCAAGGGGAACTCGGCTCTCCTCACCACCGGAGGAGCTCGGGACCTCACTGTGGCTGAGGACGGCTGTGGTACCCACGGGAGAGCTCCGGTGCTTACCCTGAGCGTTGCTTCCTGGCTCCAGTTCAGATGCCCCAGCCTGCTAGCACACAGCCGCCTTCTCTCTGGCATGGACTTCTTAGCTTCCACCACCGACCTTTGGGCCTTTCTAGCACAGACCCGTGAAGCAAACCCGCATGAGACGCTGTGGTGGGCTCTAGGCCTGCCGCTGGACTCATAAGAGGCATCGTTATCAGCTCTAGGTTTCCAGCTGGACTCATGCAGGATATCAGGATCTAGGCCTTTAGCTGGATCCTTTAGTATTTAGTGCACAAACAGATTTCCTGCACTTCTTATGTATAAATGTTGGGTGACTCATTATAAAATACCATTATAAAATGTGTCCTGTATATTGTTTCCTTGCAAGAACCCCAAACCATGACAATTGACATTGAAAGGTAGGGCCCAGGTACATAGCTCACTGGCAGTGTGGCAAGTGAGAGGTCCTGAGTTTGATTCCCAGTACCAGAAGGGAGAAGAGGAGAGAGGAGGGGAGGAGAGGGGAGGAGAGGGGATGGGAAAGGAGGGGAGGAGAGGAGAGGGGAAGGGAAGGGAGGGGAGGCAAGGGGAAGGGAGGAAAGGGATGGGAAGGGAGGAGGGAAGGGAAGGGAAGGGAGAAGGAAGGTGGGGAAAAAGAAAAGAAAGTCAGTTTTAGGAGAAAAGGCAGAGGATTCAATAAGCTCCAGGGTGAGTCCACATTTCTGGCCCTTGTCCATGAACTAATAACAGACATTGCTTAAGCTCCATAAATAAAACACGCGAAAGCACCAGGGCTCTGAGGCAGAACCAAAGGTGTGATCCAAAAGCCTGCCATCCCCGCTGGCTTAGCATAGGAAACCAATTCTCCGCGCAGCCGGGTCACACTTCTCTACAGCCTTCCACTCAGGCACTGCCCTGAGCCCCTGGCAAGCACTCTGTAGCAGGAACCAACTTTCTCAGGAGCACTCTGCCCTCAAATAGTTTGTACCGAAAAATACCAGATTGGGGTCCTACAGTGTTACATCCCACTTAAACACTGATTCAAAATGTAATAACATCCTTGCCCATCATTTAGTGTTACAATAACTACACATCCAAGACTTTTCTAATTGGGCCCCACTATGTCAATGAGACACGTCAGGTAAATTCCAGCTGAAACCATTCATTCTTTAAAGCATTGGGTCAATCACAAACACACCATCCCTCAGCTTGAATAGCTGCATATTCAAATCGAATTAAAAAAAAAGAAAAGAAAAGAAAACCTTTGAAAAGCCTCCTTACATGGTCAACTGAAGGATTCATTTGGTAGGAAACAGAAAGAAAACTCCATGGTGAATCTCAGGACGGTTTCTGAAACAGCATCCCACACGCACTGAGCACTGTTTTGTGTAACCACAGGTGTCTACAGAGGTGGAAAAACAAAGGCAGCTGAGCACACCACCGGTGCGCTTCAGGCTTGGAGGGTATCTATACCCAAGCAGAGCTTTCTGGTTGACATTTCCAACCTAATCCAACTCTGTCTGACAACCCCTTTCCCAAGGCCACTTATGCCTCAGCCGAAGGAGGGGACAAAAGGCAGACACAGCACCTTGCACAGGCGAATCCTCCCAGCGAGGTCAACAACAATGAAAACCCATCTCCCCAACCCGAAGCCGCGCACCCAAGGGCGCAGACTGGGTCACCTGCTCTGCGTCTCTGCATGTTTCTCTCCAGAGGCCAAACTCTTCCTCCCCTGTCCTCATGGAAAGAGCCTTCTCCTGACAACCACAGCATGAGGATATCACTGTCTACTAACACACAGCTACACAAGGACATGTTTTCCTAGGAACTGCAGTCAAAGAACAGCAGGAAACTAGAACTGTTACACTCATGGATTCCACGTGACTCCAAGTGCTCACCACGCTGAGATCAAGATCACACATCTGGGGTTTTGTGGAGCTCACATTCATCAGGGACAGTGAGGGGGCCGCGCCAAAGGACCATGCTCAGGACAACAGTAAGGGCAACCCAGAAGTCCTTAGGGAGCCACCAAAGGATGGCAGTGAGAGCAGCCAAGCTGCTGAGGTGACGGGCAGGGGGCTCGGATGTTCCAAGCAAAGAACATCTGTTCAGATGCTCAGAGGCCCGAGGCTCCCGCAGAGGCCATAACCACTCAGCACGTCACTTCCGCCTCTCACTGGGCAGGGCCCGTTGGAGAGTCCAGGCCCAGCAGGAAGGCATCATGTATGCTATCATTCTCTCCATCCACAGCGTGGGGCTCATAATATGCCTTTGATGGTTAAGAAAAGTGGCTCAGATGGAGCTGGATCAAGGTCACAGACTACAGGATGGACGCTCCTCCCCACCCACCTGACAGGGAGAACTGGCAGAGGGTCCATGCTAGCCGGGGTGGCGGTAAATGTGATGGGGGGCTTGCAGCCCTGCCCCTCACTCAGGATGCCCGTGGGTCCTGGACAGCCAACGAGGTCTCCTGGCTCTGGCTCTGCCCCACAGTATGGGAAGCGGCTGCTGGACCACGACTACCTCATCGGCAGGGCCCATCCCACCTTCTGGGGTCTCCAACAGCCCCCACATACCAGACCCGATTATGATGCCCAGGTGTCCATCAGCATTTCCCCGGCTCCCACAGACTCTCGGGACTGACCAAGTGCTGAGCCCCGAGCTATAGCGGCTAAGTCTGACCCCTCCAGGGACACACCCTGCCCTGGTGACTGCACAGCTGCCATTCTCAGGTACGGAGCCAAGGGGGCAGTCACTTGTGCAGCTACCCATCAAGTGTGGAGTAAGGCTTCACAGGTCTCTGGGTCAAAGTGAACAAACAAGCACCGGCATCATCCGGGGCACAGCTCAAAAAAACAATAGAAACGAAAACAAGGCTGGTGAGATAGCTCAGCAGTCTAAGCACCTGTCTGGCAAGCCCAAGAACCTGGGTTTGATCCCCAGTGAAGGAAGAGAGTGTACCTCTCAAGGAAGGTAAACTTCAGCAGCGTTACTGATCAAACTCTCCTCAGCCCTGAGATACTCAAACTGAAAGGGGAGCTATCAATAAATACAATACGATAAGGGTACACATAGGTCACATGGTATAGGCGAAAAGGACAATCTAAAAAGGGAGAGACTTCCAGGCGTGGTAGTGCACAATCCCAGACTCAGGAGCTGAGGAGGAGGACTGCTGTGAGTTGGAGGCCAGGCTGTACTACACAGAGAGACCCGTTCTCAAAAAACAAACAACAGAAACGAAAACAAGGCTGGTGAGATAGCTCAGCAGTCTAAGCACCTGTCTGGCAAGCCCAAGGACCTGGGTTCGATCCCCAGTACTGCATGCAGCACCATGCCGGCCAATGAGACCAGGTGTGGTGGTGCACACTTGCAATCCCAGCGCTGGGGAGGCTGGGACAGAAGGATCACTACAAGTCCAAGCTGCGTAGTGAGACCCTGTACCAAATACATACATACATACATACACACATACATGATTTAAAAAAAAAAAAAAAAAAAGAACTCTCCGATGATTAAAAATTCTGTTCTCGAATTTCAGGGTCACTCAGGATACGATTCTCTTTTCTCCTTTTGTGGGAAGAAGGCGAAAAGGGCAAGGCAGTCACACTGATAAACCCCTGCCCAGATGAGAGGGCAACGTCACAGCATGTAGGAACACAGCCTGAAGGGAGTCTCGGGTCCTGTGGACACAAACACTTTTCCACCGTCCAAGCAAATGCCCAAATCTACAAGGCACCAGGTCACACTTCTAAAATAAAGATTTGGCCTGAAAAAAAAAAAAAAAAACCAAGAGCAGATTGCTAAGCCTAGGAAAGGAAATCCATTTCTGCAGCACAGCACGCTTCGCTTTGGGAGGCCTACTTCTCAGGGGATGTCAAGACAGGAAAGAGTATTTCTGCCACAGGGAAACACAATGTCACCTGAAACACCATGTGGCCCAGGGGCCCTTCCTGGGTCGCTTTGGCTCAAGCATAAGCTCCAGGATGTCACTGTCCTGCTCTATCTGCTTTGCGTGTGACTCTCAGGATCTGACAAAGGGAATCAGGCTACCCAGCCCCTCTGTGCTTGCTGTGCTGCTTTTGGCAGGAAGTGAACATCTCTGTACCTCGTTTTCCTCTGCAGGAAACATCGCCCATGGGAGTGCGTCCCTGCCTTGTCTAAGGAAGGCAGTTGCCTAAAGAGGGAGGAAACCATCGTGCAAGTCTTAGGGCTCCTGGAGGGAACACAAGCCTGGCCTGAGGTGTGGGGGTGCTCCTCCTGACTGCAGATGACACAGATGACCCCATCTTCAAACACCTCCAAAGCCCCTCTGCACAGGGAGTGACAGAAATTGGGAAAGGGGCTCATCTGCAGAGCCCAGCAGAAGAAATCAGAGGAGAGGCAGGGGCAGGAGGCTGAGGAGGCCAGAGAAGGGAGCACAAGGAGGACGTGAGGGCCGAGAGCCCCCAGGTCCAGGTCAGGGCTGGCCTGCCCCTGCCCAACCCACCAGGACAGGACGATCCCCACCAAGGGACACCCCAGCCACCACGCTGCAGCATTCAAGCTCATCCAAGGAAATCCTTGCCTGGAATGTGATCTGCAACCAGGAGCACGAGAACTCAGCACCTGGCTTTCTCAAGACCCCAGTGAGTCACCTCCACCTGCCTGAGCTCCTGTTTGTTTTATCTGTCACTAATTTCTCAAAGTAAAATACTCCAAGACAATCTGAGGCAGGGAATCAAACTGGCTTTGGGCTCACCCAAACTCCACTAGTCCAAATTCCACCTAACCTAAAAGCCCTCACCTCACTGCAGCCCAGTGCTTCCCTCAGTCCCTGTCCCCTGCGTTTCTGCTCTTTATAAAAATGCCAATTCGCAGAGCTCCAAGGCCATTAATCGCCTCCTATATGTTCCCAAGCTCTGTGGGATCCCTTCTGACCAGCCCTCATCCCTCCAGAAGGGGTGTTCAGAAAATGTTCCCCCTCCCCTTCCCCCTCCCCCTCCCCCCTCCCCCTCGCAGGAAAGGAATCCCGAGCAGCAGCACTGTGGAGATGAGGTGGCTCTGTGGAATTTCCCTTTCACTGGACTTGCTGGGCAGTTCCCAGCAGCAATGATCAAAATCCACTCAAAAGAGGCACAGGAAGAGAAGCCTGTTCTGGCTTTCTCAACATGACTAAGTTTCTCTTTCAAAAATGGTTTCAGGAGAAATAAGAACTGCATAATACTCTAAAAGGGGAGAGGAAAGGAAAGAGGACTCCTTTTGCTTAGAAGAGCAAGGAAGGCTCTCTTTTCTCACCCATTAATAGAAGAGACCTTGAGGAGGAGTGTGAGGTTTCCCCAAAAGTAAAGTACTTGGGGCAATTCACATCCAAATGTAAAACAGAAAGTCCAGAGCCCAGCCTGCATCCTGTCACAGCCTGGGGACACAACTGCTGACTGGGGCCAGCCTCACTCACTGCTGCGCACCCCACCTGGCCCTGGGGAGTGAAACCTACAGTAACAATGATCTAATTTCAAGAGCAATAATTATACCCGGGAACACCCAGTCCGCTCCTCCAGGGACAGAACATACCCTCTCCCCCACATAAATGCACAAGTAGAGCCCTCTGTAGGGTTTACGGGAACTGGTTCTACCTTGAAGAGTTTTGGGAATCAGACCTCAGCTCAACCCTAAAACTATGAGGAGAAGCAAGGTCTGTGACGGGCAGGACACACAGGGAGGCAGAATCCCTGGAGTTCAGTCTCATAGAGGACAAACTATGACAATACGAGACGCTCTGGTAAACGGCAACCAGGGGCAATGAGTCTAGCCAAGGCCTCCCAGAGGTACATGGGTTGCATCAGTCGCTCAGGCTGCCATAAAAGAAAAAAAAGTCCACGGCCTGAGTAGCTTAAATAATAGAAGTTCACACTCACAGTTCTGAAGGGGAGAAGTGGAGGATTAAGGAGGCCGCTTCAGCCTGCCTCTCTAGCTTCCTACCATCCCACCTCTGCCCGAGGCTGTGGCCCGCAGTGGAGCGGACTGGGCTCCACGCTAAGGCCCTTCATCACCTCCCTCAGACCGTCTCCACATGCCACCACACGGAAGGTGAGGACTTCAATAGGTGAGTCTAGGGAGGGGACAGCAGCCCCAGCTGGGGAGATGCTCAGTAGAATAAGGGCTTCCCTAGGAAGCACAAGGGCCTGAGTTCAATCCCCAGTTCCGGCGGGAGGGGGAAACGTGTGAGAAGGAATCAGGTCCAGATCTACTGGAGAAGCAAGCAGCGGGAACACTGGCCAAACTCTGAGGGAGGACGGAGAAGACCCCACGTGGGGAGTGGGCCTCAGGTGTACAGCCTCAAAGCCACCCGCATTTGCTCAAGGGCAGGGGCTTTGACTGTGGCTCAGGGTGGATCCCAAAATCAGTTAAGCAGATCTTGATGGTGACCAGACCTTTTTTTTTTTTTTTTAACACTTTCCTACCAACTTGAGCCACCAATGGTAGAAGTGGTGCAGTCATTGCATTTACCACTGATGGTTCAAGCCCCAGCAGCCAGCATACAACTTACACCTGTCGTGAACACATTAATAAAATAGAACAGAAATTTATCAATACGTTGTAGCTACATATCACAAGAGTACTGTTTCTTGAAACCAAGTTCTGTTAAAACACATGCATATTAAATGAGTGTGCATCAGGCATGCTGGTTATCCCGGCACTCAGGAGGCTGAGACAGGAAGGTTGCTATGAGATCGAGGCCTGTCTGGGCTACATAGTGAGCTCAGGGTCAGCCTGAACTTTTATAAAGCAAGACATTTCCCCCATCAGAGGGGGAGGGAGGGAGGGAGGGAGAGAGAGGGAGGGGGGAGGGAGGAGGAGAGACAGAGACAGGCAGACAGACACAGAGAGACAGAGATAGAGAGACAAAGAGATTAAATATACAAATGTGCATAGGATAGGAAAAGAGAAAACAAAATATAAGTGGCTTATGTCTTTACATATAATCTGTAGAATGGGATCAAACATTTAAAGATTGGTTCTAGACAGGAATGATGGCACACATCTGTAATCCCAGTACTCAGAAGGCTAAGGCAGGAGGATTGTTGCAAGTTTGAGGCCAGCCTGCACTACAAAGTGAAATCCTGTCTCAAAAAAACCAACCAAAGAAACAGACTGGTTCTGTGGCAGTGGTTCTCAAACTTCAGCAGGCATCTGAATCGTGGGAGGCTTGATTGTAAGACAGTAGCCCCCTACCTGGAGCCCCTAGTAGGACCAGCGCAATTTGCTTTTCTCTCAGGTGCTCAGCTGCTGGTCCCAGGACCTCTCTGGGAAGCACTACTCCAGACCTCAGAAGAATCCCAGGCTCAGCTCAGGTTGAGGCCTCAGTGCAAACCTGCTGGGGAGCTGTGCTCCTCGGAAGGAGATCTTCAGGCCCTATGCTACCATCTTCTCCAGGGGCTTCCCTCTTATCAGTTTGAGCCAGGACCAAAATCTCAGACCTGGAGAAGGGCCCTGTCGCCAGGGAACCAGGGCTCTGTCCAGGTCAGCCTCCCAAGAAGCTGCCCACAGTTCCCTCACGCCATGGCCTCTCACCTGGATCTGCAAGCAGCCCCAGTCTGGCTCCCTCCATCTCCGCCCTTCTCTGCCCTGGGCCTCAGTTCTGCTGGGAATCGCCTGCTCAGGGCAAGCAGACAGCAGGTTAAGTGTAGCAACTCAAGCTGCAGAGCCTGGAGTTCAATCTTGGCTTTGCCACTAGGGTAAGGGTCTGAACCTGTCTGTAACTCAGTTTCTTCTTTAAACTACAGGTGAGAAAGTGTACTTCAGAGGAGTGTCAGGAGGAGGAAACTGGGTTTTAATTCACAGGCAGCATGCATGAGGGTTTGCCACTGGAGGCGGCATCAGCACTGGCTGGCCCAGGTCACTGTAGCCCAGGACCCCCAGCCTCTCTCCCTGCCAATGGAGAGGGAAGACCTAACCAGCTTAGCATTTGGCTTAGACCAGGTTTTTTATTTTTGTTTATTTGTTTGGTGGTACTGGGGACTGAACTCAGGACCTTGTGCCTGCAAGGCAGGCACTTATGCAGCTGAACTATCTCCGCAGCCCAGGACCAGGTTTCTTTGAACAGCTTTTCATAGCCAGGTGTGGTAAGCACCTGTAATCCCACCACTCGGGAGGCTGAAGCAGGAGGATCATTGCAAGTTCTAGACCAGCCCGAGCTACAAAGTGAGGCCATCCTGCACGCACAGTGAGACCCCGTCTCAAAAAGACAAAAAAAAAAAAAAAAAAAAAAAGCGAGCAAGCAAGCTTTTCCCTGTGTAGGGATCTAGCCTTCTAGAGCAGTGCATGACGGGCACACTCTACCTACAAGGGAGCACACAGTAAGATTTATTCTATCGCTATAGCAACGTATCCCCTTTCCTGGAGGGGAAGGTGGAAGGAAGCTGAATCCCAAGTAGGTGAAATGGCAGCGAAGTTGTCCCACGCGTTCACTCAAGCACAGAGACTGAGCCACTGCATGCCAGGCCTGGCTCGGGCACCAGGGACACACGCACCAGACATCTGCCGATGGAGTGTTTACACGGTCTGTCTCCTTCTGGAATGCAAGTCCCTCAGGGCAGGGGCTGAGCAGGCTCCTCACTGTCTCCAACACCCATACCCCAGAAAGGCAGCCTTACATTGCAGCTAAGAGCAAGGATTTATCTTAGTCTTAACCATCCAGCAGAAAAGTATAAAAATGAAGTACAAAAAGTAAAGGCATATTAATATGCTGAACTATAAAAGGCTCAAATCAACAACTTCTTTTTTTGTTTTTCTTTTTTGGTGGAACCAGGGATTGAACTCAGGCACTTGCACTTGCCAGGCAAGTGTTTATTCCACTGAGCCATCTCCCCGGCCAAGTCAACAACTTTGGTCATTGCCAGTCTTATGGAAAACCCACTACTATTATGGACTACTGGACTACATTGGAATATTTTGCTGAATTCAGGCACCTACAATATTTAAATGACAATGGAATGCCCTTCTCTGACAAAACTAAACAAAAAAGAGGGATACAAATGAACCACCATTTTGTATCTGTATGTTCAAAATAGGATACACAGCTGCATCCTCTTGGATCATTGAATAGAGAGATTTGTTTTAATAGTGTTTGTGGACAGGATATCATGTCTGCATCTTGTACAATGAATGACTGTTAAGACGACAATATGCAATGCGTTATTTGTTGAAACTGTGCTAATAATCGGTTTTGAAGCTGTCTCATTGCTATTTGTTTCTCAATAAAATTATTTTTAAAAAAAAGAGCAAGGATTTATTCCAGGCAGGGTCACATGCCCGTGGGAAGGGCAGTGACTACTGCACAGGTTTGGGACTTGGCTTAAATACAGTGTTTACAAGCTGCTTAGACAGCTCCTACCAACATAATGCTGCACGATAACAAAGTTCAAAGAGAAGCAAAACCAGCCCTAGCACCTGACACAGAGCAGGGGCTGCATCCCTCGAATAATGGGCTACGACTAGGTGAACAGACACATTTTCAGGAGAGAATTCAGTAGGAGCTGGGAGACAGACAGAGGGGGTATACACTAAGGAGTGAGCAGGTGTAGACAGGGAAACCTCGAATAGCTGCGCAGGAACTACTGGCATCTCTTGGAGCAAGGAGGGACACTAAGTGGATGCCCTGCAAGGAGGGCATCAAATGCCAGGATAGTGCCATCCAGGCCTGGGCGCAGCGACAGCAGCAGAGCTGGGCTGTATGAGGAGGAGGCTCAGTGTGGGTGGTTCCAGTCATGGCCTGGCCAGGGACCAACTTCCTTATCACAGACCAGAGGCTTCGTGCATGCGGACAGCCCAGGTCTCTGCCACGGCACTGTGGGGGGAAGGAGGAAGTGAGCCAGCAGACAGACAGGGACAGGCGGCAGTGTCCTGGTCCTGCCCGCACTCCCATGGGAAACCGCCTTCAGCAGGCGTTCTGGGGATGTGGTAATGCCAGCTTCTCACTTTCCAAGGACTTCCAAGATAATGGCCCAGTTCTGCATGTGAATTATACTTGCTTTGTTGCCTTTAAAATACATTTTCCTTGCTAGGGGGGCAGTTACAAACAGGATAATTATCGCTCCTGAGAGACAAAAAGGACATTACACATGGCACAATTTCCATATTATTTCCCTGTTCAACTAGAAGCAGGAGAAAAGTAAGTATAGAACATTTTTACTTTATTATCTTCAAAGTACTATCTCGGACCTGGTGTGATGGTACACACCAGGATTCCCGGCACTCCAGAGGCAGAGGAAAGAGGACTGCTGCAAATTCAAAGCCAGCCTGGGTTACACAGTGAGTTCAAGGCCAACTGAGATGCACAGTGAAACCCTGTCTCAAATTTGGAATATGCCACAGGTTGGCCTGTAGGACACGCCACGTCCCAGAGCAGTCACATATCGTGTCCAAGGTAACCCAGCTGTTAAGTGCAAGGTCAGGAACTAGCCCCACCTCACTCCTCACACTTTACATGTAAAGTACAAGTGTCCATGACTCTAACCAAGTTCAAACAAACCAGTGTAAGGCTAGAGTCACTAAGCACATTAAGCGTAAGCTACTAAGCTAGGTACTGAGAGATTAAAATGTAGGCAGAAGGAGATAGCTCAGCAGACTAAGCGCCTGCTTAGATAAGCACAGGGACAGGGGTTCCATCTCCGGCATCACGTGCTGAGCCGGTCCTGCCCCCAGGCACGCTGAGCTGGCCACTGAGACCAGGCGTGGTGGCACATGCCTATAATCCTAGCGCAGGAGAGGCTGAAACAGGAGGATCACTAGGAGTCCAAGCTGTGTAGAAAGACCTTGTACCAAATACATTTTAAAAATAAAAATAAATTAAATTTAAAAAATAAAAAAGACTGCATCAGCTTTGCCTATGAACGAAGTAGGTTGCTGAATGAGCTCACGATTCATATCGATGCCTCACAGACGGGTTCTGTAGCACCAAGGACCCGCTAGACCCAGCCTAGCATGGTAACTGATAAGCTCTCCTTCACATGTAAAGTAGGACTCCTCACGTACAATCGTGAGGGCCCGGCCACACAGTCTAGCTGGCAGAAGGATCCCATTCAGAGGTGACCTCAACAGAAGGGGCCAGCTGGATTTATCACACCATCTCGACCACATCCTGACCAGTAAAGTCCACCAATGAGGATCAGTAAGCAAAAGCCATTTACTAGGTGAGCGATTCCACACTCCCATGTGTGCCATTTCCGTTCCACTGCCCTCACGAGTTCAATCTCTGGCCCAGGGTGGAGAAATAACTACTACAGCAGACGCAGAGGCCGGACTCGTACTCAGGATTCCACTGCAGCTGACCCAGTGCCCAGCTCTACGGTGTCTACCTGGATGAACCTCAATGCAGCCTCTCCGGCCAGAACACAGGACTCAGCCACCCTCCACAGGGGTGCTAAGAGGATCACAGCACCCTTTTTCTCCAAGATCCCTGGAACCCAGCAAGGCCCCACCCCCACAGCCACTACTCAGCACCCACGGGAGGACCATGTCTCACCCAAGCCAGAGTTCTCACACAAGTCCTTGAGAACCATTGGCGAGAAAAAGTGGAATGCACACAGAAATGCTTGTGACCTCTGCTTGTGACCTTTGAGACCACCGAAACTCCAAGGAAACCATTTAAAAATACTGATGTCAGGTAGCGACTCCAGAAATGATGACTCCAAGGAGCCAGGCACTGGTGTTTGTGTGGCTACGCAGGTGAGGCAATCTAATGAAGACTAAGAAAGAGCTGTATATTCACTAGAAAAGACATGCAGACTCACTGTGCTTAGCATGTACAAGGAGGGGTACAATATTTAAGTAGGTAACGATATCTCAACTGCATGTATTGCTGACAATGTCGAGATTTTTCTCTCGAAATGGAATGCACAGGATTGCATTTGAGAACCACTGCCCTGGCCCTCACGACGGTACATGAGCTGTCCTCCTTTACACATGAAGCAGAGCTTATCAGTTACCATGCTAGGCTGGGTCTAGCGGGTCCTTGGTGCTGCAGAACCCGTCCGTGAGGCATCGATATGAATCGTGAGCTCATTCAGCAACCCACTTCATTCATAGGCAAAGCTGATGCAGTCTTTTTTTATTTTTTAAATTTAATTTTTATTTTTTAAATGTATTTGGTATAAGGTCTTACTACGCAGTTTGGACTCCTAGTGATCCTCCTGTGTTTAGCCTCCCCTGCGCTGGGATTGCAGGCATGTGCCACCACGCCTGGACTCAGTAGCCAGCCCAGCGTGCCTGGGGGCAGGACCTGCTCAGCATGTGGTGCTGGAGATGGAACCCCTGTCCCCATGCTTATCTTAGATAAGGAGGAGCTCTAAGGAGACACTCTCTCCTCCCTGAGCCCCCCATACCTGTGACCAATTTTCGATTCAACATCTCCATTTGAATGTCAAGCAAATACACCAAATTTAACGCGGTAAAAAATAAAGTCCTTATCCCTCCAGTCTCTACCATCTTGCCCACAGCTCTGACCACATCCTTGGAGAAATCCCTGGCCCTCCTCCTTTCACACCCTACAGTGTCTCCAGCAGCAAAGATACCCCCCCCCCAACCACTTACCCCTCACCCCTCCAATCCCCAAGGGCTCTACCCTCAAGCAAGGTTATAGGTTCTCACAACACAATCAACACTGCATGGCCAGCAAGGCCTAAGATATTAACTATCATCCAGTGATGGCAAATCTTTTAGGGCTTTCAGTGATACAAACAGCCACTGTAGCACACATGCCTTAGGTTCAATACCCAACTAAGCCCATATCAGAAAATGTTTGCTGGCCCCTGTTCTAGCCACATAGGGTAAAGCTGATAAGAGTCCCTGTAAATCAATGAGCATGAAGCGTTCCAGTGAAATATAATTTGCAAAAAGAAGGCACCAACTGAATTTGCCTGCAGATGTAGTGTGTCAATCTTTGCTTAGAACATTAGATAAACACAATGAGCCCTCCAAAACAGCTATAGGGCTGGAGATGTGGTAGTGGACCACTGCCTAATATGTGACACCTTGAGTTTGATCCTTGGCACCCCAAAGACGCACACACACAAGATCACTGTAGAAAGTAGTAAAATCACTATCCTTTAATCAGATCATAAGTGAAATATTTATATCTTGTTTTAGCATCACATTAAAATAAAGAATCCAATGTAAAGTAAAGACAGTGAGCCGGGCGTGGTAACACTGGTCTGTAATCCCCAGAATTCCACAGGCTAAGGCAGAAGTGCTACAGGTTTGAGGCCAGCCTGGGCTACTTAGTGAGTTCAAGGCCAGCTTGCACTATAAAATGAGACCTTGTCTCAAATCAATCAATCAATAAATCAATTAAATTAAGAAGTGATACTCTAAAGAGTATTTAGGAGACCACAGAAATAGGTCAGCAGTTTAAGCACCTGCCTAGGCAGGCGCAAGGACCCAGGTTAGATCCCTGGTAGCACAGGCCATGTCAGCCCCGTGCCAAGCAGGCCACACATCTGTAACCCCAGCACTGGGAAGGCTAAGACAGGAGGATCACACACAACAAGTATGAGCTGCATAGCAAGACCCTGTCCAAAACAAATTAATTTTTTTTAAAAAGATTGAAAGCAAATTTTAAAAAGGAAAAAAATAGCATTCAGTTTGCCCAGATGGTTGAGAATGTAAACCCCTACCATTATGGTTCTCATGAGAACTGGAGATATTTTTCTTCAAAACAAGATTTTAATGGTACCATGACAGCTACCAAAATACATGAAAGGCAGAATAGGATGGAAGATAGTCAACTTGTTGTACATACAGATTTTAAAAAAGAGAGATAAAAATGGTTAGGAACTGCCAGAGAGAAAATACATCAATATGGCCAGGGAGATAGCTCAGCAGCATAAGAACCTGCCTGGGAAGGACAAAGTCCTGAGTTCAATCCACAGCACCAAAAAAGAAAAAAAAAAAAAAAAAAAAATCAAAAATTTCCATTCCAATCTGAAGTCATAAGAGTCAAGAAAGAGAGTTTCCTATTGTCCAATTCCTGGAAAGGGTTCCTCTTCTTAATACGGGCTAGATATTTCTCTTTGAGCTGGAAGAAATTGAGTAGCCCATGTCCAAAATGCTTGGGGCTAGAACTGTTTCAGATTTCAGTTTTTTAGGCTTGGCATTACTTGCAGACTTTACCAAATAAACAACCCTAATCTAAAACTCTGGCAGGATGAAGACTCAACATTCAAAAATCAATAGCAAGCCAGGCATAGTGGTGCGTGCCCATAATCTCAGCACTTATGAGGCTTAGGCAGAAGGATCACCAGGAGTTCAAGATCAGCCTGGGCTACAAAGTGAGCTCAAGCCCAGCCTCAACTGCATAGTGAGACCCAGTCTCAAAAAGACAAACATATAAATAAATAAATACCATTTCTGTACACAAATAAACTCATTGAGAAATTAGGGAAACCCCTTACACAATAGCAACAAAAAAAAAAGAGATTTATGAATCAAACTAACAAAGGAAGTGAAAAGATCCCTACACTGAAAACTATGGAACTCCAAAAAGGAGATGGAAGATACCAGAAAATGGGAAGACCGTCTCTATTCTTGGATACACAAACTAATATAGTAAAAATGGCCATACTCCCAAAATTGTTGCATAGATTTAATGCAATTTCAATCAAAATACTAACAGCAACCCTCACAGAACTACGGAAAAATTCTAAAATTCATGTGGAACCAAAAGAAACCTAGAATAGCAAAAGAAATTCTAGGCAACAGGGGAAGGCAGAACACACCACCACCTCTGATTTTAAGTTACACTACAAGGTAATTTGATCAAAAACAGCATGATATTGGAAAAAAAAAAAAAACCCAAGGATCAATACAACAGAAGAGAAGATACAACCCCCAAAACACAGCTACCTTATCTTTGACAAAGGAACCAAACACTTTCATTGAAAGACAGACTCTCTAGTAAATGGTGCTGGGAAAACTGGCTTTCCACATGCCAAAAACCAAACCTGGATCTGTACGTCTCATGATGCACTAAATTAAAATTGAAAGGAATCAAAGATCTAAATATTCAAACTGAAACAGTCTGCTGGAAGACAGATTAGGTAAAACTTTTGAAGATAGGTGTAGGCAAAGACTATGTACAAAACTCTGATCTCACATGAAATATTACAAAGAATCAATAACTGGGACCTCATCAAACTGAAGAACTTTTGCACAACAAAAGAAACCACCTATAGAGGGAAGAGACAACCCACAGAATGAGAAAAATGTTTATCAGTTACTCCACAGGCATAGATCTAACATCTAGAATACATAAATAAATTTTTTTAAAAAAATCAGATCGCTCAAATTTCAAGACTTCATCCAAAAGTGGGTATCTGAGATGTCTACACATTTTTAAGATGAAGAAGTACAAATGGAAAATGACTGTATGAAAAAAATGCTCAACATCACTGGTAATTTCAAAGAGGCTCAGTGAGATTCCACTCCAGAAAGAATGGCTATCCTCAAGAAATTAACCACTAAGAAAGGTTGGTGAGGCTGTGCAGGACAAGGAACCCTTCTGCATTTCTGGTGGGAGTGTAGACAGGTGCAACCACTATGGAAATCAGTGTGGAGATGCCTCAGAACACTAAAACCGGAGGTTCCATCTGACTCAGCTATGCCCCTAGTTGTTGTGGTGGTTTTTTTAAATTAATTTTATTGAGAAAGAAACAGTAATGAGACAGTTTCAAAACAGGTCAGTAGGACAGTTACAATAATTAATACTTTGCATATTGTTGTCTTTATAGTAGTTACTCATAGTACAAGATGCACGCATATCTTGTCTAAACACTATTAGTACAAACCCTTCTCACTGAACTAAGAAAGTAGCTGTATATCTAGCCTAATTTGTACATATAGATATATATTTTTTTCACTAAAAATGGTCCATTTATATCCTCTTTTTTATTTGGTTTTCTCAGAGATGGGTATTTTATTGCCATTCAAATATTCTAGGTGCGTGAATTCCGCAAAAGAATCCAATATAGTCCAGTAGTCCATAATAGTAGTGGGTTATCCACAGGACTGAAATGTCAGAAGTTGTTGACTTGAGCCATTCACAGCTCAGCGTACTAATATGTATGCCCCTAGTTTGTATCTTCCAGAAAGGTAAAGCATCATGCCACAGTGATACGTACATAATCCATGCTGACAGAAGCACACTTTATAATAGGTACAGCTTGAAAATGGCCCATATGCTCATCAAAAAGAACAGGTGGGGACCAGGGAGATAGCTCAGTAGAATAAGTGCTTGCCTGGCAAGCGCTGGGTCCTGAGTTCAATCCCCGGTACCGAAAAAAAAAAAAAGAAAGAAAGAAAGAAAGAAAGAAAGAAAGAAAGAAAGAAAGAAAGAAAGAGAAAAAGATCCAATGGTATTTGTATACACAGAGTAGTACTCTGCCAGGAAAGATAAACTTTGAGAATCATTTGTAGGAAGACAGATGTACCTCAAGACCATGTTAAGTGAAATAAATCAGACAATAAACTTAAATATCACATTAGGAGAGGATTCGGAGCAGAAGGACCACCCAAGCTTGTTTTAGGGACATCTCTCCACTAAGAGAGGAAAGTAAGTTGAGACCAGAGACAAGCAGGAGAACACAGACTCCAAGAAGGCAGGGATCTTTTTGGCAGTTCCTGAGGATCCAAACACCAGCACTGAGAAAGCATTCACTGGATGGATGGATGGATGGATGGATGGATGGATGGATGGATGGATGGACGGACGGACGGACGGACAAACAATTCCCAGGGGGCATTTGTATGCATGCATGAGTGCCTGCGCTACTAGAAATCAAACCCAGTGATCGTCACAAACACTAGGCAAGTTCTCTACCCCTGAGCTCCACGTTATCTCCCTACCAAGGCCATTTCTAAAATGCAATCTATAGGATCTAACATCAGATGAGAGTGAAGAAGGATGACTAAGGCTTGCCCCTTAAGGAGTTCATGGATAACAATGCCAACAACCCAAATGGCAAGTCAATGTAAGGGAGAGAAGAAAACCAGCTTCCAGTGTGTGCACGTGCAAACAATATAGTCATTCCAGAATATAACTCTGAAAGGCCCGCTGGACAGTCAGTGTATAAATTCATTCCTTCTGTCAACCAACCTTTACCTGTCTGGAGCTAGAGCTCAGGAGGTTTTCGGGGCAAGCCCACAGCATGCCCTGATGATGCAGGTAGAATCCTACCTGTGACACTGCCACCACCTCCTACTTCTTCTTGACAAGTTGCCCTGCCCCTTTGGACCTGGGAGTCTTCATCTAGAAAGGAGATGCCTGTTTTCTAGATTGCCCAAAGATTAAGTTACCGAGGATTACACCCAAAACCGAGCAAAGTTCCAAGCCTACAGGAGCCATTCTGGAGGTTAGGTGTGGCTCAGGGGTACAGAACTCGCCTAGTGTGTGTGAGGCCCCGGCTTCCATCTCCAGCACCAGTCAAAAACAACATAGTGCAGATTCCTAAGACCCCCCTGGGGGTCTTCCAGATCAGGAAGACCTGGAAGATGAGTTCCTCTGTGTGCATTTTAGTAACATATTCTAAGGTGTTGCTAATACACATAGGTAAATAAGACCTTTCACATTAGAAAAAACCACCATGAGAACCCTTGGCCCTTGGCTGAGTTCCATTTTTAGTTATCCATCTGTTTTCATATCAATCTCCCGTGTCTGTCTGTCTGTCTGTGTGTGTGTTTTAAATCCGGGCTAGGGAGCTAGCTTGGCAGTCTAAGCACCTGCAAGCCCATCCCCAGTGCCACATGCTGTGCCAGCCCCTGTGCTGGGCTGGCTACCGAAACTGGGCAAGGCGGCATAAGCCTGTAATCCCAGCACTGGGGAGGCTGAGACAGGAGGATCACTATGAGTCCAAACTGCATAGCAAGACTGTACCAAATAAACAAATAAATAAATGATTTTTTAAAAAGATATCTTAAATAATTAACCTCTAAATGGGTCTAAAATGCATCTTCCCACCTCTGGAGGGCACAAATTTACCTTGCTCCCTACAAACTTCCTGGTATTCGCTCTCATAAATAAGTAAATGCTAATGACAAAAATCTGTGAGGTTGGAACGCTGTCATCAGGCACCCCCTTGCCATCATTTCTGCAGCCTCAGTCCTCATCTCTGAAAGGACTGAAGTGGAGCCGGGGAGATGGCTCAGTGGAATAAGCACTTCCCTGGCAAGTACAAGGGCAATCCCCGGTTCCGCAAAAAAAAAAAAAAGAAAGGACTGAGGTGGACGAGCCCGGGTCCCAGAGGGATGGCTGCATGGAGTCTGCCTGCACAGCACCTGATGTGCCTGATGTCAAAGCTCAGCTCCGCCCACGCACTCCTGGGCCCACTATCGGTACACACAGTACAGTCACAGAACGGCCTGCGGGAGGAAACGCATGGCAGCACCTGCAGCATCTTGTAGCGACGGGGTTCTCTGATCCGTAAAAGCATTTCACAAGAGACTTGCGGGGAGAACTCACAATCCCCGTGGTGCCCTGCATCAGCGGACCAGTCTTGGCCCAGAACAAAGGGGGACACAGGCAAAGTATCCACCTGACACAGAGAAGAATGGAGACTGGTTAACCTCTCATTTGGACCAGATGCAGACTACAGGGATGAAGGAAAAAATAAGAACGGGAGATAAACTTGTAAGATGTGTTAGGTTGTTTATGTCACTGTAGAAATTCAGCAGTGAGTTTTTCTACACCTTCTGGGTGCTCAGCAGCTGCAAGGGGCAGTAATTATTAAATAGAATTGCCAAAGTCACCAAAGTAAGTATGTAAAGGACAGGAACTAAGGTGGATGTGGTAGAACACACCTGCAATCTAAGCACTGTGGGAGGCTGAGACAGGAGGACTACAAATTCAATCCCTGCCTGGGCAATTGAGTAACTTAGCAAGGCCCTGTCTGAAAATTAAAAAAGACTGAGGATGTTCAAAGCTCAGTACAAAGGCCCTGAGTTCTATCCTGAATACTGAAAACAGGAAGACCAAAGAGCCACTTCAAAGCAGAGAATGCCCCTGTGGGTTAGTCAACACTTAGTAGTCAGTGCTAAAGAGCGCAAAAACCCAAGGATGCAGCCGAGGGCCGGGATCCCATGGCAAAGTCGCATGCAAGGCCACACTAGGAGGCCAAGGAATCACAATGGAAGACTTCAGGATCTGTGCTGGAAAGTTCCAGGGCTGGCACAGAAGCCTGGTGAGTCTGCGCCCCCAAAAGGTCACACTGGAATGGGATGAATCCAAGTGGAGAAGCAGGAAATGAGGCCCAGGGCAATGCCCAAGGCAAAGGTAAAAACCAGAGCTCCTGGCCAAAGTGTCCACGCCCAGGGGCCAGTAGACCCAAGGCAAGCGCTAGAGCTCCTCCCCAGAAAACAGCTTGGGGAAGGTCCTTGCCCGTGGCTCCCCAGAGCTCTACTAATTCACCCGCTGGCTGCCCCACTCGGGTTGACCATTAATGAACCACCTCCTCTGGGAAGTCACCCAGCTTTCATCTACAACATCTGGACCTCTGTTATTAAAGAATAAAGGCAGATTCTTAAGAGATATCCCCAAATGGTACCAAAGCCATACAATTGAAAGACTTCTTCATGCTGAGTAAAGGCTTCCCATCGCCAATTCCTCTCAGCTGGCCACGTTTCTACCCTTATATCCTCAGCCTTCGCTAAAACAAGTCCCCAGAGAGACTCCTGTCATCAGAGGCAGATTCAACAACAACACAGGCTTTACAAGGTGATGTTTCACCAAGAGAGCCACAGCTGACCACAAGGCAGCAGGGTTCAGCCACATTCTGTGGCCCAAACACATTTGGACCCAGGATCCCCAACCCACATCTGGCGGAGCTCCTTCACTATTAACCTTCACCGGCTGCTCTCCACTGACCTCTTCAGACTCAGGTCTGGCACAAGGGCACTAAGCGCACCCAGGAGGCTTGCTGGGCAGCGGGCAGAGGGCAACCGGGCATCACCAGGGAACAGGAAGGGAGCAAGACAGTCCCTGTGAGGCTCCAAGACTCGGACAGCCTTGTGCCCAGCTGGACACAGATTACAAGCTGCTCCCCTTGATTCCAGTCAATCAACAGTAATGGGGAAAATGTGCTATTTTGGAAAAAGATAGGGGCTATTTTAGAATCAGTATGAAAAGAAATTCTCACATCTACTGTAAGAAATGAAACAAAATAAGAGAAAATGTACGTGGAAATTTAGATGACCCTGGGATTAAGAAGGGGGGGATGCTGCTTGTTTACCACATCCTCAGTTCAGTCTCCAGCACCGAAAGCAAACAAACAAAAACTGCAGGAAAAGAAAGAGGCATGGTTATGCATGATGTAATCAGTGGAAATAAGTGGGGTTCAACAAGTTAACCATCAAAAATTAAGAAGGAATGAAGATTTCAAACTGTTTACAGTTTTATAAAAAGTTCGTGTATATGGGGCACATGCAAATATGTGCGCGCTTGGGGGCCTGGGCACGGTGGCACATGCCTGTAATCCCAGCACTAGAGGCTGAGGCAGGAGGATCACTGCCACTTCCAGGCTAGCCTGAACCACAAAACAAGAATTTGCTTTAAAAAAAAAAAAAAAAATTCAGGGGGAAGATGAAGAAACAATTAAAATACCAGCAGGTATACCTGGCTGAAGCAAATACACTGTCTTCTCCTCTGTTCCTGTGGTTTAAAACTTCTTGCAGAAATAGAAAACAAAGATACTGTTTTGTTTTGTTTCATTTTTTTAAATTCACAAACATCAGTAGCCATAGTGTACGGTCCAAATTCAATGAAATCTGAGAAAAAGCAGGCAATCGAAAAGGAGGTAAAATTTCAGCTTTTCTTCACAAGGTAGACCTGGTACCCAGAGGCTACTTCCTGGCTGGGCTCCCATCCCACTCCCACAAGAGAGGAACACAAGGTCATCACCAAGGAGCCTCCAGCTTTAAAATTCTGGAAACTGAGTCAGCATGGTAGCCCGGGCCTGTTAATTCCAGATATTCCCCGACAGCCTGAGGCGGGAGAACCATCCATTCAAGGCCAACCTGGGCAATTTATCCATAGGGAGCCCTATCTCAAAATAAAATTCTAAAACAAGTCTGAAGGTGCAGTTCAGTATAAGGCCCCAGGGTTCAATCCCTAGTAAGATGAGAAAGTAAATAAACAAGGATGGGCATCACTGTGCATAGCGCATAGCAGACCTCAGCCACGCCCCTCTTTTAATATAGGACAGCAAAGCCAACAAGAAAAGCGGCTTGAAACCCTGAGCCGGCCTCCTCCCACAGAAGCGTCGTCTGGAGCACCTGTGGACACTCAGGAGGTCACGCACGTGCCCTCGTGGCCCCAGGGCTGAACAGGTCTGCAGCAGGTGCCGAAGATCGTGCATCACTGCCAAGTTCGCCGAGACGCTAACGCTGATTCCCGAGCAGCCAGCGTTCTCAGACTGGCCCTTGAGAAACGCCAGCCTCGCCCTCCTGCTTTCTGAACAATCTTCCCCGCTAAAGCAGAAAGCAAGTGGCTCAGCACACAGGCTGGCTCTGGAGCCAGGCCTGCCCGGGGATAGAGAGTGTTCAGAATCTGACTGGCTCCATGACCCCAAGCAACTTAAAACAGAGTATCTCAGCCACAGTGTCCTCAAGTGTAAAATCAGTGATAATAGCTCCTTCCCCTCCAGCTATGAAATACACATGGGCTCCACCCAAGTCATCCAGGAGAAGTCAGCACGCTTTCCCATTTCCCTGAATTTCCTTTGGGGGGGCATTTGTTTTTTGTTGTCGTTTTGCTTTGTTTTTGAGACAGAGCCTTGCTTTGTATCTCAAGCTGGTTTCAAACTTTGTGATCTTCCTGCCTTGGCCTTCCAAAAGTAAACACTACAGGCATGCGCCACCCTACACCTCCGCTTTCCCTGCACCTTCACTCTGAAAATCCACAGACACGAAGTGCATCAAGTTTTGTGCCTCACCTAAAGCCGCGGGAGGCGGTTCACTTACTGTTAGTTACTTTTCACGTTAACCACTTTCTAAGTGGGCCGACCAAGAACAGGTCCTGAACGCATCACAATTAAAACCGGCTAGCCTGAAGTCACTGTGTAGCCGGAGCTGGCCGGAACTCAAGGCGATCCTCCCGCCTCAGCTGGACCAGCGCTGCTCTACAGGCGTGCGCCACCACGCCCGGCCGTCAGGGGTCACTTATGTAAGACTTTTTCACCTGTTTCCTCCGACAAGCTTAGAGATCCCATTAAGACACCCCCTCCCCAGGAATCACCCACGGTGCAAATGGAAATTCCACCCAGGGGGGCTCGGGCTGGGCAGAAACGCACTCCTACATGGTTGTCCGATTCCCACTCAAAACCACAACGTGGAGGCAGATCTCGCTCAAGAAGTGTCCTCACTGAGACAAGAAAAATAACAAAGGGACATATTACACGCGCGCGCACACACGCACACGCGAACACACACAGCGGAAGCCGGTAGGCTGGAAGATGCCGGGTAAAGAATATCAAGAGGGGTGCGGACATTACTGGGAGGGGGCACCGGCTCAGGACGCCCGCGTTATCCTTCGGCTGCGATTGGGTGAAGGTAGCGACTCCGAGCCGCTTTCTTAAAATGAAACAATCCCCCCACCGCGCGCGCGCGCGGCGGGCGCCACTGCGGGATGCAGGCGGTCGCCACACAGCATGGTTCCGCCTCCCGGCGGCTCGTCCTCGCCCTCGCCCGGGAGCCGCCGCCCGGTGCCCGCGTCCCTTCCCGGGGCGTGAGGGGCCATAGGAAGCCGGGTGGCGCCGAGGACGCGCCTCCCCCCCGGTACACGGAGCACTCACCAGAAGAACACGCGCGAGCAGAGGCTGGCGTCCTGCAGCGGGTTGGGCTTCAGCTCCTGCTGCACCGGGAGCATCGTGCCGAACGGCCGGGCTCGCTGCCTGGGAGGGAGGCGCGCTGAGGATGCCGGTGCCCGGGCCGCGCGGTCGGCTCTGCTAAGAGCCAAGAACAGCCGCTTCCGGCACGCCCCGTCCCCGCCTCCCCGGCCGCCTGGTTGGCCGGGTAACGGCCGCCGCCTCCCTCCCCCGGGACCTGCAGGCTCGCAGGCCAGGCTCCGAGGCGCCCACGTGCTGCGAGCCGGCAGCGAACTTTGCAGAAGTTAGGGATCAGCGCCCGGGCACAGACCCAGAAAGGTGGCGGGAGTGGTGCCGGCTCCGCCCGCCCAGCTGCTTGGAACCACCTCGCGACGCCGGTTCTCTGCAGACTCCGGGATTGCTGCCCCGGGCGCGTGGGTCTCATCCGGACCACACCGGGTGCTGGGCAATTTCTCCCGCCTGCGGGCCGCGCGTTTAAGCGCGGGCTACGGCCGCAACTGGCGCAGAAGCTCTGCGGAGCTGCAAGACCGTAAAACGGGCGCAGAACGTGAGATTGGGATTTAGGTGATTTGGGGAAACACGGGTGGGGCATTTGGCATCTGGCAGGCCTCTGGGAAGGTTTGGCTGCCCGCTCACTTGGAAGGCAGGAGGAACAGAGGCTGCCTGCCGGATCCTGGCAGAGTAAGAGGCAAAGAGAGCCAATACACAGGACCCGGTTATAAATACATGTTCCCGGTACCTCACTTGGCTTTTTAAGCTTATCTTTATTTTCTAGAAACAGAAACCGAGACTCAGCTTGTCCAGGGCCTGAAGGTTGCTAACGATGAAACCTGATTTATGCTCAAGTCAGCCTGGAAATGAGGTCCGTGCCCGCGGTGCACTGGCCGAATGAAGGGTTCCAGGAAAGAATCAGCAAAATCTTGCTCCTAGCTTTTGGACTCCCACTCATACATCCTTTTATGTGTGTGGCTAGCTTTCTAGCTCAGTTTTAAGTTAATAAAGGTCAGAGGCTACAAATTCATGGTGCTCATAGTAAACAGATCACTTATTACTTTGATCATTTTCCTTGTACCTTTGCTGAGCTGGCATGGTTAATAGTGATTTTTTAAAAAGCGTTATGTGTCTGGGTGTGGTGGCACATATGTATAATCCCAGCAGTGGGAAGGTTGAGGCAGGAGGATGACCACAAGTTTGAAGCTAGCCTGGGATACACAGTGAATTTAAGACCAACCTGAATTACAAAGCAAGACCCTGTCTCAAAAACAAATAAATAACTGTATACAAACATTTATGTAAAACATACTTGTACAGGGCCAGTAGTCCAAGCTATTGGTGTAGGGTGGGGACTGAGGTCTCAGGATCTCTTGAGCCCAAGATTTAAGGCCATCTTAGGCAACACAGATAGGCCCTATCTCTTAAATTATAATAAAGCCAAGCATGGTGGTGCATGTCTGTAATCCCGGCGCTCAGAAGACAGAGACAGGAGGGTCACCTCAAGTTTGAGATGAACCCGAACTATATAGTTTAAGGCCAGGCTGAACTACATGGCAAGACTTTGTTTAAAAAAAAAAAAAAAAAAAAAAAAAAAAAAAAAAAAAAAAAAAAAAAAAAAACAACTATAATAAAAAGGGGCAAAAGGACTGCAAAATGTTGATAATTTTGAGTCAAAGAATGGAAGGCTTATACCCTATTTTCTTGATATGTCATGTGTTTGCATCTTCTGTCACAAAATAAAAGATGTTTTTTATTTAATATTGTAAGAAAATTATGATCTCTAGAGCCTGGCCTGGTGACATACACCGTAATCCCAGCACTCTGGGAGGTGAGTCAGGAGAGTCAAACATGCCAGTCCAGACCTGGCTGCTTTGCACCTTAGACCACCTCTCAAAAGAAAAGCTGGGAATAGTGCTGTGGGAAAGCCTCAGGTTCCCTCTCCAGTATCACAAAAACTGAAAGCATCATTCAGCTACCTCCCTTTCTTTCCAGCTGTTTCTCAGATAATGAAACTAAGCCAAAATAGGCAGCCCTCACTTGATTTACAGTGCCTTCGAAGATCCCTAAATTTTCTAGCCCAGTGAATGTTCAGCTACCAGTTCTGCTTCAAAGCTGAAGAATCTATTGGCTCAAGTCAGAAGTCCAAGGATTCTGGGGAACCCTGTGTGCTGCCTGTGCCCAGGATTATGTCAGAACCGTAATTAGCAGTCTCCGAGCAGCTAAAGCACTTAGCCCTTAGACCCTTCAGCTTCCACTGAGCATTGCTTTTTAAAAAATAAATAAATTTAAAAACTAAGCTCTTTTGATAGCACTTAACATTCTTTTCTGAGCATTAACTAATGTGGGAGTGATAAGTGATCCTAAGAACCAGTCTCTGACTACGAAGATTATATTGCATAAAGGTGGGACACCAGAACTCCAGACTTTTCCTTGTGACCTAAACTTTCTCTTATTTTTTCCATTCTATAACAGGAATCATAATCTCACTCTTCCTATGTCATGGGATTATTGTGAGCTGAGCTGAGTAACTTGCAAGTTCATTCTGAAAGCAATGTACAAATGGAATTCTCCACCATGTATTTACACATATAGGAGAAAGGAGTGTCACTCAGTGATAGAGCACTTGCTTAAAATGTCCAAGGCCCTGAGTTCAACTCCCAGCACCACACACACAAAACAATTATATAAAATATGTTTAGTGAATGCCTTTGGAATACTTGATAACTAGACCAAGAACTAGCTTGCAAAGTTAGAAGAGATGTCTTAAGATCTCTAGCTGCCTTTGTCTACTGACCTTAAAAAAATTCAGTATTATAACCAAAAAGACAGCGTCTTAGTTACTTTCTCAGTACTGAGACAAATACCTAACACCCACAAGTTAGAGGAGAGGTTTATTTTGACTCACGGTTTGTTAAGATTTCAGTCCATAGTCATGGTCCCAAGGCAACACAGCATGGTAGAGGGGTACCGCAGAGGGAAAGCAGCCCTCCACATGGCAGGGAAGAAGCAGCAGGCCCCCAAGGCAGGAGGAACAAAGCTGGATCCCGGAAGCCCAGTGTTGCACCTCCCCCACCAGGCTCCACCTCTCAGCATCCCACCTAGCTACCAGCCCAGCAGTGGACTGGCTCCCGGCATCACAGCCGCGTGATCCATGACCTCCAGAAGCCCCACCTACACGTACATGAGGCCTTGAGGTGACATCTGGATGCAGCTGTAATGGACAGACAACAGGTGTCAGAGAGACAGAAATTGGAATGCCTGTGTGTCACTGTTAGTGATGGACAGTAGTGCTGTTGTGGGAAAAAGTCTAACAGTTTGTTTTGTTTTGGGGTTTTCTGTTTTTGAAGTAGTGTTTCTGGCATTCACAGTATAGCACATCCTGGCACTCCTCACACCTCAGCTCCTGAGTACAAGTCTGGCATTTCCTGAAAAAGTTTAAAAAAAAAAAAAAAAAGTTCAAAGGATTATCACACGTCTTAGTGATTTTATTTTTAGGGCTATATTTAAGAGAAATGAGAATATAGATCCATACAAATATTGTAGCATTCATAAAATTAAAAAAACTTTCCATCAACTAATGGAAGAATAATAAAATATGGTATGTCCATACAGTAGAATATTATTGGCATTTCAGAAAAAGAAATGAGTACATTGGGACTGGGGATATAGCTCAAAGGCACAGTGCTTGCCTGGCAAGCACAAGGTACTGAGTTCAATTCCCAGTATGGCCCCCTAAAAAAGGAATGAAATGATATTATGACATAGATAAATGTTGAAAGTATCATACTAATGGCTGGCAAGGTAGCTCAGCAAACAAAAGCACCTGTTTAAATAAGTGACTGCAGTTAAGCTCAGTGACTGTGGTTTGATCCCTGGCACCACATGCCACACCAGCCCCTCCGCTAGGGCAGGCTGAGCGGGCCAGAGTTCACACATAGTGGCGGAAGCCTGTAATCCCAGGTCTGGGGAAGCTGAAAACAGAAGGATCAACATGAGTCCAACCTGCATAGTAAGACCCTGTAACAACCAAATATGTTAAAAGGAAGTATACCAAGTGTGTTACTCAGACTTCCATTACTGTGACAAAATATAGTACCTTACTACAAAACAATTTGCAAGGAAGAATGGTTTATTTTGGTTCACAGCTTTCAGTTCTTGTGAGCTATTGCTTTGGGCCTGAGTTGGCAAAGTACACAATGGTAATGGGGGCATGAGATAGGGCAAGACTATTCAACTCACTGCAAGAAGCACAAGCATTCCCAATATCTGGTCAAGGCCATGCCTCCATGACCTAACTTCCTCCCACTAAGCCCCACCTCCTAAATGTTTCACCATTTCTCAATAGCACCACAGATTGGCAACAAAGCCTTGAGCACATGAGTCTTTAGGCAAACATTCATTTATTTATTTGCAGTATTGGGGATTGAACTCAGGGCCTTGCATTTGCCAGGTAGCCACTTATGCCACTGAGCTATCTCCCCTGGCCCCAGGCAGACTTTTAAGATCCAAATCCTAACACTAAATGAAGCCAGCCACAAAATAGCATGTGAAGCATGGTTGTATTAATATGAAATGTCTGCAAGAGACAATCTATAGTAATAGAAAGGTGATTCCTGTTTGCCTATGGGAAGAGTTGGGGAGAATGATGAAAGACAGCTACAAGGTGCAAGGTTTCTTTTGGGAGGTCACGTGATATGGGCATGTGGAATTGGGTTGGCCACTGATGGCTTATAGGGAGGTATGATCGTGGGAGGTAAAGCTTGGTGGGAAGAAGCGGGCCACCCACAGGGTCCCTAGGGTCCCCGTGGGTCACTCTAGGCATGTCCTGGAATACCATATATTCTCCATCCCTCCCTTCATCTCATTCTGCTTCCTGTTGGCCATGCTATGAGCCAGTCTCCTCCACCCCACACCCAGCCTTTGAGCCAGCCAGCTAAGGACTGAAGCCTCTACAAGTGTCAGCCAAAATAAATTTTTCCTTCTTTAAATTACACTATCAGTTATTGTGTCCCAGGGACAAGAATGTAACTAAGACAGAGACATAAAGATGTCAGCTTTTTTATTCATGGAAGTATGACAGGGGTTGGCTTTATTATAAGGGTTAATGTTTGATCCCTAAGTAAACTTCAACCAGGCATTCACTGGCAGAAGCTCATTGCCTTAAGTCCCCGAGAAGAGATGAGCATGGTACAGGCAGCAAGTTAGATCTATCATTTTTGCAAACAGGCACATTTAGAAAAGAGGAAAAGAAGGAGTACATTATTTTAGTTCCCTCTTCTAGACACACAGGAGGGGGGGGGGAGTCCATAAGAAAGGAGAGAGGAAAAATCAAGACTGTTCCCCCAGGGCCAGGGAGATGGTGCAGTGGAATAAGCACTTGCCTGGCAAGTGCAGGGACCTGAGTTTAATCCCTGTTCTGCCCAAAAAAAAAAAAAAAAAAAAAATGTTCCCCCAGCAACACGTTCCCCACAGAAACCTGGAAGGTAAGGAACAAGTGTTCCATCAACAAATTGTTAGGCCTTCACAGCATAGTGAAGATTTGGAAAAAATGTTGAACGGTCGACCTTGTGTAGATGACTCATTGCCAAGCAAAACTTGAAGAGGCCTTGATGCAGATTTGTGCCTTTGCAAATGGCAAATGACTAATATCAGAAGACGAATCGCACCATGTAGTTCCAAGTTCTAATTTGGCTTTGTTTTCCTATAAAACAGAAATATGTTCCTGTGGTCTGAGTAGAACAGGCTCAGGCTGAAAAAGCAGAGAAAAAATGGGCTGGTCTTTCCAAAGTTACTCTCTTTGTAAGGTGAAGATAGAGAGCCAGGACTGTGGGAAATACTCTGTAGTTAATATCAGTTTACATTTTTTTGTGTAAGGATTAAGGAAAAGGAAATTTGATTATCATGCTAACTAAATCTAGGCTCTCTGGGGAAATTGGCTATTAACCCTCTAATCATGATAACAACTTAGTTTCAGGTCTATGACAACTTTAGCACAGGTGACTTCATTTTTATTTTTGTCTGGTCTGTTGCATGCCCGCCGAGTGCAGGAGCTCAGTCCAAAACAAAGGCCTCCTATCATGTTTATTTAAAACTAGATGGTCAGGGCTGGAGAGATGGCTCAGTGGTCTAAAGCACCTACTTGAAACAAGCTTGGCAAAGCACAGGGACCGCGGTTCAATACCCCAGCACCACATGCCAGCCAGACCCGCCCCCTGGTGGGCTGAGCTGGCCACACACACACAATAAATAAATGTAATAAATAAAAATAAATATTTAAAAAAAAATAAAACTAGATGGTCTTCAGGTGCTTCTTAAATAGTCAAAACATCAAGGGTCAAATTTACAGTTTAAACCTACTGGTGTGGGTAGCTTCAATTCCCAATATAGTGGCAAGTGTCCAGTCATTCCACCTGTTGGTAATAGAGTCTACCTCCATAACTTCAAGGTTGGCATGTGATTTGAATCTAGCTGATCATAGCATGTCGTAATGATACAGGGAAAAGAAGTGCCCAACCTGAAAGATATCTGGGATGAGTTCCTGTTCTTTAAAAGTAAGGAATGAATTATGGGAACGGGAAGGTTAAGGGCTGAATATAGTTACTGAGGGAAGAAAAGGTTCTGTCTGAGAGAGGGACAGAAGAGGACCTCAGTGGTTTACCAAGAAACCTGCCTTTTCTAAGGATTTCATAGAGCAAATCCATAACACAAGACTGGTCCAAGGTGGCAAACATGGAAAATTGTAAGGTGGGCATACAGTGGGACAAAACTATGGTCCACCAGTAAGATATTACAAGCCTAACTGTTCAGGTAAAATCGATTAAACTGTGGTCAAATGGGGAAGGGAGACCCATAGCAAAGGGCATGAATACAGAACTGGGGCTTTTCCTGTAGTGGGTAGAATTAGTGACTCTTCCTGCCTTTTTCAAGGTGACTGATACCTATTTAAAATAGCAAGCCCTGATTTCCATCCCTAGGGAGGTAGGTGGGTGCATTTGTTTAATCCTGAGTCTTGAGGTCCAGCCCTTAGAGGAAGTGCCTGTCTCCCACAGTTGCAAGTGTCTCACCTTCCCTACTGGCTCCTTCCACTGCCCAACCCTGTCTGCCTACCTATAATATTTTTATCTAACTCAGCTGCCTACAGTAATAATACAGTCTCCCTCATTACCCACACAGGGCTCACTGGCTTTCTTCCTGGAAGTATCTACTAGGACCCAAAAAGCAGGATGCTTAACCATGTTTGCCTGTTACATGGGAAAAGGACAAAGCAGTGACCCAGAGGAAAGCCACACACTCAGTAACCACTATGTTACTCACCTTCTGTGTGCTGAGAACTGCTGCAGGAGCTAGAAGCACCCAAGTGAGATGAGGACTGTAGCGGACAGTTATGGGAGCATTCCATCTCTGGGGTCCCAGGCGCTGCTAGGGTTCCTAGACTGTGTGTCCTGTCGCTGTGTAGCCCAGACCTTCTAGGCTGCTCTATGTGACTAAAGAGCACATTGCTTATTAGCAGCTCTCTACTTCAAGGCCTTTTCTGGCTAAAAAAGCACACTGGGCCCATAGGCAAGCTCCTGGGAATTAACCTGCAACCAATGATAGATGAGAAGTGGGGAGATAAATACCCAGCTCTTGCTTCTTGGAATCCATGCCTGCTGTGTCTCACAAGGTTTCCCAGCAGGATGGAGCCTTGCTGCCTGAGCTGCACACACCCTCTGTAGATTTTCTTCCCTTCTCTGCCTCACTCCTGCACCTCCTCTCTTTCCTGAGATCACTTCCAAAATAAACTACCTGCACCCAGACCCTTATCTGCTACTAGGAATCCAAAATAAGACACTTAGCAAAAACCCCCTTCTGATTTGTTAAAAATACATCCCCCCGGCACTCATTAAAGTAGAAACCGCTAGTATGAAGCTGGGCTGTCTGGTGTGGCAGTGCAATCCACGAGGATCTGGGGGGCTTGATCTCCAGCTGGCCCCCACTGCATTATGCTGTAAATATAAAACACAAAAAGATTTTAAAGACCATGCCCCCCCAAAAAAAAGCCCATACCCCCCAAAAGAAAACTCACTAATGACTTCTTACACTGACTACATGTCACCATGATAAGATTTTGGACACATTGGTTTTTAAGTACCTTACTAATAATACAAAGTTACAGGCGTGGCTCAAGTTCGTCTAGAGCAGTGCTGCCCTATCAGCAGATGGGCCCCAAGACCACTAATTTCTCTCTCCCTGAAGAAAACAAGGAACAGAGTCGTGATATTACGGAAGTGCCCTGGAGGGCGCAGTGCAGCAAAGGCCTCCAGTTCCTGAGCTTTGGTGTCAGTAGCAAGTTGCTGTGTCACCTCTCTTTGGCCTCAGTCCTCTCTCTGATAGGACACTATCATGCAGAGCCGCTGGAGGGGCAGATAATGAAGTCTAGTTTTGCTCAGTGCATTTTATTTGGCTACCATTAAAACATAAGAATATTGAATAATAACATTTTGCTCCTTTTCTTCTGGAAAAAACATTCATTACTGAGATGAGTTGCCCAGGAACTTCTAAACCTTAATGAAGATATGTTCAGAAAAGGATACACCTAAAGAGACGAATTCAGGCGGGGGGCCTGGCAAGGACCTGAGTTCTACCCCCGGTACCGCATGCCATGCTCACCCTGAAGCTGGGCGTGGTGGCACAGGCCTATAATCCCAGCACTGGGGAGGCTGAGACAAGAGGCTCACTATGAGTCTGAACTGCATAGTGAGACCTGTATCCAGTAAATAAATAGACAAATATTTTAAAAATAAAAATAGGACTGGCCAGATAACTCAGCAGACTAAAAGTGTCTGCTCAGGTGCAGCAGCAGGGGTTCAATCCCTGGCATGTCAAGCTGGCCCCAGGGTGCACTGAGATGGGGATTGAGACTGGGCATGGTGGCATGTGCCCATAATCCCAGCACTTGGGAGGCTGAAAACAGAAGGATCACTATGAGTCTGCTCTATGTAGTGGAGCCCTGTAGACCCTGTACTAAATACAAAAAAATAAATAAAAATAAAGTTTGCTGTTTTTATTAGGGTCACAGTCTAGAAAAGGTATAGGCAAAATTATATGGTAGTACATTCCTGCAATTCTACCTACTCAGAGGGCTGAGGCGGGAGGGTCTCGAGTTCAGGTCCAGTGTGGGCAACTCACAGAAGATAGAGACAGAGCTTGTGCTTATCCAGCATGCATAAGTTCCCTGGTTCAACCCCCAGCTCTATCACACACAAAAAGGTAATTACTGCAAAATAATGACAAATACACAAATACACCTATTCTCAGCAAAACAACAAAAAATTTTAAAACATAATATCCCAATTGGCATGAGGTTAAGTATAGTAGGTATTGTAATAAACTTTCAGTAAAATGTAAATTAAAATATCTCATACAGAAAGCAACTTGGCAATATTTATTAAGAGCCTTAAAAGTGATCATCCCCCTTAATTCAATAATTTTACTTATATAAAATCAACCCATAGAAACAGCTAGAGGGAAAAAGTCATAGTGTAGGAAATAACTAGTGCACAAATCTACATACAAATAAGTTTATCAGAGCACTGGCTCTTTCGCCCCTCAAAGCCCTTGGGCTCGCAGGTAAGGCTATTCAGAGGTGGCTGGGTCTTGAGTGTGTGATGCTGGGATTGGTTCACGGAGCGGTGTGAGGCTCAGGGCACCAGGACTGAGTGTGTGAGTGCCACCTGCCCTAAGTAACCTGGATAGGATAAAGGGGCAGAAACAGCGAGGTCATCCTTTGCCTGGTGCTTTTGCTGGAAGTGGAACTGTGGGATTTGATGTTTGCCCTGCTGGATTTAGGACTTTCTATGGTCTCATTTCTTTCTAACCCCGTTTTTGTAACTTTGGGCATGGAAATGTTTATCTTGTGCCATTAAAGTTTAACTTTCTTGAGACCAGGGCGATAGCTCAGTAGAATATGTGCTTGCCTGGCAAGCTCAAGGTCCTGAGTTCAATTCCTGGTACCACAAAAAAAAAAAAAAAAAAAAAAAAAAAGAAAGAAAGAAAGAAAAAAGAAAGTTTAACTTTCTTTTCTTCTATGCAGGGGCTTGCAGCTAAGAATTTGCCTTACATTTCAGAGGAGACTTCAGGTGTGGGCTTTTCTGGAGTGCTGAAACTGTTAGGCTTTTGGTAACACTTGGAGATGGATAAAGGGCCTTTTGCATAAAGGGATGTGCATGAGTTTTTTGGGAGGGAGCAAGAGCCATATGTTATGGCTTATGTCTACATGTCCCCCCAAAACCTCATGAGCTTATGGGGGGATTTTTCAGAGGTGGCTGGATCTAGGGGTATAATGCTGGGGTTGCTGCATGGTGCAGTGCTGAGCTCCAAGGCGCATGGACTAGGGTGTGAGTACCCTGCCTGGGGTAGCCTGTATAAGATAAAAGGGGCAGAAACAGCTGTGCTCGTCCCTGACGTGTTGCTTTTGCTGTCTTCTGCCCCCACCAACTGCTTCTCTTGCCTTGGAGCCAGCCAGTTAGGCACTGAGACCTCTACACACTTGCGATAAATAAACCTTTTGCCCTTGAACATCAGGTATTGGGTGCTTCGTTTCAGAGACGAGAGAAAAGTAACTAAGACAACCTGTTACATTACAATTTGAGGAACAGCTTCAAAATCAGCAACAGCAGAATGATTAAACCATGAATTACTTCTGAACAAATCCGTTCTCCCTGCTGGGCTCCTGAGGGGCCGGGAGACCTTCTGTGAGTTACCAAAAGCAGCCCTTCTAATAAAGGGAGCCAGAGGACCTGTTTAAATGTGTCGAGGAGATGTGCACAGAGATGGGGATTACATACAACTCTTCTGAATTAGCCGTGGACAGGAAAAGCAAACACACTATTGCGGGAGGGATTCTTGAGAAGGCCTTCTTCACTCAATGCATTTTATATGGGGAGCATTCATAGGGATGCTTTTGTTCGATTGCAATACGGGAATTGAACCCAGGCCCTCGTGCATGCCAGGCACCTGCTCTACCCCTGAGCCAAATCCCCCCCACTCATTGCTTGTTTGGAATAACCTGAGGGTAGATGTCCTCAGTGTCTCCACTCCCCCCACCTTATCTCCCAGCAGCCCTGAGGTGGGATAGAAGAAATAAAAACTAGGTAGGAACAAGACATAGAAGTCAAGGTGTAAAAAATTGTACTTCTATGGCTGTGCCACCCTTAGACAAGACTTAGACTACGTTATCCAGCTTGTCAGCTTTCCACTGCTCAAAAGCCATAAAAGATTCCCAGACCCCACCTGCAGCATCTCCTTCCTCCGCCCTGTGTCCTGTATCTCTGCGTGATAAACCCTTCTGTTGCTGCTTACAGATGCATACTGAAAATTGTTCTGCCACCATGAGAGTCCAAAAACCTGCAAACCTGTCCTCCAAAAAGTGTGGGTGAAGTTCTTTGTTTCAGCTCCAGGGCTCACCAGACCCAGCCGGGTGACAGCCTGAATCCATGTCTGTGCCTCTAGACTTTCTCCTCCACCCCGGCAAGCTGTCCAAAGCAATGTGGCTGGAAGTCCAGGCCAGAAGTCCTGGGAAGTCCAGCTGGCTCAGCGGACTGACAGAAGCCAGTGTGTAAGTAACCCACCCACTCACTCCCCAGGGAAGCTAACTGTGTGGTCTGCGTCTGCGCAGGCTCCTCAGCTTCTCCCCAGGGTGCTGTCCCAGTAGCCCATCCTTTTAGAATATACTAAGTAGGGGATCTTCATTTTCTTCCCCACCTGCTACATTTTGAATCTGGATTGTTCCTCCATGTGTTAAAGGCTTGACTCTCAGTCTGTGGGACTGGGGTGGGGAGGCGTCTTTAGAAGGTGGGACCTGGTTGAAAGAGGTGAGGTTATGGGAGTGCCTTGAAGGGGGTGTTGGAGTCCTTTTGCTGCAGGCAGTCTGAGTTAGATAGAAAATTGTAGGCAGTCAGACAGGGTCAGACCCTCAAAGGAAATGATAACAGCCAGGTGCCTCACAACTGTGGGAAGGATGGAGGCCCCTGCTGTAAATCGAACCTAAAGACTGGCATCCAGGATTGATCATTACTCAGGAAGAATTATGGTCTGAAGTTCTCCCGATAAGATCCTGTTTTACATTCATGCCCGCTTGCTACGTGACTCCCTACCCTATATGGTCCTGCGCCTAATCAATTTTATCTGAGCAAATGGTGCTTGTAATCAATCCCATTTGTCGACCATAGTTTAGTCCCACCCTGTATCTGACTAAGAGAGACCCCTTTGTCTCTACCTCAGCCCTGCATGGCTTTGCCCTATAAAGGTAACCTGGAAGAGGCAGCTTCCTGGGCAACCTGCTCAGGTCCCCCTTCTGTCCCTCTCCAACAGAAGCTTTCTTTTCCAATAAAGTTTTACCCTCAACCTCCATTTGTTCCTAAAATTCATTCTTTGGTTTTAGAGAACACGAACTCATCCAGGCCAGGGTGGGAGTTTCACGCTCCTATATCACTTCCTCCCTCCCCCTCCTTCCCCTCTTCCTCTCCCTCTCTTTTGCTTCCCTCCTGGCAAAATGTAACCGGAATCTGGGTCTATGTCCCGCCAAGTCAAAGACTGAAACTGAAGAAAAGGAGGTGTACAGCAAGAATGCTGCCTGAGAGAGAAATAGCTCCCAGTATCAACAGGGGATTCAAAAGTTGGAAGTCAAGGGGACTCTGTCTAGGAATTTTTATACCAAAAAAAAAAAAAAAAAAAAAGACCAGGAACCAACAGGCAAACAAGATCCCTTAAACTGGGAATGCGCCTGTGAGGAGCAGGGGCAAAGAGCAAGCTTGCGCCTGCAGGTGCCTCTTGGCCACTATGCCATGAGAGCTTTATGAAAAGAACAAAGTGGGAAGGAAGAGACTTTTCCAGATGGGGAGCAGTCCAAGCTGTTGTGGAAGACGTCGCCCTCCTGCTGTGGCCTCGCTCACTGCATCCCTGACTAAACTGTCCGCCTGACTCTTAGCTCCTGCTTAACTGACCGAGGCTGCTGTCTTGGGCGTGGTGCCTTTGGGCCGCCTGCGGTCTTCTACTAACTCACCTGTGTATAGTAAAAAGTCAGCAGCTCTGCTGCCCATTGCTCTCACATGATGTGCCGCCCTGCTGCAGGACCCAGGACGACAGGGCTGGGGACTTGGCACTGAACCCCGCCCCACTCTGTTAGAGGTCACACTCGGGGCTCCATGCACACTAGGCAATGCTGAGTCACTGAGACGCTCATCAGTTTTGTTTTGTTTTGTTTTTTTTCCCTTGGACCAGGGCTTCCATGCGCCGCCACAGCTGGCCCTGAACTCCCTGGCCCTTGGCTGGCTTCACACACTGAGTAACCAGGACTATGGCACATGCCAGCACACTTAGCTTCGTTTGTTTTACAGTATGGGGGATCAAACTCATGGCCTTGCACTTGCCAGGCAGGCGCTTATACTGCTGAGCTATCTCCTCGGCCCCACCACATTCAGTTTATATTCACATTCTTTTTCCTTTTTCCTACAGTGGGGATTAAATCCAGGACACTAGTACTTAGCTACTTCCCTAGTCCTTTTTTAATTTTAATGTTTTATTTTGAGACAGGGTCTTACTAACTTGTGTATTGCCCAGGATGGGCTCAAACCTGAGATCCTCTGGCCTCAGAAGTCCAGAGGTCTGGGATTACAGACACACACCACCACACCCAGCTATGCTATGCTCTTGTCCTGGGCTTGGTTTAAGACCCAAGTTAAGAAGACAGAAAATATTTGTATGGTAATTTGAAACCATTAAGCCACTTTGTACCAGAATACATGAAACTAAGCAAGATTAAAAGAAAATATTTGAAAATGATAACACTGATTATTTTTATATTTTAGAATTATGAGTGATCAAAAGTCAAAGCAAATATCTTCCAAGTTTTTCTAAAATGACTTTACAGAAAAAAATTTTAGATTGTTTTCATTTAAAGGAGGATTATAATTACAATATATAGATAAACAGAGATTTTATGCATTTGAAGTTGGTACATAATTGTGTTCCTAGCACTCGGGAGGCTGACGCAGGAGGATCAAAACACAAGTCCAAGCCCAGCATGGGCTACTGAATGAATTCAGGGCCAGTGTGAAGTTCTAAGTGAGACCCCTCTCTCAGAAAACATTAGAAAAGAAAGTGCCAGGTCACACGAGAAACATATTCCAGAGACCCACCCTTCTGAAGAGTTAGATTTGCTCTAGAATTATGCTCTGAGCCAAATGTCATGTCTTAGCAGCCAACTATTCAGCAAACAAGGTGCTCTTCATTCCATAACAATAGCTACCCTTTGACAAATGGGTGACTGCACCTCCTTACCAGCTCACTAACTCCTCACAATGCCCTTGCGAGGAATGTCTTGTTATCCTTTCCCAAATAATCAAGTTGAAAGCAAGGTGAAATGAAATTTCCACAATGGAAAAAAACAAGGAGCACCCATGCCTTTGAGGCCTGGGCCTCTCTCTCCATCCTCCAAGATGTGAGAGCCACGGCAGTTGGGAGTGCAACGGTGAGTCACCAGCTCTCCTGGGCTGGTTCTAATCAAGTGCCAGAGGGCTGCACACCCATGGAGCCACACCTCACAGCAGGTTAAAATAGGGTCGCTGCTGCAAAGCCCGTGGGGTGATGGGCAGCGAGGCCAAGATCCCTCAGAGCCTACAAGGCAGGGACTCTGCAAACAGAATGGAAAAAAAAAAAAACATCAGCTTGCTCAGCAGCCAGTGACCTCAGTCCAGCAGATATAGCAAATGCAATTGTAAAGCTCATCTGACCTTAAAGGATTA
This sequence comes from Octodon degus, assembly GCF_000260255.1. NCBI lineage: Eukaryota > Metazoa > Chordata > Mammalia > Rodentia > Octodontidae > Octodon > Octodon degus. The sequence continues at coordinate 494,187 of NW_004524589.1, read as the reverse complement.
AAAAGGTGCAGACTGCTATGCACCCAAGGTCAGAGTGGAGCCACTGAGTCACTCTTCACGAAAGAACAGTTCTTATTCTCCTATCAGTAGCATATGCTGAATGTAGACAGATGCTGTCATTCACAACAATTTACAGGTGCAATGTAAACCAGTCTCTGGGAGATAAGAGAGCATGAATTACAAATTTGCTGCAAAAACAAAAAACAAAAAACCCAGTGAGGCACAGTGACACACATCTATAATCCCAGCTACTCAGGATGCTGAGGCAGGCAGATCACAAGTTCGAAAGGCCCAAGCAAGTTAAGAAGACTGTCTTAAAATTAAAAAATGAAGTCTAGGGTTATGACACGGTGGTAGAACATCTGCAGACTCCAGCCCCAAAAATTGAAAAAAAAAAAAAAAATCAAAGTCAATGACAAAAAAAAAAGGAAATGACAAATGACTTTCCTACATACAAAGCCCACGTGGATGCATATGACCAGGTTGATTTGAAGCAAATGCATACAGAAGTAAAACTATTTCTGAATTGAAATGAAATGTGAAATCTGGAATACACTACCATTTGGCCTTAAAAAGGAAGGTGATTCTGAATTGTGCTTCAACATGGATAAATGTGGGGGACATGATGCTAACAGAAACAAAATAAGCCAGGTAAAAATAGGTGCATATTATAGACTCTCACTGACACAAAGTCCCTAGAGAAGTCAAATTCCCAGAGGCAGAAGTAGGACGATGCGTGCTTTGGCCAGGGGAAACGAGGCAGTGCTCGTGGGCCAGGGCACGGGTTTGGGAAGAAGAGACTCCTTCCTGTGGCCTGCAGTGACGGCTGTGTAGCAACTTGAATGTACTAAATGCTAGAGCTCTGTACCCCAAAGATCCAGTAAAAGAACACATTCAATGCTGTGTTTATTTTCCCACAATCTTTTTAAGTGTTATTTGTGAAACCAAGAAGAAAAAGGAATACTTCTATTGGCTTCTTAGAGTCTGAGATGCCGAAGCTGTTTGACACGCTGCCCAGGTAACCGTCAGTGGGGCAGGCGGGTCATGTGTGCAGGCCTCAGAGGCTATGAGGAGCGAGGTCCAAGCTCCCCGTCTGGGACCTCTCCCTCTTGTACCTGAGGACCCCTAATAAATTTCCTTTTGAGGTCCCTGGCAGGAGGGCCCATTCTAGCAGCTGTGGTGGTACAGCTAGGTCGGCCCAGGGCTGGGGGAAGCTAATGCTAGCAAGCCTAACACATGGAAAGTTCTAGAGATTTCAGCTCTTGGAGCCAGTGCCACAGAGTATCAGAAAACAGATTCTGCCCTGAGTCATGGAAGAGCCCTCAATCGTCTGCTTGTTTCCTCAGCCAGCTTGGGCTGGATGGAGCCATTTTATAGAGGTCAACTTTCCCCACGTCGGCCTCATGACCAAACGGTGCTGTACACACAGCACGGCATACCACCCTCAGGTATTCGCCAGGCAGTCTCACAAAGCCAACCACTTTCCATAATCCTGGCAACTGCCAAAGCGCTGGGTCTAGAATTTTCTAGAGCCTGTTGCTGCCCAGGCCACACCCATGTTCCCTACCTTTTCTCCCAGAGACTAGAAGGCACTCAGAAGAGCAAAAGTCCAGTTAAACTTTACTCCCTGCAGCATAGGCCCAGCAGGACAACATCTGGGGTTCTAGCCGAACTGAAAATGCAGATTATTCTGAGAGAAACCAAGTTACCAGGGTCCTAACTCGCCAGCCACTTATGTAATTAAGAGTAGTGGTCACATGACTCTGCTGAACAAAATCCAAAATTCTAAGGTGAGTGGTTTTTCTCCCAAAAAGTTGGGCCCACCTAAGGCGCCTCCCACCCAGACGGGCCAAGGCTCCCACAGAAATCACAGCAACACTGGGATGAATTTTAGGGGAAACACTGCCCTCTATGAAGTCTCAATACAGCTTATCTGAAACAAAAGCTCCGAGAAGAATTTCAAAGCCACAGAGTAAAAATACTTAAAAATTAGAATAGAGAGAGATTTAAAATGAGCTAATAGGGCTGGATATAGCTTGTGGTCAAAGTATGTGCTTAGCCCATGTGGGTTTGGTTGTTGGCACTGTAAAAACAAAGCTGTAAAAACAAAGAAAAGAAAAAAAATGGCTGAATAACTCAGAGACAAAATAAGAGAAGAAATCTATCTTAAAGGTAAAATAGTTAGGCCTCAGCACAGTACTGAAACACAAGGGACCCCAATTTTAGACAATATTCCTATGTATTCATAGGATAAAAGTCCCAATTTGAATTATTGAAGAATGGATCAATTTGTTATTCAGTAAATGATAATGTAATAGGCTAGCCATTTGAAAAAGAGACTGTGTCATCTCTTCATACCTTACCCCAAAAACATGTGGACCAGGACACAAGTTTTGTTTGTAATACCCAAATAGCTCAGTGGATTAAGTACCTACAAGCAGGCGCAGGGGCTGGAGGGTTCAATCCCTGGGCCTGCCATGCTAGCCTTGCCCCCAGGGCATGCTGAGACAGCGATTGAGACTGGGTTTGGTGGGGTAAACAGATCACTAGGAGTCTGATCTAGTAGTGAGATCCTGAACACCCTGTAGATCCTTCCCTAAAATACAAAAAATAAACAAATAAATAAATAAATAAAAAAGACTCTATGCACATCCTAGAAGTGCCAGTGGGGTGTTGATAACCTATAATCCCAGCACTCTGGGAGGCTGAGGCAAGAGGACCACAAGTTTGAGCCCAGCCCAACAACTCAGTGACTTAGCAAGACACTATTTTAGAATAAAAAATAAATAGGGTGGGGGGATGTAGTGCATTGTGAAGGCCTTGGGATCAACCACCGTTCTAGACATAAGCATAGCTGAATTCTGTCCAATAATGCGAGTTTAGAGAATTTCCAAGGCAGAGGGAAGGGACTGGGATCAAACCCAGGACCTCCTGTATGAGAAGCAGGGTGCTACGCTGAACTACACCCCCACCTGGGAGAAGACTTTGCAGATAGCAAATCTCAGACACCACGGAGAACAAAACTGATTAAATGGATCAGCTAGGAAAAAAAAAAAAAGTTCGCTTAGGGAAGAAATGGCATCAAAAAACATCAAAATATAAATAATATATGCGGGGGAAGATCAGTATAACCTATGATAAAAACAGTTATCTCCCCCCTTCTTGTTGTTGCTTTGTTTGTGTTTTTGAGACAGGGTCCATTTGGCTATGTAGTTGAGGCCTCAAACTTGCTATGTAGCCCAGGCTGACCTTGAACCCTCACTGATCCACCTGTCTCAGCCTCCTGAGCATTGAGATTCCAGGTGTACAGCACTACGCCCAACTGGTTTTCCTCATTTTGTAACTTCTTATGCAGCCACTACAGCCACTGTGGGGCGCCACCCTCACAAACTCACCAGATCCGCCAGTCTCCACCTCCAAGAACTATCAGTGGACAGACCAGGGATTAAATTTTCAAATGTGAGTTTATGGGGGGCCCACTGAAGCCATGGCCTGGATGTACCACGCTACCCTCCCACAGATAGTGTCATTTCCTTTACTCTACCGTGTCACCAAGATGTGGTGTTGTGAGTTTTTACTGTGGTTGTTTTGTTTCATTTTGAACCCTAAACTACATTTCCAGCCATTTGTTTATCTGTTTGTGACAAGATCTCACTAAATTGCCCAGGCAGGACTCAAACTTGTGACCTTGCCTCAGCCTCCTGAGGAGCTGGGATTACGGGTGTGCACCAGTTCCCCTAGCTCTGCATGGATTTGCAATGGCACCTTTGTCATAGTGCTTCTGTGGCCTCTCTCTTCTGTGCTGTTGGTCTATGTGCCTATCCACACACTGCCTGATCCACAAGACCTTATTCCAAGTCCTTAATCATTATAGTTTTATAAATCTGGATAGATAGTAAAAGAAGCCACAACCACACCCACACCCCAACCCACCATGTACTTTTTCTCCCCAATTTTTGTCATTGGCTCTTTTCTATGAATTTAAAATCAACCCATTCTAAAAGTATCTCTGCTAGCTGGACGAGGTGGTGCACATTGTAATCCCAGCCCTTGGAAGACTGAGGCAGGAGGATTGCCACGAGGTTAGGGCAGCCTGGGCTACATAGTAAGACTCTGTCTCAAAAACAAATAAACAAAAGACAGAA